>NC_064423.1:25660625-25990937 GCF_023375975.1 Astyanax mexicanus | reverse complement strand
GTTGCTGTGATACTCATCACTAGGACACCACCTCACATGCTAGACACCATCTAAGCCAAACAAGTTCATCTTTGTCTCGTTAGACAGCAGGACATAGTTTCAGTACCAGTAATATATCATAGAAAGCATTAGGTAATGATGACTGGTGGTGTCTGGTTGGAATGGTCTATGTGGAATTGTCCCCTCCTAGTCCCCTGTCCCATCAATGTTAAATATGAGAATAGAGGATAAAGTGCACTGTGCAAAATGTGCAAAAAGTGATTTTGCAACAAAATTCTGTGCAATTTAAACAGGAGGTATAAAAATATTTTTTATAATTATTGAAAAAACAGTGGAATGTTCAATATGTGTACGTATGTACATGTAGGTATGCATACAGCATTTATATATTTAAAAAAATCTGTATTATGAAAATAAACCATGGTATTAATTATCTGTTCTAGCAGTGTGAGCTTTCATATGAATAAAATATGCATTTTCAAATCAGAAACACACTCTAAATATATGTTTATACACTATAAACATCTCAATTTACACTTGTTCCAGTAAAAACTACGAGTCAGAATTTATTCCCAATAAAATACATCATGCTCCTGTTATCACTGCCGGCAGTGACTGTGATGACTGTGATGTTTCAGAGTTTATTAAGGAATCGATCATGTATGCACTGTGATTATGTCACAGCAGCAGCAGCAACAGCAGCAGCAGCGTTAAACCAGAAACTCTTATCAGCACAGCCGAACAAAACATGTGCCGGCATTCCGGGATCCAGTTCAGTATAATGCTGATATAAATCACTGATATAAACATGTGCAGTTCAAAATCTCATACACCTCACTGGTGCAGGAGTAAATAAACACAGAACATGTGCACGAAGAAAACATCGCACTGGTGTGTAAATAATACTGTGAGTGTGCAAAGTGGCCCAACAGTCTAAAGAGTTGCCATTATGATTGCTGGTTCGAATCCCGTTTATGCAGCTTACCATCAGCTGCCAGAGCCCTGAGAGAGCACAATTGGCCTTGCTCTGTCTGGGTGGGTAGATGGTGCTCTTTCTGCTCATTACTCCAAAGGGTGATGTCGATCAGAACAGGGCATCTGTGAGCTGATGTATCGGAACCGTGTCACTGCGCTTTCCTCCGTGTGTGCTGTGATGCTACCCGGCAATGCTGCGTCAACAGCAGTTGGAAAAGAGGTGGGGACTAACTTCACATGTATCAGATGAGGCATGTTCTAGTTTTCACTCTCTTTGTGTTGTGGCATCACTAGTGATAAGGGGATATACAACTGAGTAGCAGTTGAATGTGCGACCTCAGTAAATTGGGAGAAAATGGGGGAAAAAAAAAAGTATGAATTCATAAATAATTAGAAAACACTACATGACTCAGCAGTATTTTAGCAAAACGCAACAGCAGTGTGTAATGCAAACCACTCAAACTGACCAATCAAGATGCAACCTGAAGGAACAGAATAAACCTCAGTGTCACTGCTGAACTAAGAATAGTCCACCAACCAGAAATCAGGGCTTGGCATAAGTAAATACGTTATGGTACTCTAATTATTCTTTACAATATCCACAATTATTTTAAATGTTTGTGGTCTATAGCCATGCTTTGAATATATTTTACTATAAATGTACAATAACATGATGGAAGCAGAGATGCTGCAAAAGTCTGCACCACTGTTCTTAGCCTGCTTTATAATCACACTTTACTGTAGGAACATGCACTTATGGCTTACAACACTGTTGCCATGCAACCATTTTTTTAAATTGTAAAATGTTGATAGCATACCCAAGCAAAGTTAGCTTGATAGGCAAGCGAAGCATCCACACTGATATTGAGTTAGTTGGGGGTGGGGGGACCCACCCATAATACAAATAAAGAATGTCAGGGGCCAATATAAAACATATGAAATGGGACCATTCTTAGAAAACGTCTGTAATATAATCCACTGTTTTTTCCCTAGAAAGTTACTTTTATACAGCTCTGGAAAAAAAGAGAGACCATTTACAAATGGTCAGTTTTTGTTGATCTAACCACATGAAAACCTCTGGAATATAATCAAGAGAAAGCTAGAAGGTCACAAGCCATCAAACCATCAAGCTGAAGTGTTTGAATTTTTGCACCAGGAGTGAAATAAAGTTATCCAAAAGCAGTGTGTAAGACTGGTGGAGGAGAACATGCCAAGATGCATTAAAAACTATGATTAAAAACACAGAATATTCCACCAAATATTGATTTCTGAACTCTTAAACCTTTATGAATATGAACTTGTTTTTTTGTATATTATTTGAGGTCTGAAAGCTCTACATCTTTTTTGGTTATTTGAGCTATTTCTTATTTTCTGCAAATAAATGCTTAAATGACAATATTTTTATTTGCTATTTGGTAGAAATGTTCATTTTACTCAAACATATACCTATAAATAGCAACATCAGAGAAACTGATTCAGAAACTGAAGTGATCTCTTAATTTTTTCCAGAGCTGTAGATACAGGTGGTAACTGTTTTTTTATAGGGCATCCGAAGATGCACTGTTTTACTCTAAATAATTCAGCATTTGTTTGCAATGTACTCTGTTCTATTGGTGAGGCTTCTGCTTAAGGATTAGACTTAGATAAGTTGTGTGTTTGTGTGAGTGTGCAGCATTCATTAATAATGGGGGTGTCAGCAATCCATATTTGGACATAAAGACTGATGTACAATTTATGCAGACGTATGCAGATTTATGTGTCTTTATAGTGTGACGTGTGAACAATATCGTCAGTGTAAATATCAGTCGGTAGTTTACGGCGCCTGTGTCAGGGAAAGCATGTCAGTCTTTTAAGGTGAAATTAGCTCCAGCTGTTGGAAACTGTAATGAAAGTGATAATTACGCTGGAATTCACGCAAAGAGGTGTAATGAGGATTAAAACAGAAAAAAAGAGAAAAAAGAATCACGTTAAGGTGAGAGAAGACACGAGGCTGCTTGTGTGTGAAATTAAAGCTAGAACCGTGCTCTAATCCTCGGGTTAACCTCCTCGGCCTTTGCTGAAGTGGGCCGTACTTCCTCTCCCTGCCGTCAGGACCTTCCGCCCCCGGCCACAGAGATCAGTGCGTCCACCAGGGTAAACATAAAGCTGTTTTTCATTGGTGGAAGGAGGTGAGCTCAGAGTTCAGCCCATAGGAAGTCATGTTGAGCCACTTAACCCTATAAAACACCAGCACACACACACACGCACACGCATGCACTGCTGGTGGGAAGCTGCGGGATCGGCGCTGATGGGAAAATTAGCCCTGATTCACCAAGGTCTCATTGCATATCAGCCGTGTACACGAGATCATTAGCAATTGACCTTCAGCTGAAGACTGAAGAGGAATGAACACACACGGAGAACAAGTGCAGAAGTGGAGGAGCTTCTCACACGATGCTCGTTCACCTCCGTAAAGCTTCCTCACTAAATTTCAGCTAATCCTGGAACAAACAGAGCCGCGGTCAACCGGACTTTCTCTGTTAGCACAGCGCTATGACTCAAGCTGAGATAAAGCCTTGTGAACACGTGGCATTTACAGCCAACAGTCGATTCTGTGAGAGTAAAAAAAGAAAAAAATTGATTTACTTAAAATGGAAAGAAATTGTGGAAAAAACGTATAAAGCACGTATTACAGCCAATGAAACACTGGTCAAGCTGTCACTGTGATAATATTAATAGTTATGGCTATTTTATACATGAAATACATTGTTTAGATATCATATTGAAATGACCAAGCTAGTATAAACTACACTGTAAAAACAGCACTGATTATTCCCAATTGACATTAGTTAATGCATTTATTTTTCAATATATTTTTTTAAGCAGCATTTTTTTTTAAGATTTTATCTTGAAATTAAAATGAGCAGTATTTATAAGTGAGAAGAGGGCAAACATAAAAAAATGGTATCAGTGTGCTTCTGCTACCCTTCTTGCAAAGGCACATATATCTATTCTAAAATTAGGATTGTCCGGAAGGTTCCAGGACTTTTTCCATCATTAACAGCTATTGCCGGTTACCTGAGCAACCGCGGGACAGCTAATCTTCACTAAAATCACAAGAATTACTTTCTTTGGTAACACTTTACTTGGATGGTCCATTTTATGGCCTTTTATGGACATTCAACTAACACTGAATTGAATGTCCATTAAATTTAACTTAACCCTATGTTGAAGGTAAATGATTCAAAATAGAACCTAACTGTACACCTAACCTTAACCCTTAATCAACCATAAAGTCAAACCCTACACCTAACCCTTACCCTAACCTTAACCTAAGCTTAAGATCTAACCCTAAACCCAATCCTAAAATATTAAGATAAGCGTCCATCAAATGGACCATCCAAGTAAAGTGTTAGCGTTTCTTTTAATTGACATCATGCATCACAATGCATGTTTTAAAAGTACTTTTTAGCATAGCTGGTACAATTGCACATTCCCGCCAAAAATCTCAGACTGTCACTTAACTAATATGTCAATTCATTAGTATTTACAACTTTATTGAGCATTAAATTGTACCATTGTTTAACAATGACTTAACTAGTGTCAATTGATCATTAGATGATATTTAACCATTTGTATTATTGTTGTAAGTACTGTATTCTATACCCTTATTGTAAACTGTTACCATATTATTATTTGCCACAACTGTTTGTGATTTTCTTTAAAACCCAGGAATTTGAGTTGGCCCCAAAATTAAAAAATGTAACACTTAAATTGCCAAGAATCTTTGATTCTTCTTTTTGACTTTTTGATTTTTTTACAGTGTAGGCATAAAATACACTGCCTGGTCAAAAACAACACATTCGCAGTTGCATCAATTTTACAAGCTTCTCTAATGTTACAAGAATTTATTTGTCTAACATTTAAGAGCTCGCTGATCACATTTATTCAGATTTTTTTCCGACCACATTCCTTTTTTTTCTTCCTACCTCATTGTCCTTCTACTTTTTCAGAAAGCTTTGGATATTTCTTAACTTGATTTTAGTAGTTTCAGCAATCTCTTTATATGTTTTCTTTGTATGATGCATCCTAATAACTTGGCCCTTCTGAACCAGATAACACCCCCCTATTATTAGTAATTCGGTGGTCCTGAAGCAATATGTCAAGCACACACCTCCTCCGATACATTTTGAACTGCTGTCAATGTAGCATCACCAGTTGGAGGAAAGTGCCAGATTCCCAACTGCATTACATCAGCAAATAGAGACCTACATCGACCAGAAAATATCCCTCTAATTACGCAGAGTTACAGAGTTCTTGTGAGCCAGTCCTGCCCACTTCACCAAAGTTACATAGTGCAGAAACCACCATCCAGAACCCACAGTAACAACTACAGATATGCTATTCATCCTATTACTGTATAAACAATGATATTGAAGCTATTATTTTATTGTAAAATTCTGTAAGTTATATTGTGTTAAAGCAACATCTTGGAAATGCAAGTTCTTCTCTTGTCTCTCTGAAGGCCTACAACGGGTTTCGCTGCAGGTCGTTTTTTACGAGCCTTCCACTGCAGGTGAACCATCCGAAACATATTGGCACCACAAGGAGTGACCTCACATGAGCATTTCCACTGGAGGTGCTGAGAAACTGCCTCCTGTTTCTGAAGGGTGGAAAAATCCTCTCTCTCTCTCTCTCTCTCCGCCTGGTTTCGCTCTGAAGTTCCGTTGTTTCTGTTTTTTTTTTCTGTGTGTTTTGTGGTGTAAATGCACTGAGACTGAGGGAACTTCCCATTAAACTCCGTTAAATCCTGTTTAATCTCAGCATTTTTCCCAAATCTTCACTCATACAGCTCGTCTTCTCTTTATTTTTCTTCTACTATAGATTGTAATTGATTCCAATTGAGCTTTTTTATTGGAATAAACACATTTTGCACAAGGCTTCTGTTTGGGGTCTGATAGCACCTGGGAAATGTTTCTGTTCGCTAAACTGAAATGCTTTTAAAATGTTAAATGCATTTATGTATGCATGTTTATGGTAATTTTTCAATAAACGAAAAACAGAATCACTTGACAGGTTACATTAGTTGCACACAACCTTTTTTCAAAAATTTATGACTGCATAAATTGTACAATCAGCATGTGGCAGCACAACCAAACCTGCTTTACAATTTTACCCAATATTTCAAATTATTATTGCATTCTCTTTTATGGATAATAATGTTATTAGAACTTCATAATGGATTTAAATGTTAGAGTATCATTCTGAATTTTGAATTTTAGTAGATAGATAGATCCTTACCTTGTATAGTTAGGTTTTTTTATAGCCTTATATATTTTCTATTCTTCTGTGTTCTGTGAGTATGTTTCTTATTGTATTGTGTTGTTGCTGCTGGATACCTAAATTTCCTTCGGGATAAATAAAGTATCTATCTATCTATCTATCTATCTATCTATCTATCTATCTATCTATCTATCTATCTATCTATCTATCTATCTATCTATCTATCTATCTATCTATCTATCTATCTATCTATCTATCTATCTATCTATCTATCTATCTATCAATGTTATGGATACCAGTGCTATTAGAACTTCAGTCTCGATGTGAATGTTAGTAGAACTTCATACTGGATATTGATATTATTAGAGCTGTTTTATGTACATTAATGTTATTACAGCTTTATATGCACATCAGTGCCAATATTGCACATTATAGCAGGAACCTCGAGTGTTTTATCACCATTAAACCACAGTTTAATTTAAAAACATAATTTAAAACCACAGTTTAAAAACAGATTTTGAGTTAAAGAGGATGAGAAAATACAATCTGTTTGGTTATAAAATAGTTCCATTGCAGCTCTGGTTTTAGCTGCTCTGTTTGGCTTGTAAGCGCTGCATCATTGCTAGGTTACCTGTATATGGTGTAGTAATAAATGGAGAGTTTTGGTTACAGTGCATTACCGGCTGATAATGGCACCCACAGAGCGTCTCTCAACCAATCACATTGCAGGCTCGGAACTAATTGTGGTATAATAATGTTTTTAGAACTTTATATGGAATTCTTGTGTTTTTAGGACTTCTTACTGAATTCCAATGCTAATATACCATCATGTTAATAGAACCTTAGTTTGAATAACAATCTTATTAGAATGACATTCATGTTGTTATTGGAACTTCAGCCTGGATATCAGTGCTTTCACTACTATGCGTTATCCAGTCAATTAATTTAATGAATTGACTTTTATTGTTGTTGTTCAGTTGAAAAGTCCTTTTTTATAGTACATGTTTGTTTATGAATAGATACTATAAAACGTCGCATGTGTCTGAGTGCTTAATGTGTTTGTCGGTTTGCTGTCGACTAGCTGTTTATGTTTCCACAACATTTTCCTTTAATTAGCACGAGTGGCACGCAGGAAATAATGAATCATTGTTTTACTTCACGTTTTTTATGGAAGTGTTTCAAAATTTACGTCCTTAATTAAGTACAGCTTCATCTTGTGGGCTCTACAAACTGAATGCGCTGGTGTCCCACATGCTAACTTTATCATTAACGAGATTCTTCTGTCCTTATTTATGCGTATCTCACGTTTTCCTGAGGATTCTGGTTAAAGTTCTTCTCTAAGAGCAAACCCTCCTGAATAAGAACGATGTTGCTTCTTTAATTCAAGCCATCGATCTTCACATATCACCTCAGTGTCGCACATCTGAGAGCAGCAGCAGCATCCGGGCTGGAATCCTCCTAGGAAATTATGTTGTGCTGAATCTGTTCTTGATAAGAGAAAACAAATAGAACAGAACACGCTAACAAAAACCTCAAAAACAATCTTCATCCAGGTTTTACAAGACAGAATCTGAGGGTAAGTAATCCCTGTGTATAAAAACTATTTATATAAATGAAGATTCTGCATCATTTTAAGACTGTTTCCTGAACACTGTAAAGTCATCCAGTTTTAAAACTATATTTAATCGACTAAGAGCAGGTTTATTGCAGGGTTTTTTTTCTACTGAAACAGAACATTCCTCGCTGTTTCTCACTGTGACACGTTGGAAACTTTGGCCTCTTACCTGTAAATCTGTAGTAGTTTTTCCTTTACCCTCATAAATAACGTACAAAGAAAGTAAATAGCCGTTTTTAATAAAAATCTATTGTTAACAGTTGCAGATGTGGTCTGTGGCTTCTGGCATTAAGATCATTAAACAGCCTGTTAAAATATTAGTGTAAAATAGCAGAATTATATGTTGTGTTGAGCTGAAACAGCTGCCTCTTCCCCACAGGAAGAAACTCTATTGTAGTATTTATTGCAGTTGTTTATTTATCATTAAATTAAAACTAATTGCTGAAGTGTATTTATGATGAAACAATGTTCCAAGTATTCAAATGTTAAATCATTTAGAGAGACCATTGCAAAGAAAGGTAGTGACATTTCAGTGGGAGAGTAAAAAGAATTGTAATGGGATTTTTGTATTTTAAATGTAATAATATTATTATGAATTACTTATCAGTGTTATTAGAAAATACAACTTTTCAGCGACTACTACAGAGTATCAGGTAACAGTATAAAGTATTAAATAACTACCATGAATTGTTCAATACTTACTATGCATTATCCACTATATACTATTCATTATTTAGTATACTTTAAATTATTCACTATCTATTATAAACTACTTAGTAGCTACAATTAATTATTCAGGATCTACATTAAGTATTCAGTATCCACTATGAATTAGACAGTATATGCTACAAATAATCAGAACTTACTATGAATTAGTCAGTATCTATTATAAATTAAGTAGTATTTACTATGAATTATTCTGGATCCACTGTTAATTGTTCAGTATTCACTATGAATTAGTCAGTGTCTATTATAAGTTTATCAGCACTTATTATGAATCATTTAGTATCTACTATGAATTTGTCAGTATTTATTATAAATGAATCAGTATCTATTATAAATAATTCAGTACACACTATGAATTGGTCAGTGTTTATTATAAATAATTTAGTATCTACTATGAATTAGTCAGTATCTATATTATAAATGAATTAGTACTTATTAAAAATAATTCAGTATCTACTATGAATTAGTCAGTATCTATTATAAATTAATCAGTGCTTATTATAAATTCTTCAGTATCTACTATGAAATACTCAGTATCTATTATGAATTAATTAGCACATATTATTAATTAATCAGTATCTACTATGAAATACTCAGTATCTATTATGAATTAATTAGCACATATTATTAATTAATCAGTATCTACTATGAATTAGTCAGTATCTATTATAAATCAATCAATCAGTACTTATTATGAAATATTCAGTATCTACCATGAATTAGTCAATATTTTAAAAAAAATAATCAGTACCTACTATGAAATATTCTGAATCTATTATACAACAAAAAATACAACAGTGCATTATTCAGTATTTACTGAGCAACTGCCATGAATTATTCAGTATCCACTAGGAATTACTTATTATCAATTATAAATTATTCAGTATGTACAATAAATTATTCCTTATCTACTATGAATTCATCATTTTACTCATTAACAACAGCTATCAATTGTTTAGGGTCTCTCAAAAGGTATTTAGTATCTGGTGTAAATGATTATTAATGATTCTGAATAATTCAATGTCTACAATTAAATAATATGTTTCTATGTATCTGCTATGAATTTAGAAACCAATAGGATATTGGTTGTAATATTTACAATAACTACTGTAAATTATTCAGTATTCAGTGTGTAACTAAAGTTTTTATTGAGTCTTTATTGAATATGGATATGAAAACCTTTATTCACCTACTATAACACTGAAATTGAAGGTCATAAGCTGATGGTGAAATCTGTTGATGACACTTCACTGCATACTTGATGACAGTAAAATCGAATTAATCTGTAGATATTAATCTCGTCTGGAAAAGCTTCTTAACTTCAAACACACAGAGGTAGTAGAACCTACACACTGAGAGCTGCTGTGCCAGATGCTCTATACTGCGTTTGGCTGTAGCACAAGAAATCCTGCATCAGGCTGTTAAAATTAATTCACCAAAACATTTGAACTCGATCAAAGTCAATTTCCCTCTCAGCTGCTTTTTTCCCAGCCGCACTCGAACAAAGCAGAGCCAGTACCTGTAAATAAACCGAGCATTTCTGCTCATGTACCGTAAGAATAAATGAATAAATAAATAAATAAAGAAGCTGGCATTAGAAGCTGATCTGCATGAAGAAGGGGTTCCTCCACTGAAGCTTCCAGCAGTGACTCTATAATTTTCCATCGAAGTTCCTCGAGGCGTGTTTACAACAGTGTTTCCCACTCAAAACACTTTGTTTTCTTTCTGTTCGAATGGTAGGAAAGAACTTTTAGTGTGTGTGTGTGAGTGTGCATGAGTGTGTGCGAGTGTGTATGAGTGTGTGGGTGTGTGTGAGTGTGTGCGCTCCTACAATCGAGCCAGGCCGTGCCAAAGTCCTGATGATGCCCTGTCTTATAAAACCACTCCCAGATGCTCTGCAGCTTTTATTAATACTCTTTCCTCATTATTTTAGGCTTTACGTCTTTGGAACAATAATAATTGTTCTTTAGAGCGAAAAAAAAAATGATTTACTATTATGATATGTGGGAAAGTCGACAACTTTAGAATCGCTCGTCAGGCAGCGTTTTATTTGGGCTGTATTTTTATTTGCTGTAATTTCTTGAGTGACTTCTGACTTAGTGTTTTAATGGAATAAGTAAAAAACTCTGTAAAATGTATAAAATTGCCAGATTATAGTCGTATATCAACATTTGTAAATGACAGGCTGTTAATAAATTAATAAATCCACAGGAAACATGTTGAAACAGTTTAGAACTTGTGTTTTATTCTTTGCTAAAACTTTTTCTTTGCATTTTTGTCCATTACCTTCAAATGTAATTTTTGCTTTTACATTGTAAATTGTTTTGTTTTTATGCCTACTTTTTTAAGTTAAATTGTAAAACAGAACTCAAACCTAAACTACATTATAGTTTCTCTGGTTTTTAATTGATTAATACTTTTTTTATTTTGATACTGTATCCATATTTTTACTATAGTACACTTTTCATGCACATTTATTTGAGTTAGATTAGGATACAGTATCCATGCTTTTACTGTGGTACTGTTTCTGCTCTTTTATTTGAGTTAGCATTTGATATAGCCCCAATTGTTTTACTATAGTACTGTTTCACTGCTGTTTTCACTGTTTCACTTTTAATTGAGTTAGTTTGTGATGGAGTACCAATACCTTCATTACCCTGCAGTTTCTCTTCCTTGAATTGAGTTAGATTGTGATAAATTAGCAATAACTTCACTATAGTAAAGTTTCTGTTCTTTTAATTGAGTTAGATTGTGATACATTACCAATATCTTCACTGTAGTACTGTTTATGCTCTTTTAATTGAATTAGATTGTGCTAAATTAGCAATAATTTCACTATAGTACAGTTTCTGTTCTTTTAATTGAATTAGATTGTGATAAATTAGCAATACCTTCACTATAGTACAGTTTCTGTTCTTTTAATTGAGTAAGATTGTGATACATTACCAATATCTTCACTATAGTATAGTTTCTGTTCTTTTAATTGAATTAGATTGTGTTAAATTAGCAATACCTTCACTATAGTACAGTTTCTGTTCTTATAATTGAATTAGATTGTGATACAATACCAATACCATCACTATAGTACAGTTTCTGTTCTTTTAATTGAGTTAGATTGTGATAAATTAGCAATACCTTCACTATAGTACAGTTCCTACTCTTTTAATTGAGTTAGATTGTGATAAAGTACCAATACCTTCACTATAGTACAGTTTCTGTTCTTTAATTGAATTAGACTTTGATAGATTAGCAATACCGTCACCATAGTAGAATTTCTGCTCTTTTAATTGAGTTAGATTGTGATACATTACCAATATCTTCGCTGTAGTACTGTTCATGCTCTTTTAATTGAGCTGGAAAGTGGCACTATACAAGCTGTGTGGGCATCTGAACACCTGTTTCAGCAACATGTGCACTTTACCAAGCAGGGAAGTCCACAAACTTTTGGACACGTTGTTTATCACATTATCGCTTTAAAGCTCTGTATGAAGCAGTCGGGATCAAACACTTTTTTGGAGCCCGGCAGCGACACAGTGTCACGTAGCAAGGAGCTGGATGCTCACATAAACATTAGCGATTAGCATCGGGGGGAAACAAATAGAGATGATGGGGAGATTAGGGGCATGTGTGGCCGATTGGGGAACAACAGACCCCGCCGGCCTCTGAAGCACATGATTGCTGACAGATGGAGGCTGCGGAGAAGAAAGCAATCAGGTGGAAGGTGGAGATATGGTTGCCATCAGGGGGACGCTGAAGTTAGCATGATGTCAGCGTGAGTCAATGGCTCCCCCAGACTGGCTGAGGTAAAGGTTTCACCATGGGGGGGTGTGTGCTTCAGTTCTCCAACGTACAAAGAGCACCGGACAGCCTAACTGCTGACAGACGACACTAAACGAACCTAAACAACTCTATCCCTGAACGCCCTGGGCAGACTGTGCTGTAACTCAATATCACAGGGACGAGCTGTCCCAACCAATTTCTTTATCTCTATGTGCTTTTAGCTACACTGTGCGGTGGATAGAAGTGTTGAAAATTGAAATAAAAGTCATGCTTTGGACAGACAGTACATCAACTAACACTACAATGATTCAAATAGCGCTGTTGGCGTATATATATATATCTCATCTTCTTTTCTCAGAGTCTGAGAGCTTGCAGATCTCATGGTTCAAAGCGTTCTGTATTTCTGATAGCAGAGATGATAAAGCCACAAGAATAAGGAGGCAGAATTTAATGTAATGGGAAATTTTATAATCAGATTTGTTACGCCTTTGACAGTTTATTACTTTTTTTTTTTCATATTTTAGGTTTTCAGACATGCATCCGTCCACCCTGTCAAGGCAAGCTGCCATAGGGTGGGCAGTTTTTGTGAAAATTGGCATTTGATTCACCCAGAATTCTTCTCTTTTAAAGAAACATTTTGATTTTCTGATTTAAATTTTCTCAAATAATTACCCTGATATTTTACCACAACAGGTTGGACAGCTTAAGCTTTACCTCAGCGAGTTAAGGGACAGTGTCACACCTGACGCCGAAAGCTCTTCTATTTCTTCTGCACCTGTGTCCACTAGTGAATCACCGAGCTCCAGACTCCATTGCCCAGAATGCACCACACACTAACATCACTCATTTACTCCCTCACATGACTGATCACATGACACCTCCCAGACTGCGATCAGATGAGTATTGATTTCACCTGTTCACCTCACTATATATACCCCTGCAATTCACTCATTCTGAGTATTAGATTGGTTCTAGATTGGTTAGATTAGTTTTCCCTGTTTTTGTATCATGGTTTTGCTCTGCCCTTCCTGGTATGTTTACTGCTTACTGCATTGGTCTTCTGTTTCTGATCTTGCCTGTTTGGCACAATGAGTTTTAAAATAAATGTCTAATCTTAGCCTGGATCTGACAGAGAATATTGAAACAATGATGAAAATCTATATTATTAATTGCTTTTTTAATTCCAACAAAGGGAATTGTTGGACATGTTTCAAATAGAGTTTTTTTGGGTTATTTAAAGGGGACATTTTATACAAAGCTCCCTTGTGACATCCCAATAAGGAAACATGCATAGAACCACCCTGGCACCACCCCTCATCCCCACCATTGCCCCACCCATTTGATCAGTTGAAGAAACGCCATTTTGATCTGCTGGTTGAAAACCTCCGACAGTACACAGCAGAATTAGCCAGCAGACTTCGTCTGACTGAGGAATCTGTGGCAAGTCATATCAAGTCAGCAGATGAGGGAGATATAAGTACTTTAGCATGAACAAGCTTGTTTGTCTTATGCCATTTTTAGCACAAATACAGCTTATTTGCATAAATGTGACAGAGCCCTTAAATGGCTCATTCTGAAAGGCAAAGAACTTCATGAACATGTATTGTCCCCTCATGACAAGCAAGACAACGTATAAAATGTATAAAAAGTACTTTTCAATACAATATGCAATCCTCTATATTTGTAACAATGTGTTAAATAACAGTAAATCTTGGTAAATCTACTGTTACACTATGTTTTTTATGCAATTTAAAAAACTATGCTGTGGACAGAAAAGCCATGTTATATTGATATTGACTCAAGGAAATTAGCATTAGCAATCTGGACAGAGCTATAATTAAAGCTTTATGAGATGCAGCACCTGGAACGTCTCTGAGTTGAAGTCGCAGTGCGCTCTTAATCAGAGCAGTCATAATGATTTTAGCACTAGCCTTTATTCCGGCTGTAACCATAGCAAAGTCAGCAGTCATACAGCTGGCAATCTTTTTAAATCCGGAGAATGAATGAAGAGAGGTCCTACTGTACATTCTGAGCTGACAGCACTAGCCCCCAATGCTAACGTTAGCCCTGATAGGGAGGTCCGCTCTGTTATATGCTCTGCAGTCATGCTTTCACAGCAGCAGGTATTGCACACATGCCCAAACTTTGCGATAAATTCCCTTCAGTCTGTGATTTAATTGACCAGTAAATCAAAATGTGTTGAAAAATGCAGCCTGTTTTCCTTTCAGTTATTTGGTTACTTGCTGCCGCTAATGGCCCAGCACTGGCATTATATCAGCGTGCACGTTCTTTTACAAAATGTTCTGTTACCCACAGCCCCATTTGAAGAACTGCTACGGCAGGATTTGACAGCGGTGGGCGAATGACCTCACAACTTTTTAGAAGATAACTTTTCCTTATTCTACTCTGTGCATTTTCAAACGTGTAGTTTTTAAGAGAGGGAAATGTATGTTTTATATCATCAATAGCAAAATATAAAATCTAGCTCTTTACCAGATTTGGATATGCTTTTGCTTCAGTTGGTTGAGAATGTTTTAGCTGGTCCACCTCCCTAAAAAAAAAAACAGATGAATCAAATAATAACAGCTAACATAGAATGTTATAAGAATGTTTAGCAATGTTTTAAAAAAGTGTCACAAAGAGTTGCCTACATTGTTACAGAAGTAATGTTCATGGAACATTCTGAAAATATGTGATCTAATAATGGTTTGCATCACACATTAAGTTCCCAACCTCTGGAATATAATCAAGAGGAAGATGCCATCAAACCAAGCTGAACTGCTTGATGTTTTTGCACCAGAAGTGGTGTAAAGTTATCCAAAAGCAGTGTGTAAGACTGGTGGAGGAGAACATGCCAAGATGCATAAAAACTGTGATTAAAAATCATTGTTATTCCACCAAATATTGATTAAAACTTGACTATGAATATGAACTTGTTTTCTTTGCACTGAGGTCATTTCTCATTTTCTGCAAATAAATGCTCTAAATTTAGAATTTGGGGAAAATGTTGTTCATAGTTTACAGAATAAAACAACAATGTTAATTTTACCCATAAATAGCCAAATCAGAGAAACTGATTCAGAAACTGAAGTGTTTTTTTCAGAGCTGTATACTACCATCTTGTTTAAGGTTGGCATGTTGGTCAAATAGCTTGAGAGTTAACCAGTTCAACCAACTGGCTTGCCAGCATATGATTTATATTTGATCACCAGCATTTCAAGAGCCTTGAGCATCACCAGCGAACCCTTCGAGACCAAACATGGGCATTGTGTCAGCTTTATTAAATTTTTCCAGCAGCTCTACCAATGCAGTTAAATGAGTTTGTTGAGTAGCAAAACCAGCTGACCAACTCAAATAAACTAGTCAACCTGATTTACCAAACCAGTCAAATGATTAGGTGACCATGCTGGTCAACCAGCTAAACTCTAGCATAGTCAAAATCTGGTTAACCAGCATAACCAACAGATTTACCAGCTCGAGGTACATTTTCACCTGGATGACCAGCTTTTCTAACATCCTTGACCATTAAAGGCCAGCTTAAAAGATAAGCTAGGACTCTTTTTCACAGTTTTGGATAAACATGGACACACATTTTTCATGGAGTACAGTATCCATCATTTATTACAGCTCTCTAGATCTGTTAGATCTGTTTGCTGCCCTCTATTATGATGAATTAGATAATTGTCAGACAGTTGGTGGATTTAGCATCAGTGTCGCTGGAGCACTATTTGCAATATTTAAATTGAAAAGCAAGCTGAACAGCCCTCGTTAAATGTTTTTTTTTTCCACGGGGGAAAGGAAGAATTATGTATCAGTAGAAACGCAGAAAGCGCTGGTGTTGCAGTTTTCTGGTCGGTGGTGCTCTGTCAGGGTTTGTCTGTAACTGAGCAACAAGCAAACAGACAAAGCTCATTAGCGAAACAGACGAGTTATACGATCCTCTTCCACTTCAATTACTGTGTCAGACCCACTCGCTTTCTTCAGCTCAGAAAAGAGGGAAGAAATGCTCAGTCTTCTGTCATTCATTTTCTGTCTGCCTTCCAAAACATAAACTGGCGAAAGGTAACTGCAAAAATAATAAATCTATATTATTTTGCTCTTACAATGCACTGTATAACTATGTTTTATGTGCAAGTTTGAGCACTCCTCTTTAGCTATCACCTTTGAAACTAATTAGCATTTGTAGAAAATTATTAATATGCCCTGTGCAAAAGATGGGAAACTTCACAACATTTTCCTGAACTTTGTTTAATTTGTTAATTGCTTGATATGTTTTGCTATTCGAGTGTTTGTATTCAAGTCAAAGAAAAGTGACACGTGGAATTAGGGGTAAACAATATTGCTCTAAATTAATATAATACAACTTTAGGGTTTTTTGGTGTTATTATAAAACATTAATAAACTTGCATAGCACATCCAGTGCAATTTTTTTTATTAAGTGAAACATGCAAAAAAATTGTCAAAAGATCAAAAGAAAATAGAAACAAAAATAAACAAAATCTATTTACAAAAAAAGAGAAGCACAAGGAAACACCATTTTCCTTAATTTCATTGGATCATACATCAACCAACCATAGTAGACCTCTGACACAATTGAAAATGAAGCCTTAAAAAGGCCACCACTGGTCTACCCAACCCAGCCAAAACCAAAGTATTTTCTTCTGCAAAGGAATACACTAATAAACAAACAAACAATAAATCAAATAATCATAGGATGGAAAAACAACAAAAACAAACATAAGAAAAGAAAATACTATTTAAAATATTTTAAACCCCAAAGAGCTCCCCTCTAAATGGTATGCCCCAAAATGGGGCCTACAGAGCATGCTTCAATTTGCTCAGGCACTATTTAAGGGCAGCTAAAACTGAGATTGAGCCCTTTGCCAGACCAGGAAGAGAAAATGGAGCACAGGTGAGTATGTAAATGTAATTATTGTACCTGCTGCTATTAAAAAGGAAATGTAGAGCCCAGTAGCATATTTAACCTGCAAAATGTGATAAATGTTCCAAGCTAGCAAAAATGTTCGACTTCTAAAGGGGTGATTAGTATTAACTGAAAAAAAAATGGCGGAGTAAATGTGTATGCACTGAGAAAGCAGAACAGGACTGAAAACGAATGGATTGGCTCTGTCACAAAAATACAAGAATTTCAAGAACATGCAACTTCAATTTTTTAAAAGTTTGATTTAGTATAAGTAGTAAAAACAGTGTCATACATGTATTATAATGATTTGTCTGTTTTATAAACAGTGACTCAGTTTCTTTATAAAATAATAATAGTGTAACAAAATAAAATATTTACCAAAAAATAAAATAATGTAGTAACAAAATTCTACCTCAAAACTAAGTGCACCCTTTTTGGGCATGTATATAAACTGCAAACAAACAATTAAATTAAATGAAACAATAAAAAGTTATTGTTTTTTATGTGTAAAACTATTTGATTTTATTGCATACGATATGATGGCCTACCTCTACATGGAATTGTGCAGTTGGTTCAGATGGAGTTATTGTGTGTAAAACCAGTGGTATACCAGTCAACCAGCTTCAGACCATCATTAATTATATAAACTAACAGGTAACTATTAAGTAAATACATGCTGGTCTGTGCCTTTGTTAGTGCATAGCAAAGTGTACAGATGTATAGATGTTTTAATTGTATCTTAAAAGTCTATATCATACCTGCACAGGTGAGCCGGTAGACCCAATGGGCCCTTTTTCAGCAGTCTATAGGCGAGCTTTCAACTGTGCACTGCGCAGCTTGATTTAGGGTGTGTTAATGTGTCTTTGCTATCGTAACGACAGGAAAAGTATGCCTTTCATGACTCAAAAATAAAAAAAAATACTAATTCTCTTAATTATTCATGGGTGTGTTTTTTCTGGTGTAACATGAAACAAACCAATCAGTGTGTCACTTGCCATTCCCTTTAAGAGCCAGGTGCACTCTGTTGGTGAGACTGTTGGTGGGGTGTAAAATAGCAATGAACATCGTGACACACCTTGCACAAGGTATAAGATATGGCCCACTGACCTGGAGAGAGGCATTTGGCAGAATGCAAGTAGACTAAACACCCCTGAGACAGGTGGCAGGGCTGCAGCAGGTACGATGCTGAGGTAAGAGTAAAGGAAGGGAAGATCTGCGTAGCTGAACCGTGAGCAGGGGAGGAATTTTAGGTAAAACTGCTCAATTAGCCACAAGTTTGAGCTTCTCTTTTTTTTCCTTTCTGAGTAAAGGAAACATTAACCCAGTCATTTCCGACAGAGCAAAACCAGACTTTTGCGATTGTTTATACACGTATTTTTCACCGAGCATAGAAAAGTGGCCAAAAAAAGGGTCTCAGATGACCTAATATACGAGAGAATGTGAAATCAGCTGGGTTTATTTTAAAGTAGCCTTGTGTTTTTGTAGTAATTCACGCTGTTCGTTTCTAAATGTTAGTTTTGGAGTCGCTCTCTTTGGGAGTGGAGAGCGCCGCTGGATTAGCCACCGCACAGTGTAAACACACACCGCTTCTATTCTAAGAAAAGCTACAAGGATGAGGTCGACACACACACACACACACACACACACACACATGACTAGGCCTCTTCATTGAGAAGAAAGTGGGGCTAAATGAGCTAATGTAAGTCAGTTTTAATGAGGTGCGTTAGTAATTTCACGTGTCATTCAGGCCTGCTGGTGTGTGCGCACAGTTCACCATCAGCATCAAAGTGGAATAAGGAAAATTAATAATGGAACGAATTAGAAGTTTCGCAAAGTTTTAATTCAGTCTGATATGTTTATTCAGTTCATTGCAAGGTCACTGAGCATGGTTTTAGCCATAACATTAAAACTAGCTGCCTAACATTGTGTAGTCCTTCTCACCCATCAAGGTATGAACCCATCAGCTTTTACTACCATTATTATTGGTATTGGCACAGAAGACTAGAATCTGGTGGACCTGGACAAGAGTCTAATGGACCCCTCTCTTCTTCTCTGTCTTTTTCTTCTTGTCTGCCCTCCTTTTTCTGCCTCAATCATTCTCTTTCTTGTTTTTTTCTTGTCTGTCTGTCCTTCGTTCTTTTCTTTTTAACATCTTGTCTGTCTCGCTCTCCCTTTACGTCTGTTAGTCTCTCTCTCTCTCTCTGACTCTCTCTTACCTTGTCCCCTTTTTTTTCCTGTCCACCTTGCCCTCTTATTTTGTCTGCCTATCTTTCTCACTCTTTCATTTCTTGTTTGTCCCTCTCACTTGTCTAACAGTCGTTCTCTCTCTGTTTCTCTCTTTCTTTCTTATATTTGTCTCTTGCTCTTTTCTTTTGTGTCTGTTCCATATTCTTTCTTTCTCTCTCTCTCTCTCTCTCTCTCTCTATATATATATATATATATATATATATCTCTTCTGATCTGTGTCTTCTTCTTGTATTTTTGTTTCATTTCTTGTCTCTGTTTTTTCTTTCTCATTGTCTCTCCATCTTTTTGTCTGACTCTCCTTGGCTGTCAGTCGTTCTCTCAATTCTTGTCTGTCTCCTATTATATGTCTCCTTCTCTTATATGTATATTCCTCTTTCTTTCTCTCTTTCTTTCCTTGTTTTATCTTCTTGTTCATCTTTTTTGTCTGTCTCTGACTATTGGGTTTTCCCTCCACCAAATTTCATTGAATCTTTAAAAAATTCAAGAAAAAAACGACCCACAATGGAAAAATACAAAAAGGCTGAAAAAATTGGCTCTCTTTTTTCTTTCTTCCTGTATTTCTGCATCTCTGTTTGTATATCTCTTTATTCGGATGGTTTGTTATATATATGTTTGAGCATCTGATGATTTACACCTGAAGTTAGCAACATGCTAATTTGTGAGGAATTAGCTTCCATTATTACCATCGTAGCTCCATTCCTTCCAAACTATTCCCCTCTAGTTCCCTCATTCAGAAGAAAAGGCTCTCAGTAAAAAGCTCTGACCTTCTACAACCCAAAGCCCTCGACTGAGGCCGAGCTGAGCAGATAAGGTTGGAGCAGCGAGTGCAGCGAGGTTTTCTCATGCAATCTGAGATGCAGGGGCTGGCCAGAAAGTCTTTTCATTTCCTCTGTCATCCCCTCGCATTCAGGCGCCTTTTGAAGTCGAAATTTATATCATTGAGATGTTTTCTTTTCCCTTTTTTAAGGGCAGAGTAAGAGCTGGGCTGGAGAAGGTGCAGCTTTTTGATGGCGGTGTGTCTGAGCACTACTGTATTTCCTCTGTTTCTTGCATAATCATCTCGGTTAGACACACTGCTGGATGGTGGATAAGTGGGTCAGTGTTAGGGCTGGGTCACACTGTATGGGCTCTATAAATGAAATAAAAGAGTTTCACTGAAAAACACATCATGCCATTACTCTAATAAAACTCTGTTATAGTGGGGGATAATGCTGAAATAATCATGAAGCAATCATTTAAATTTAAACAACTTATTTATTCATTTAGTAAAAAAAATAACAAAAATGTATTTTAGTACATTTTAATACATTTATGTTTAAAGCTATTTTTTTTTAACTTTATACAAGAAATCCTGTGTGTATTTATATTTAGAACAAAATATATGGTTAACAAAATATTGACACACATTTACTGATTGGCTCTGAGTGGTCCAGCAGATTACCTGCTATCATGATCCAAGAATTGATGGTTTGAATCCCTGTCATGCTGCTAGCCATCAGCAGACACTCAGAGAATATAAATGCTCCAAAATTACATTATATAGAATCAATTTTTACAAAAGGTTTTATCTCTTTCCTTCATAGTTCAGAAATACTAAGAAGGTTAGTATATTATTATAACAGTGCATTTTTTCTATACAAATAAACTCAAAATAACAGTCTTATCGTAATAGTCTTTAAATATGCATTTATTATTATTTTTTTAACTAAAAATAAAACAGACAAAAACCAACAAATTACACATAACTTATATGTGTATGATCTCACAAATTTGACAATACCAATGAATGAATAATTGTAACAAGTGATATTCAGTTTCATATATGCATCAATTCAATATTATTATTAACTGCATGATAAAAACTGGCCTCCATACATCACTAAACAACTGTATACAGCTTTGGAAAAAAAAATAAGAGAGAGCTTCCGTTTCTGAATCAGTTTCTCTGATTTTGCTATTTATAGGTGTATATTTGAGTAAAATGAACATTGTTGTTTTATTCTGTAAACTACAAACAACATTCTCCCAAATTCTAAATGCAAATATTGTCATTTAGAGCATTTATTTGCAGAACATGAGAAATGGCTCAAATAATGCAAAGAAAACCAGTTCATATTAATAAAAGTTTTAGAGTTCAGAAATCAATATTTTGTGGAATAACCCTGGTATTTAATCACAGTTTTCATGCATCTTGGCATGTTCTTCTCCACCAGTCTTACACACTGCTTTTGGATAACTTTATGCCTTTACTCCTGGTGCAAAAATTCAAGCAGTTCAGCTTGAATTAGTTTGATGGCTTGTGATCATCCATCTTCCTCTTGATTATATTACAGAGATTTTAAATTTGTTCCAGAGCTGTATTATAACGTATTTCGGTGTATTCTGTAATACAGTGTTGGACATGTTTTATAGAAATGGCTTGTCTATAGGTAGACAGTCTGGAGGGCAGGAGTAAAGGACTCTACACACAGTCCTCATTAAGAGAGTAATTTGGTTAATGATTAGACTTAATCAGAGGCCGGAACACAAAGCCCAATAAGATTTAGTGAGAAGCTCAATAAGATTTAGTGGACATTGCTGTGGTGTCCAGTGCCATTGCTCTGTCCTGTCATTTAAAAGCATTATGTCTTATTTATGCCCTCATTTACGTTTTTCATCCTAGGTTACTGTGATTAGTCTGATTCATTGTTTTCCCTGGTGACACGGACCTGGAACAGCTTGAGCTCATTTTTGTATACCAAACAAGTCCCGCCGTACATACTGTAGAGCATTATTCATACGCTGTACTTTTATGTAATGTGATTGGTGAAAAATCTGGAATGACTTCATTACCGCTCCGTTTCCGTACAGGAGATAACATGTTACGCTTGTGTTATTGCCACAGTTTGAGTCGGCAAGCTGACGACGTGAAATATCGGCGTTCCCCGGTTTCACATCACTTTTGTATTGGAAACAACTCTCTGAAATGTTTCACAATCGTGTCAGTGAGCGAGACACCAGGCATGACCAGTGGTGTCTGGATAGGTGGGTATATTGTGACTAAGGGCTCCTTAGATATAAACTGTAAACACACACTGTTTACCTGACTTCCAGAGCTAAATCTAGAGGGGCTTGCATCTATTTTGCTACCTTAAATGGATTTTAAGTGGTAGACCAACACAAGTTAGCACATGATTGTGAAGTGGAACAAAAATGATACGTGGTTTTCTAAATTTTAAGCAAAAATATTCAGCCTCCTTTACTCTGAAGTCAATTAATTGCCTTTAGAAGTCATTTCATTATTTAATATAATAAATATAATAAAGTCTGACTGTGTGTTATTTAGTCTTTAGTATAAAAACACCTGTTCTATGAAGGCCTCAGTGTTTTTTTGTTAGAGAACACCAGTGAACAAACAGCGTCACGAAGACCAATGAACTCACTAGACAGGTCAGAGATAAAGTTTAAAGAGTGGAGAAGTTTAAAGCGGGGTTAGCTTTGAGCATCCCAAAGAGCACTGTTAAATCCAGCAACGTTCACCCAAAGTGACAGATCAAATAAGGAAAGCACTGATCAGAGAAGCAGCCAGGAGGCCCATGGTCACTCTGGAGGAGCTGCAGAAATCAACAGCTCAGGTTGGAGAATTTGTGCACTCCACAAATCTAGCTGTTATGGAAAAAAAAAATTGTTAAAGGAGGACATGGAAGTCGTTCTGCCATAAAATGGACAAAAAACATGCGGAAGAAGGCGTTGTGGTCAGAAAGTTGACCAAAGTTGAATTTTTTGCCCTTTTTGGTATGACTATATGAGGCTGTGATGCAAGCAAGAGGTGCCTTACTTTGAAGAATCCAAAATATAAAACATATCCTTGTTTGTTTAACACTTTTATGCTCACTAAATAATTCTATATGTTTTATTCCTAGTTTGGATGACTTTAGTGTTAATCTATATTGCAGATCATTTAAAAATAATGAAAAAAAAAACATTTTTATTAAAGGCATGTTTAATTTAGCACTTTTGTCTGGTACTGTTTAGCACAGCAGCAGTTAATGTTCTCCTCCAAGCATGTTGAGCTCCAGAGTCACTGCACTAACAGTAGTTTACATCATTTTTGCCTTTTGAAAATAATTTTGATTATCTACTGTTGTATACATGAGCTAATACTTTTCTTAGGTTTATAAAATGTTTGTGAAGATACCATGAAGTGGAGGTAAGTGGTGTAGGATAGAGGTGGGCGGATCGATCCAAATATCGATAATATCGATACCAACGCTGGTATTGGTATTGAGCAATACTCGTGTAAAAATATCGATATTCAAGCTTTTTTCTCTGCCGCATGCACTGACTGCTTCGCACAAGATTCACCACAGTCTACTCTCTGGTCTCTTGTTGTTGCACATGCGTCACATGGCTCAGCAAAGCCAGCCAAACCGCCACGCAGGTAGGCTCAGCCTGGCCCCGCCCACTCAGCGCTCTCCTCGAGTCGACACGCCTCTACCTCAGGAGATTTGTGTTGAGTGATATTTTTTTACACTCTGTTTATTTAAGAAAAACTTGCATTTGAATTGCACTGAAAGGAAGACAATTCCTTATTTTTTATTGTTTTTCCAAATGACAATTCTATTAAAAAAAAGAAACAAAGAAACAAAGAACTAGAAAAGATGTCTAGTGAGGGGAGAATTTTTATTTTATTTTTTTATATTTTTTATTTTATATTTAAACTTTGTTTTGTTACTGTTCCATTGTTTCTAAACAAAAAATGTTGATTGTGATACTAAAGTATTTTGTTATCACTTACAATGTTTGGTGAAATTATATCCTAGGTTTTTGGATCATTTGGATCTATAAAGCTTAAATATTAAAAAGTATCGGTATCAGTATCGATATCGGCAATACTGGCCCTGCGTTTACTTGGTATCGGATCGATACCAAAATTCCCGGTATCGCCCACCTCTAGTGTAGGACGCTAACGTTGATTAGCATGTGCTTTCTTCACATCAGGTGTCCTCCCACTTTCCCATCAAAACTTCCTTTCAATTGAAGACACTCACTCTCTCTCTTTCAGTGTCGGCCTTTCATTAAATTGTCCTCTGAACTCCAACAATTATCTCTCTGCTTGACCACTATTATCTTCATGTCTCAGTGTCTAACTCAAACCGCAGGAGTCCAGAGTGTCCTGAATGGCCTCAATGGGAAATACCTACTTTTGTCTGACGCCAAGCAGACCTGCATGCCATATATGATGAGACAGGAATTAGTATTGTAGTATTGTGTCCAATGACTTTTGTTATCCATGTACCATGGAAGCTTACAGGTCTCATTCCATCGTTTTTTAATTCATTTTAAACAGTCTAGTTGCGGTCTCTAGTATGAATGAATTCCATGTGAGGCATTTTTCAGGTGTCTCTATTTAGCCCTGCTTTAGATAACTGAATTAGTCATACATGCAAATATATTGCCTCTGATTGGTTAACAGCACTGCAGCAGGGAACACCTACCTCAGCCCTCCCCACTGCGTTAATAACATTTCTTTTCACAGCTAATCTACTGCTACTTACTTTTAACTCAGACATGGTGATTTGGTGCTTGGGCAGTTTCACCACGACGAAACCCATATCATAAAATCTGATATAAATGGCACCTGCTTTGACAGGTGTTTTGTCAGATTGTGCTACTTTGTCAAATCGTGCTCCCATAATATATATATTTAAGGTCTCTGTAAAACGTGAAATCATCCAGAGATATGATTTAAACCTGTAGTTACTTACACATAATAGCTAATGCTAACTAGCTGTGTAAACAGGGCTGTTAGCTCCTCCTATAGCTATAGCTCCTAATGCTGTAGCCTGGGTTTAGCTCCGCCTGTGGGCGGTCCTGAGGTCATGAAGTCACTGGTTGACGTCGATATCCTAATGTCTCTCTGATCAACTCGTATTTCTGAGGATTTTCTTTTACTAGCTACTGCAGACAGTGGAGGCTGAGAAACAGTTTCATATGCAGCATGCGTACACAACTCATAGACACCTATAGTATTTCACAAATATAAAAATAGTGGATTTTGGCAAAAAGAGACCTTTAAGAAACTGTTTTGCATCTCCTGCATTAAAGGTGGAAATGATTTCTGACAGTCACTTATAGTTTTTACAGTAATTACCGAAAACTGCTCTGTCCACTGTGGATGGTAACACCTCATGTGGGTTGAATTAGACGGTTAAATGCTGCACAACTTCAGAAATTGAATGTCCCATCCATCTCTCACCCACTGTCACTATCACCTCACTCAAACTCTAATAATTCATGTTTCCTCACCGAAAGCAAGCTGGCCACTTTTCAGCCTCTCTCACAAGAGTGTGAACAGGTGAGAGTGTTCCCAAGCTGTCCCCTGAGGTAACACTTTATAATCAATTGGCAAATATTTTAAGCAAGTATTACACAATCACACAATGCTACTACAAAGAACTATCAAAACTGGTGTATTGATTGAACAACTGGTATATTGATACAGCTGAACAGCCAGACGGAGTTTACACAAGGAGTTTGGCCGAACGAACTGCAGATCATCTTCTCGAATCACCTACTGGGCCAGATCTGATAGAGCTTTGTGGGAAGATGTGAAAATGGGAGTACCCGTCTCACCTTCCAAGGAATTACTGACGTAAAGCGATTAGAGGATTTGTGGAAGAGCTGCCAGTAAAACCAACGTATCTGTTAACAGAGCTGTGGAACTTCAATGGAAGGCCGTAACAAGATGGGACGTTACAAACAGAGATCAACAAACAGCAGGTCCGTTTAGATTTCCCAGCTCTGGATGGGAAAGTTCAGAAGGGCACCGGTGCCTTTAATCTCACAAACCTTTAAGGATACATTACTTTTCTTTGTCCCGTTCAGTTACAGGTAACGTGTCAAAGAAACGTCACAATGAAGCAAATAGGGCGTCTTGCTTAATTTGTACTGATAATAAAAGCCTTCAAACATAAACTTTGATCTCATTCAGGTAGCTACAGGATAGAGCAGGGCTTTATTTGAGCAAAACAATAATGATTTAGCGTTTGATAAATAGAGCTTATTGACTGTGAATTGACAAAAACGTGCTGATACTGGGGCTGTGATACAATGGATACATTGCATAACTGTAAGCAAGGTAATATACACTTATCATCAAGAAGAATTCTCTGAGTGTAATGACATTTTCAGTAACAATAAATAAACATTTGGACTGATATGAGCAATATTTATTGAACTACACACACAGAAGTAGTGTGTTATACATGTGTAACACATCTGTAATGCAACATCTCAAAGGTTCCTATTGGTGTTCTTTGATATATCATCCCATGCAACTTGAATAGTCATGCAATTCCTACAAATTTTGCAGTAATGATGGCATGCTGATGCATTTTCAGTTAGGAATAGGTCTGGTGAACAGCAAGCCATGACATAACATCTTGAGATGACAGCAGTATGTGGAAGAGCATTGTACTTTTGGAATAGTGGACCGGAGTGTGCATCCAGAAAAGGTAAGGATACTGCATGCAAGACACCATTTTTTTTCATTATACGGCGCACTATCAAAGAATGTCTATTTTGTAGTCTAAAGGTGCACAGGATTACAAGGTGCATTATGCAACACTAGTAAGAAACAGGGGTATTTTCATGCAGCAGGTCTCTAAATGGGAATGTAGGACTTGTAATGCTAAGCTAATTTAAGTAAATAAAACTGCAATTCTTAGATTTCTGTCCTGAAAGCAGTTGATTTGGGTGAGTAAAGTGATTTGCAGAGTTCCACTAAAGTTAGCCATGGTTAGTGACTAACCATCGTTTAACAGCGCTACACAGAGGAACCCTGAGTGTTCTGAAAAGCCAGGGCGATATCAACTAGCGGTTTGTCCCATGCAGCTTGTTTTAACACGGAAAAATGTGCAGACTACAGTCTGATATACTCACCTCTGAACAGCGAAAGAGCTAGCGCTTAGCATAGTTAATAGGTAATGCGAATGCTGCTCCACCAGTGCTAGCCAGGATTAGCAGCAGGCTACAGGCTGATAAAATTCACCTCTGAACAGCGAAAGAGCTAGCGCTTAGCGTAGCACAGTTAGCTGCTAGTCTTAATACTGCTCCAGCCCCGGTGCTGGAGAAACTTCACTGAAACTCCTGTATAAAGCTGTACTTCAGCAGAGTGGCTTTAATGCTACGAACAACCTGACCAGTAGATTTCATACATAAGGCGAATCAGATTATCAGGTGCACTGATGATTTTTTAGGGAAATTAAAAGATTTTAAGTGCACCTAATAGTGCAAAAAGTATGGTAATGATGGTTTGTCAAATGCCTGTAATAAAGACCAACACAAATCTGGCATCGAACAAAATATTCTAGTTGAAAAAAAACTTTATATAAAATTTACATATCTGCAAAAAAATCTAGCATTTGAAATTTAAAACTTCAGTAAGCAATTTGCATAGATTTGAGCCTCAAAAAGAGATAAAGTTATACATTATGCACAAGCTAAACTTGTGATGTGATGAATTGCTGGTATTTTTAGGTGTTTTTACCACGTTAAATAAAAGCTCTTGGTCTGTCTGTCACAATTAAATGTCAGTGCTCTTGCCTCTTTGCTGGCAAACCTGTGGTTTTGAATGACAGAGCTTAATTCAGGTTGCAGAGCTGTGCTTATCACGGCGGTGACAGGTGCACTGTTGCCATAGAGGCAATTGTCTTTAACTGCTGATGGCTGATGTCACCGGGTCTTCGGTCCATCCATTCATTTCAGACCTGTTTTGTTGAGCATCCTGAGATTGGCAGTCTAGTGTCGGGAGCGATAACCTTAGTGACACTGGAATCTAATAATATCACCCTTACAAAAAAAGGGATTCTTTAAGGGTTCTTTAGACTTTGTAGAATCCTGACAATGCAAATAACTTAAATCTGAATGCTTGGTTAAATGTTTCTTTAAATACAAGGAAAGACTTTGAATGGTTTAAACGCTCCAGTTGCTCTTTAAAGTGTGTGAATTTCATGATTAATAGCCCATCTGAAAAAGAAGAGGGTCCAAAGCAAATGTTTGGGCACTGTGCATTGGTACACATCGCAGTCTTTATACTCTAGTACACTTATTTGAGGTATTGTTGCACATTTCAAGGCTTTAGTTCCATGAGAGTCTTGGGAGTCCTGGGTTCAACACAAGCTTACAGCATAAGCTTTTTTTCAATCCACTCCCATGCTTAACAGTTGGTGATGTGTTCTTTTCATTAAAGTGGCAGTCCATATTATTTTTGAGTGGAGAAAGAACAAAATATTGTGTTTAATGGTATCAGATGCTGGAATGACCAATCCTGCTAAGCGTCTTTACGTACTTACGCCACACACACAGCCACTAAAAGAGGATCCGGCTCAGTTGTACTGAGTGCGAGTAGCTGGTGGTGCAATGGAGACTTCAGAAGGGGAAATTCAGAGCTCAGTAGCTCATTTAACCATAGTTAAAACAAAGTGTGTTGAGTTGAAGTGAAGTTTCTGACTGAGCTCTCTCTCTCTCTCTCTCTCTCTCTCTCTCTCTCTCTCTCTGTCTGACTGAACATAACCTGGAATCGGATTCATCCACTCTGAAAGGAGACTGCATCACATCCGTCCCGTTTGAAATGATTCTTTCGCATGCTCTGTGCAATTACCCATTCTCATCAGAGAGGGCCCTAAATCCCCTAAATCCAAAAACCTATGGACGACAGGTTTAAATTTTGCACCTTTGCTTACTGAGGCCTAAAGGGTATTTTGGACTGACTTTCTAAAATTGTATGTAACACTGTAGCAGAAACAAGGGTTCCTCTATATACAGTTCATCTTACTGGATCAACTGGATGGTTCCACATAAGCAATTTACAGTATTATCATTTGTTTTTTCCACAACATTTTAATGATTTTTATTTATTTTTTATTTTTTTGGCAAAATTTGACAAAACAGTCTGATCCTGAAACTTCTAATTTTAACATGAGCTCATTTGCAGATTTTCTTCTTTATTTACATAACGCGAGGTATTCAGCAGGTCTCATTAAGTAACGCTTCCAACAGCACCTGGCTAAAATATAGGAATTTCCTGCATGTCTCTTGTTCTCTCAGCCTGTGAGTTTCCTCATTCTGCTGTATTTATGGGGGATAAATGAACAGATGACGTCTCAGGTGTGATTGCCAACATATGCATAACTGGAACTGCAACCTAAAAGGATATATTACTTCCCAAGAAAGCCATGTGCACAAACACAGGCCCTGTAACGTAATGCCACTTCCTTCACACAAGCATTTCACATCTACTCTTCATTTCCTATTTTCTATTTTCATTTAGATTTAAAGAAATCACATCCATTTTTGTTTTAATACTCTGCTTCCTGTGAAGGAGCTCTGAGGCCAGATATGGTTTTATTTCGGGGGCTGATTCGATGCAGACTCTCGGTTGCTGAGAAAAAATGTTTTCAAAATTTACCTGTTCATCTCAGAATTAGAGGTAGCCTGTGAAATTCAATTATTAATAAGATGATGCTCTAAAGGTTGTGTTTTTGGGAGTACTGAGACAACAGTAACTAATTATTTGAAAACCTGACTTTATTATCTGGTTATATTATAAATCACCACATTTAAATCTGAGAGGATATGCTGTAAAAAGCTAAACATATTACACTGGTGACACTGTAAAATTAATATTCCATATCAGTAGTATACAGTTTACTGCAGTGTTTAAAATAAAAATAAAAAAACAGGAAGCTGAATGGTTAGGGAGGTCAATCGAACTGGATTATAAGATATTGAACATGTGATAAAATGGTTATTTTAATAAAGTCAGCTACAGAATTGTTATTATGAAGGGAACCAAACTCTGGTTGAGGTATATGACTTAGTTTTCTGGTAAAGCTCAATCCAACATCCGTTCAAGAATGAAGTCCCGAACTGGTGGTGTCGTAAAGATGGCCGTCATGTGAACTGACCTGACTATAAAGTTTTTATTGTTTCAATTGTTTCGATTTCCAGACATTTCTTAAGATTTTTAGCAAAATAAATGTAGCAGAAGCAATGTAGTCTACAGAAACAAAAAGATCACATCTGAAAAAGTTATAGACTGAAACTTATCAGCATTCTAAGTTAAATTGGGGTCATTTCAACATTAAAAGCATCTTCACTGATAAAGCCTAAAGATTCCATGTACACAAATAACCACTGTGACAGTGAAGTGGTCTTAGCAAGGTTTATTTTTGTGCATTGTTTGGCATGTGGGCCGCAGATGAAGGCAGGTTCCATCCTGAGTGGAAGAGCATTTGAGCCTGTTAGTCATCCACCATCACCATTTTTACAGTGAATATCTGCATCAGGCCTTTTGAGCTACACCAGCATTCTCCTCCCCTTATAGCTCTTTAACAGATAACGCTAATCCACTTGAGATTTCAATGCACCTGTTGTATGGAACAAACTAGATCAATTTCACGCAGTTACATCATCACTCAGGTCACCTGTAGAGTCAATAGAGCGTCATTCATGTTATTGCGTCCTATTTTCTTCCAAATGAGGAAAACATGTTGAAATAGCACACAGTACATAACCCAAAGTTCTAATAGGACGCAGAAGTTCTAATCTTCTAATAAGTGAATTCAGCTACTTTTTCAAGCATGTACAGTAGCTGCCCAATAAATATTTCTTTTACAGGGGTTGGACAATTAAACTGAAACACCTGGTTTTAGACCACAATAATTTATTGTCCTGACAGACAGTTCTGGTGGAAACAGGAGAGTTGAGGTGCACAATGAATTCTGCTGTGATTTGAGTAGCCGTGGTTTTAGGTTTTTTGGATACAATCCGGGTTAGCACCTGAAAATCCCTTTCAGACAGCTTTCTCTTGCGTCCACAGTTAATCCTGTTGGATGTGGTTGGTCATTCTTGGTGGCATGCTGACATTACCCTGGATATCGTGGTTCTTGATCAGTGTTATGCGTGAACGAGTTCAAAAGAACGCGCTCATTGAACATGCTCATTTTTCTGTGAACGTTAAACTGAACGCAACACATTTTTTAATAAATGGCATTTAAAAAAAGAAGAATTTATAATAATATGTATATCAAAACCAGAAAACACATATATCGTCACTGTCCAATGAAAAACACAGCAACTTTAAAGGAGAGAGAAAAAAACTTGTAAATGTAAAAAGAGTTTATTTAAGGTAATTTTGAAGGCTTTCTATTGGTCTGTTCATCAAGACATTTTGACACAGTGTAAGGGACAGTCACATCGACAAAAATGGAGATAGGTGTTTTTCATTGGACAGCAATGGCATACAGAATTTAACGCTTGATAATGACACAGAGAATGACAATACCTCGCAAGGAGGCAGAGTGAGAGTTCAGGCTCATTCCACACAGGTATGTGTGTGGGAGTGGTCAGTTCAATAAAGTCTGGAGAAGCTGATCTCTGAATGGAGGAAGGACCAGTAGGCGTAACATCAGTCACATCGGCATAATTACTCTGAGCATCAGCTGAATTTCCCGTTTTTTGAAGGGTCCTTCACTTTGGACCAGCATTCTAGGAAATAGCCTAGGCTATTTTGTAGACTGTATAGAAAGTCCACCTAAACCATAACATCAGTATAAAGCTATTCAGCAGTGGAACCTCTGAAATGATTGTGGCGCACCATTGGTTTTCATTACAGACACATTAACAGTCCAATATTACATTAATGAGGTCCTGCAACCAGTGGTTCAACCTTTACTGAACCAACACTAGCCTAAACAGCCCAACAGGACAATGCTTTTCCGCATGCTGCTGCCGTCTCAAGAGTTTCCTTTTGTTCTCTCCAGCTCATCACATAGAATCATGTGTACACCCAAGTTCTGAATTCCCACAAGCTTGCTCAGAAAGCATGGCTCTGACGCAGTTATAGATAATTGTGTTTTTTCAGTGTTTATTTTTCTAACATTAATGCTGGAACAAGACATTAGAATTGTATTGGATCGTATGCGTGTTTAAAGTGAGCTTGTTTTAGTAAAAGCTAAAAATGCCAAGCTCAATTTGGATTTCAACAAAGCAAACTAAAGCAAGCTAAAACACAGTATGCTCTGCGCTGCTCTGATAATAAAGAACACATTTCACACAAACAGCTCTGATTTGAACTGTAAACAGAAGCGCTGGTGGGTGCTACTAGAGTTTAGATCTTGTGGACAGTATACACTACTAATTTGTCAGGCGAAAGTTATACAAGGCAGATGCTGACTGGGAAAGATTATGACAGAACAAACCCCAAACCTCTGTTCTGAGGGAACAGACTGGGCTGTACACTGTACTGAGACTTCTGCAGAGTGTAAAGCACCACAAATACACAGGGTTACAATAGAACTTTAATAAAACCTGAAATTTAGGCTCAGAGCGTCCACTGCTTGAATCTCAGGTGGCCTACAGCAGCTAATGTACAAACTGAACCTGACAGTGGGTGATAAACTCCCATCTGAATTAGACTGCTGCCAGCAACGATTGTGTCTGAACCCAATATTACTCTGAAACAATCATGTCTGAACCTGATTCTGCCAATAAAATTCTGTTTAAATTAGACTGAACGCAACTGTAGCACCACCAGCGTCATCTTTAAACCTAGTTGCATCTAATCTTAGTCCAGCTTCAGCTTGAAATAACTCTATCTAAGACAAATACTACCCTGCCTTTTTCTCAGAACCTGACTACAGCCCATAGCCCAACACAGTTCTTCTAAAAGTCATAAAACATCCAGTTTTAACCGGTCTGTATTCCACTACAGTCCTGTCTGAACCTGAATGCATCCTGAAACAATACTGTCTGACTGTACCAATACAGTTTGTTCTGAACCCAACCGTAGCCCAACACAGTTCTGTGTAACCCTGACTAATCTTAGACAACTAAGGGTTCTGTCTGAACCTGAATGTAGCTAATAAAATTCTGTAGATGATCAAATACTGTCTGAATCTGTCTGTATTGTCTACACCCATCTGTAGCCCAAAACCATTCTGCCTTAATCTGACTACAGTTTGAAAAAATTCTGATTGGACTCAACTGCATCACAACACAACACTGAAGCCAACTGTGTCCAATCGCAATCCTGTCTGAATTTGACTGTATTCTAAAGCAAATTCCCACTGGTGTGTCAAGTTACCATTGGGTTTACTCCCATTGGGTTTAAGAAATTCCAATTGGTAAACCCAATGGTAACTTGACACACGTCTTTCTAAATCCAACTGTATCCCAACGCAATTCTGTCTGAACCAACCCAATCACACCTAATCACATGACACTGCACATGACACCTCCAGGAAGCAAATCACCAGAATTTAACTATTTAAGGTGTTCAGTTCTACCTGTCTTTTTCTCAGTTTTTCGCCTTTGACTTTTGCCTGCCCTCTGATACTGCCCTGCCTGTGTATGACCCGTTGGCTGTTTCCCGTTTCTGGTATGCTATATCATTGCCACTGCTATTGACCGGTATCAACCTTGCTTTGTTTTGACCATTCTTTTGTCTTATACTTTTATAAATGAAGTATATTTTGATTTACATCGGCACGTTCTGCCCCACCATGACAGTTGCCTAAAAAAGTCTGGAGCCGTTAAAATAGAGTCTTCCTAAAACAATTCTGTCTGAATCTGACTGTAGTTTTACACAATTTTGTCTGAAAACAACTATATCTTAACACAATTTTGTTTCAATCTGATTGCAGCTGTTTTAATTCTGTTTAAGCCCAAATTTCAGACCAAGATGACTTCTCGGTCACAACCCTCGGTCACATTCCTTCATTGAAAATACAGTATGTCACAAAGTTAATAGCAAAGACTACAATATCTAGGTTGTAAAGTTTGGCCTAATTGCTTGGGTTATTGCCATAAACAACCACTAAAATGAAATGCTTGGTGTTTCCTTACACCCAGCAAACTTCAGGATAAGCGCTCTCTGATGAAGCAGATTTGTTTCCATAGTCATAGTTCCCCACCGCATGACAGCATAAGGAAGACCTTCTTATCAGAACTTGGCTCAGAATCACTCTTGTTAAAAGATCAACTGTTTACACATGTCCCAGAACTTTATGATGCAAGCTAAAGTGCAGGGTATTTTATGATGCTAGCTAAAGGTTCTTCCAACAGACTTTTCCAGGGAGCCTCCTGTATGTTTTTTTTTTATCAACTTCCTGACCTCAAAGCCTTTTGTTAAAATTCCTCCCGTGGAGAGCAGTGGAAAACCTTGGCAAGGGAAGTGGCCTAAACTACACCCAGGATCTTACTGAAGCACATAAACCCCCCGGGAAGTGGTGAGATTCTGGGTTTCAGCATTGGCCTAAGCACAGTACATCCAAATTAATCGACACCTGCCTTAAATTTTCTGCAACTGTTGACACTGTAGAAAAAGAGAGCCACCAGATTAGCTGTATGAAGCCTAGAATGTGATTGTGTCCAGATTTGGTGGCTGTGTGAAAGCAAAGTTTAGCTGCTCTAGTCTGCACTGGCTTACTGTAAGGGGGGTAGAGGTGGCAGCCGCCCCCCCGGTTCCCCTGTAGTTAAGAAAACACTACTAAAGTCCCTTCTGGAGTGGCAAAAAACAGACAATGTGCACTATTGGCAAGAGGTCACAGGTTCATCCGGGATGAGGAAATGAATAAGTGGTTGCTAAGAGTGCTCCTTACTGCAGTAAATTATCATGATGCACCCTCTAGATTAAGAGATGTAGATAATGTGTTTTTTTAAGTGGCCATCTTCGGTTAATCATCTACTCTTCCAGTAGAAAAGAGGCTTCTATGACACTCTTAACAGAAAGTGTCCCAAAAGGTGTTTTTCAGTAGAAGTGCTCCAACCATGGATTGATGTACAATACAAAGTTTAGAAAAACTCATTCCTACCCTTAATCTTGTATCTTTTCTATTATTCATATTTTCAGGTTTAGTCACACCCCCTCTAAAATGTAAAGACTTAATGCTGTGCAGTAGAGTCCGCCACTGGTTGCCTCAGGATTAAATTTTGAAGTGCTAGGTTAGTAAGGGACGAGAGATTCTAACTGTCAGCTGAGCGATGGGAACTTGTTAACATGTCTTCATTGGAGATGAGGGAGTCAAGCACCACTTAGGAAGACACTGATGGAAGCAGACATCAGGATGAACCTATTAGTGAAAGGCATTAACCCACGTAGGCTCCCCTTGGTCTAAACAAAGTATGTGATATGAAGCTTCTTATATTTACTTGTCACTCAAAAAAAAAAACAATATTTGTGGGTCAATATCGAAAATCAATTTGTGTCTGCAGCATTGTTGTTTAAATTTGTGATAAGTGTAATAATGTATTCTCATTATGGCACATATAGAGGAATGTTAACCTTCCCTTTAAATTATTTTTTGTACATTACATTTAGTTTTTTTTTCTAATGTGGGTGTTTTCCCATGTTTGTAATGCTGCCTGTTAAAAATATCACAGCAATGTAAATGTTTTTAGAAAATCTAAATGTATGTCATTATAATGAATAGTCCTAAGAATTATAAGAAAATATATACAGAGCAAAATTGCACAGTAATGTGATAATAACCCCTATGGAATTCTGACCTTTAAGGTAACACCTTGAGGTGGCAAATAGAAACCGGTTGTTTTGTCATCAATGAAAAGCATATTTAAAGATCAGGACATGCAACTACACCCACAGTAAAGGTAAAAAAAGAACCTGTGGAAAACCTCTTGGCACAAACAACAAATGCTTCCAACTGAACTGTCTGGGAAAGTCAAAGTACGCTTGTTGATGTCTGGCAATCATGTCTTTTCACAATGAAACACTCCTTGCCGGGTTTCTTTGGACTCTTTCTGTGTACCGCTTCGCCATATGTCGCCAAAGAAAGGTCACTCGGCCATGCGTGTCGAGGTTGGCGGCCTCATTAAGTCTGAAAAGCGTCACGGCGCCCCCAGTGGGTAGGGCTTGTTCTGCGTGGAGGAAGGTAACGCCTCGGCTTTCTCTTTCATGCCTCTCTCTCTCTCTCTTATCTCGGTGCAAGGTGTCTCTCAGAGGAGGCTGCAGGTGATGTAGCAGGAGTCGCCTTATCACAGCCAGTCACTGTTTGTGTTTGCTGAGTCTCCATCTGTCATTTATCTCAGAAAAACTTTTCCTCAAAGAGCTTCTCCATCAGTTTGGGGCATCTCTGCAAGAGCAGAACTTTAAATTGAATCGGAGTTTTGTTTTGTTTTCCTCCACTACCAGCCAGAACATGAGGAAGGGAAGACTATGAGCTAAACTTGACCCTTGTGGCATTTGTATTGCATTACCATTGAATGGCAGCTAGCTCAGCTATGCCTCCAAAACAAACCTGAAGAATGGAAAACATTTAGTGTGGGCTGCAAATTTGCTGGTGCCTCCATGCCCTTCTGAAGTTTAATGGCATGAAGCTACCGGTGAGGGCCTTTTCTGCTTGCACAGACATGACGTGTTCCCTGCGAGTGATGTCATTAGTTTTGGAAGGAACAATTAGCAAGGACAATTAACCTTTAAAGGGGCACCAATCTGCCGAGTGAGGGATCGCCCGACCTGCGATATAAATCTCCTACATAGCTTTCTGGGCTCGCAGGAGATAAGCTGGCGAAAGTGACAATGGGGGGTGATCCTGGGTGAGTCATAGACGGAAGGCCTCAACGACCCACTCGAACCGAACTGAAGAAACTCACAGGAAGTTGAGCTTCTTCTGTTCATGTGTTTTCATGTGCTTTTCTAGTCCATTTGTTACGACTATATCCACAAATTCAATAAAAAAAATTTAATTAGGTAAATAAACTTAAATAAAGTCATTAATGCACTCTAATGATTAGGAAAATGCTTAGATTTGAGCAGTTGATACGAATGGTTCCAAGTGAAGCTGCAAGATCTTGCCCCAATGAGCCTCAATTTAGGGTATGCAGATGTTCCATCCTGCAAAAACTCCAAATGCCTTTAAATTACAGCAAGATAGCACCTGCTACACACCTGCTGCCACAGAGCTATTATTACCAAATGTTACAATATAGCAATGCTTTTGCCCTAAATAACCATGTTTGGTTTGTATTAAAATTCACAAATTAACAAGTGTAGATGTTTTAGAAACAGTATTTTCTCAGTTTTCCCTTAAAAAACATTTACACAAATTCAGAATTCAGGCACTTAAAATTCAGGTTGCTAATTTGATTAGCATGAATTTTGCTAACTATACAGGAACTATACTAAATTGTCCAGTTTTATAATATTACAAGCCAATATATTGGTCAGTTCGTAATAAAATATCACAGTTTCATTTTAGCTCTATTTCATTCTGCTATTTTTGAATCTGTCAGACTGAAGCTAAAGGTGGCGTCTTTATCTCAGAGTGCCATTGGTTGTCCTAAGGACCCAGGGCATTAATCACTCCCACGACTGGCTAAAGCACATGCAGAGAAAGTGTGTGTGTGTGTGTGTGTGTGTGTGTGTATAATGGGTGTGACAGCCTTGAGGCTAAGACCTCTTTAGTGAATATGAGTGTGGCTGGTGTGATAACGCACTTTGGCTCACTGTCCCCAATTAGCATTAGCCTCCTCAATGGCAGTGTGGGTATGTGATTAGCATTTATCACTGTTGTGTTTCACCTAGCTTATGTATCAGCTAAAACAGTAATGAAACTCTGTCGCCATCAGAACCAGAACAACTTTTACATCCAAAATGTAATGTAAATTTACAGCAGGAGCAATAACTTGGACTGAACTTGATGTAAATGAATGTATTATTATTTACATAAAAAAAATATGAAGCTAATAATAAGGTAAAACAACTAATCCATGACTGCAACTGTATTCAGCAACTGTATTCAGAGACTTTGAGGAGCAAAGATGGGCAGAGGATCTCCAGATCTCCAACTGGGATGGGCCAACACAAAGTGGAAACATGCATTGTGTTCCGAGGAATTAATATAATTGATCTATTTGGGAAGAAATTAACCCTGTATGCTTAAGAAAAAAAAAACAAGAAGTCCAATAGCCATGTTTTGTTATATTTTTTGGGGTGTGGGCTTCTGTGGTGGACTTCTGTTATGCAGCATTAATGCAGAAAAGCACAGTATATTAAGATCTTACAGCAACATATGCTGCTTTCAAAAAGACTTCTTTCTTTGGTACACGCATGCAATTTTACAACAAGACAACGCAAAACCAATTTCTACACACATTACAAAGCCATAGCTGCAAAAGAAAAAGGTTCTGGGCACTGGACTGGGGCTGCCTACAGTCCTGACCAGTCTCTAATAGAGAATGTGTGGAAAATTATTAAAACATTTTTTTTACAGCAAAACTCTTGGACTGTTGCACACCTAAAGATGTGTTTGCAGAAAGAATGCGACAATATAAGACCTGAAACAATTCATCACTTTGTATTCTCTCTGCAAAAACATCTTTTATTAAGTGTTGTGAGAAGATATGGCAATCTGCTTTACCATCGCAATTTTTGTTGGAATGTGTTGAAGATCTGAAATGGAGAAATTCATCTTTATTAACAAATAGAAAATGCAAAACTGTCTAAAATGAATAAAAATCAAAGCGAATATTATTTATTGTTATTTATATTTTCCATACTGTCCCAGTAATTCTTTTCTTTTACAATTTTAGCTTTAGCCAATTGTCCCACCTATTTAGCTGCTACTCATCTGTATATCCCCATCTCTAGTGATGCCACAACACCAGGAGGGTGAAGACTAGCTGTCACACTTTGCAGTGCGGGTAGTAGAGTCCGCCAGGGTTGTGGGCCTCTTTTAAATGGGACTGCTAAAAATGTCCACTTCTACACATAAAAATTGACCAAACAACATAGCACCTTCAGTGCAAATGTGTGTTTATTGGTGCTTTTGATGGAAAAAATGAGTTCATTTGATGAAAAAATGAAGAGAAAAAAAATATTTACAAAAAAAATAAAGTATATATATATACAACAACACCACAATTTTTTTTTTTTCAAAACACTCTCTTAATCTTTACAGAAGCAGTGATCCACAATATCACTGTCTTTCTACTTATTTCCACTCTCTCAGCCATGGAAGACTGACTCCTTATATAGGCTTCCCCTAGTGGTTAATTTAGGAAGGACATACCATTTTAGAGTGGGGGGGGGAGCCAAATATTTAAACAAATATTTCACAAATATATCTGCCACATTCAGATTTTAAAAAGATGGGTACAGCATTAATACATGCCTCCTCCGATACATGTGAAGTCAGCCACCGCATCTTTTCAAACTGCTGCTGATGTAGCATTGCTAAGTAGCATCACAGTGCACTCAGAGGAAAGCACAGTGACTCGGTTCTAATACATCAGCTCACAGACGCCTCATGCTGATCAACATCGACCTTTGGAGTTATAAGGGGGAAAGAACACCATCTATCCACCCAGAGAGAGCAAGGCCAATTGTGCTCTCTCAAGCAGCTGAAGGCAAGCTGCATGACCGGCATTCGAACCAGCAATCTCCTGAGCATAGTGGCAGCCCTTTAGACCGCTGGACAACTCAGCGCCCATGTCCCAGTATTTTTTTTTTATTTGAGCCTGAAATTGAGCTGACAATTAAAATGTATTTGAATTGTACATTGGGTTGTCCAAACGATATGCTAAAATATTAATCAGATTAGCAAAAGCCTTGATCAGATTAGCAAAAGTTCATGACGTTTATGAAAGTTTATAAAACATACATTATTCCACCCGGTGCGTCTGCCTTCTGCTGTAGGTGGTACATGTTAATGTCTCTGTTCAGACATGTGTTTGCCATTCAAGGGGGTTTTAGGCCCCCATAATCACTTAGGACTGAAACGTCAGAACAGGATGGAGAGATGGTTGGAGAAAGAGGAAAGAAAGGCTCAGCCTCCGTGAAGGAGAGCATGTAGTCTGGAGGAGACAAGCTTTACTTCCTCAAACAGGGCAGATTCCACTTCTACTCCAATTTTTCATCATTTATTTGATTAGTCATCCACTGAGAGGGAAATTAACGATAGCTTAATTTCTGACTCACAAACGAGACACTGATGGCATCATACACTAAATATTTAACCCTTTCAGGCATGCTTGGGTGCTTGCCACACAGGATGGATTATGTGCTCAGAAATATATATATATATATATATTTTTAAATTGGCACATACAAAAAACACTGGACAAAATCAGTGCTATCAGGGTCAGACCTAACTTTGCAGAAAAACGGCAGCTTTTACGTCACTTCCTGTGTGCACTAATTTTAACTGTCATCAAAAAAACTTTTAGAACTTTCAGAAAATGTTGAGATTTCCTCTTTACTCACAACTGCAATAACAAGAAATCAGAAAAAATATATATATATATATATTTTTACTGTGACCCATGTGCTTCAAAGAGTTAACAAGTTGAAATTATTTTTGGTTCATTTTCTGAAAAAAAAAAAAAAAATGTAGGTTGTAGTGTAAGTAATGTAATGGTGTTTACATATTCATGTCTTCATATACTGCTCTGAAAAAAATAAGAGACCACTTCAGTTTCTGAATCAGTTTCTCTGATTTTGCTATTTATAAGTATATGTTTAGATAAAATGAATATTGCTGTTTTACTCTATAAACTACGGACAACATTTCTCCCAAATTCCAAATAAAAATATTGTAATTTAGAATATTTATTTGCAGAAAATGAGAAATGGCTCAAAAAACTAAAAAGATGCAGAGCTTTCAGACCTCAAATAATGCAAAGAAAAAAAGTTCATATTCATAAAGTTTTAAAGGTTTAGAAATCACTATTTGGTGGAATAACCCTGGTTTTTAATCACAGTTTTCATGCATCTTGGTATGTTCTGCTCCTCCAGTCTTACACACTGCTTTTGGATAACTTTATGCCATTACTCCTGGTGCAAAAATTCAAGCAGTTCAGCTTGAGTTGATGGCTTGTAATCATCCATCTTCCTCTGGGTTATATTCCAGAGGTTTTAATTTTGGTAAAATCAAGGAAAAACATCATTATTAAGTGGACTTTTTTTTTTTTTTCGAGAGCTGTATATAATGATGTAAAAAATATGCTTCTGTTGTTTAAAAAAAAAAATCAGTGATCCTTATTGTTTATAAGGTAAAACTGCATTAGTTAGTTCTGAATGGGTCCAAATATTATTTCAACTGTATGGTGTGTCATGAAACTCTGTGTGAGTTGTGACCTCTGAATCTGCCCACTGCTTTTCTGCCAGTCCTATTTTATTTCCACACCTCAGGTTGCCAGGTATAGACAACAGCATGCAAACAGTGTGCTGAAGGCATGTACATGTGAGTTGGCTAATTTTCTGCTAAACAGATGATCGCTAAGCTTCAGTAAGGTTGCTGACCATAGCTAGTTAATTTACTAGCTTTTTTCAATGATCAGCTGTAGTGTGTTTATCTGGCAACCCTTGTGAGCTTGGCATCTGGGGAGGACAGATCCAATGTTTATCCAATGTTTGTACATCAGACTCTTGTATCCATTTGACAAACCCTCTTGCATTTATTACGGATTGTTCCTTAAACTTGACACATTGATACATACAGCCAATTAGGTCTAAACCATTGGGAAAGCTTGGTTAGCTCTGTACAACCAAAAACTAAAGAAAACAGATTGAAACACTGTAATCTATGCTGATTTTAAAATGATTTTAGTTTGGTATAAATGAGCATGCCATTAATTCCCAGACATTATTCCCAGGTATAAAAACACAGAGGGTTCCCCACTGGACCATCTAAACTGTCAGACCTTGACCTGAAACCCTTATGGAGCTCCAGTACAGCAGCTGGTACCCTGATTAGCACAGCTAATCGCTGCTAACAGAAAGTCAGGTGTCTCTGAGAGGCCAGTCCAGACTAATGATGAGGGATATCCTCGTCTGGGAAACCCTGACATGTTTTGGTTTCGTTTCTACGATGGAAAGGATTCCTCCAACACTGACACCAAAGAGCTCCTCCACATCTCTGGGGACGTCTAATCCAGAACCTTTAAAGCCAGTCTCTTTATGCGTGTGTGTGTGTGTGATATGTGATATGAAGTGAAGCAGTGATGTGATGGCGGTCTCTGAGGTAAATATTGTTGTGGGCAGGTGGGTGAGGTGTAATGAAGGGTGTGGATGGAAAGATCTGTGTTTCTGTTCAGCTTCAGCATCAAAGCTTTTAAAGCTTTTATTCAGCCTTCATCCTTCATCAATACTCCCAACAAGGCAGGAATGACAGTAGGACTGATACCATTCTGGATGCACAAGGTATGTGTAGATATGGATAAGCACTGTGCAGATGGGATGCTTTCCAGCTAATGTTGAAAAATTCTCGCAATCAAATTTGCCACACAACTCACCACAAGTCTTTTTAGGCTATTCTTTTTAGGAAATGAAAAAAAAAAAAATAATAGGAGTTTTTCAGATCTACCTTGTTGGATCTGGATCTCAGACTATTCAGTTATAAAGTAGCAGGTGTGGAAGGTGTCGTGAGCCACAGTCTGGACAAAATGACCAAAAGATATGCACTGTAAACCCAGAAGTTGTTTGAACTCAAATGATTTAAGTCTGTTTTACATAAAATTAGATATTTCTAAACAATACTCAACTATTTTTGAGAGAGTTAGTTGAACATTTGTGGGCAAATAAGCATTCAAACTGAGATCTTTGTGTTGAACCAACTTATAATAACTGAGTTTAGTCTGTTGCCATTGGCAGCTTCTTTTCCATTGGCTTCTGTCACAATCTATTTGCATACTGGGTGTGTCCAACAGTTTCTGACACACACCATCAGTGTGTAGTGATTCCCCCTGGGCTACCTTAGAAATAAATCAACTTCCCCTTTAGTTGTAATAATTTGATGTTAACTTAAGTTTTCATAACCCATTACTTAACTTTTTTAAGGCAACCGGTTTCCTCAATTTTTTTAAGTAAATTCAACTTATCCGGGTTTACAGTGTGTGTTCTTGGTCCAGATCAAACTGAGCCACGATTCAATTTGTTTGCAGTGTGAAAGAGCTTTTAGTTGGTTTGGATTTTTGGACCAATTACAAGAAGTTAAGGCACGTTTTAAACAATAGAAGATGAAAAAGCTCTGTTGTTCGTCCAAAATCCTCACATGAAAAGACAATTTGCACACAGGCAAAGTCTGTGCCAAAGTCCAGCACACAACACTCAGCAAACCAATCAGTTTGACGTATAGAGAATGCATGTAAATGTTAATGATGATGATGATGATGATGATGATGATGATGATGACTGGATGTAGCAAAGTTCTGTAGTGCATTTGCTAAACTGCAGTGTGAAACCAAAACTGGGTTAAATACATAAAATATAACATCCAAACTCAAATGTAAAAAATAGTTTTAGTAAATGGTGTCTAGAAGAACTCTTAAACCTTCCCTTTTTAGTTCAGTTAAATCAAACAATTCATTTGTGGTGAGAAAGTGATCTGATCCTGATTTGACATCACAATGTTTTTAGAACATTTTTCACAAAAGGTTCCCAGCAAGATGAATACTAAAATTATGGAAACATTAAAAGTAACATTCTCTAAAAATAAAACATTGACACACATGAGGTTCCAGTGACGTTCAATCAATCAACCAATCAATCTTTATTTTAACTCGTAAGTACATTGAGGGCAACCCTCATTTTCAATGTAGCCGAGCATTTACAAAAACAGGGATTGACATGAAATAAAAATAATAATACTAATTATAATAAGATAACTATGATAAGAAATTAAGTTTAAAAGAAGATAAGATTAATACAACAAAAAAAAAACAGTTAAAATTAAGCTAAAAACAATAATAATAAAAATAATAATAGAAAATCAAAATAAGTTAAAAATCAATAGTACAAAACTATAAAACAAATAAAGAAAAAAAGAAAGAAAAGAGAAGAACTAAAATAAAAAAAAATACAATTTAGGAATAAGTAAGATGAAGTAAAAAAAAAGTACAGGCTGTCTGAAGGTGGTTAGATATTAAAAGTTTAAAATGATTTAGTGACTCCAGTAATCTGAGTTTTAGAGTGTCCTGTAGTGAATTCCAGCTCACTGGTGCTGCACTGTAGCTAAAAGCAGATTTTCCCAGTTCAGTAAAAACTCTTGAAACCTGGCTGCTGACATTTAAAGCATGTTCTAAGAACATCTAGTAAACTTGACAGATTGCCCAGTTAATTACTACAGCATCTTCTCCATTGGCTCTTGTTAAATTGCACAGAAAATACGGTATGTGCTGGTCCAGAAGATAGAACCCTCTTCCTGTATTTACTTTTTTTGCTCTCTCTTTTGCTCTAGATGTCTGACCAATAAGCAGAGAGAATTTTTTTTCCCTTTTTGAAAACAAAAATTCAAACCAAGGGAAAGCAATTCCATGTTCATAAACTCGTTACCCTATTTGGACCAAACACTTTATTGAAAATATTGGTGTGAAAACACCCTGGGTGACATTCTAACCAGCTTGAGTGCATGTAAGATATGTAGTTTAGTGTTCTTTTCCAAGAATGTTGAATTAGCCACAGTTTGAAACACCTTTCCCAATGGGAGGGTCAAATAGAAGGAGGGTGAAGCACAACCTGCACAACCCCACCCATTAGCACTGTCTGATAGAGGACTCCTATCTATTGGGTGGGAATTGGAAATAACTGATACAAATAGCTATTAATAGCTAGAACTGTAAAAATAAAAAAGAAAGTGCGGAAACTGCAAAAAACTGTAAATCAAGACACACAGAAAAGTAAATATGGACATAGATAATTTAATGCTTTATTTTAAATGCAGGATGCTGAGAAATACCTTTATTAAAAAGTGGTATCTAACAATGGTATCTAACTCTAGCAGTCTGTTATTTTAGGCTGATTATATTTAAGAGTGTAGCAGTTACTGTAAATATGTCTGAAGGCCATTATGAGCAGCTGGTAAATCAAGAAGAATATAAATACTTCAGCTTAGCCTTTAATCAAGGTCTCTTCTCAGTCAGCCCTTTATTTAGATGCATAGTTACTCTTTTAATATGGTGTGTTCTTTGTTTTTATGATGAAATATTGGGCAACAATAAAGAGGGTGTATATAAAGTGGGCAGTCTTTTATAATCGCCATGGAAAAGCATTAATCAATAGAACAGGATGATCAGGATTAGCTTAATGCAACCACATTCTCCACACAGCACATGGTTTTGAGTTTTAAGCATGTTTTATTAATTTAATGATTAATAAACGAGGCAGGGATGATTTTTCCTCACATTGAAAATACATAAACACACAAACAAATAAATCAAATAAAGCTAATTCATTTAGATACACTATTATGACCTTCATCCATCGCGACCTTCAGCCTCCAGCTGACCTTGAAGCCGTTGGATTGTAGAGTGTTATATGAGAATATGTTGTGACTTCACAAGCATCAAAGGGGAAGTGCACAAGCTCCCAGATTAAAGATACTGGCCTACAGTAGAGGATAGGCTTTCATACAGCAATTACAAATGATTGAACTGGAAGAAAAAGGCAGAATAAAAAGGTTTAAAAGTTCACGTTTGGTAAGAAACAATGTAAATGCAGCAATTTTATTTTCAGCAGTATAATGTTTTGCATCGGTGAAGATCTGGGGCGAGCAAATATCTAAACAACTCTAAAACATTGTGCATATTTTGAAAAGAAAAACACTCTCGCAGTGATAAACTCCCTGATACTCTGTAGTTCAGATAACTGGAGTCCCATTATCTCATGAGATTTACAGTTAATTTACGATACAGATGAAAGTGTTTTTGATTTAGAGATTTAGAGTTTAATAGAGTAAATAATGTAAATTATACATTTTCTTTTCATTTTAAATTTCTAGCTGCTATTGACACTGTAGGAACAAATAACACTGAAAGCATCAGTGGAAGTGATCCACAGTATCATTGCAATGAAAAAATATATAGTACATATTATTACATATTATTTACATTTATTATTATAAAACATATGGGAAACACTTAAACTGATATTAAAGTGAGGGTCATAGGCATATCTGAGTAATCATTTGATTCATTTTCAGCATACATAACATTATCAGTGCAATTATTATTTGCAGTTTTCTATATATTTTGCTATATACCATGGTATCCATTGCGTTTTTGTGGTGGTTACTGTGGTACCTTAAGTGGTTATTATGGTGTCTACTTATACTTAAAATAAACTCTTATAGTAATGATTCACGTTACGGATAAAGAGGGTTAGCATTTAGCCTCTAGTGAAGGTGATTCAAACTGAGGATAAACAGTAGAAACGTATCTGGAACTTTTTTGGAATACATTTAAAAAAAGTTAACTCAATTTGGAGTGAATAAAGTGCAGTATAATTGTACAGTGATCACATCTAAGGGTTCATTTAAAAAAAATCTAAAAGCTACTAAAACACCGTGGGACTCTGTGTGAAGTCTACCTTCTGCACCTTAAATCACAGATCAGGCCGTTACAGAGCGCATTGGAGAGGACAGTAGTGCTTCCGTGAAACTTCTGAAGAAATTAACCTCAGAGGCTGAAGTCACCAAGATTGTGGTTGGTGGTAAAAAAGACAGAAGCACATGTGTTCCTGGAAGCGGGGCTGCGGGTGATTGAATGAAATCACAGCCGAGATGCCTGAGGGAGATACGAGGACATTAAGGGCCCGCTCCCCGTGACCCCTGGCTGAGCTTCTGGTCCGATTTGCGCTGATCACAAACAGGGAAAGCTCTCGAAAATTGGACCACACCACACCGCACAGTGGGATTAGAAGGCCCAGTTGCCGTACGACTCCGACGGCAATCAAACATGGGGGAACTCTAAAGGTTCCTGCAGGAAACTCCCTCTAAATGGACTTTAAAAGAGGATTAAGCTACATGCGGCAGCAGCAGTGTCGTCGGCGGCGTTTCGCTTTACTAAAAGAAGCCGATCCCAGAGGAAGAAAGTGGATATCTGCTGGCCGGGATCTCCTGAGCGCATTACAAAGACAAAGACGGAAAGTATTAGACCATGAATGAACACCCCAAGCTCTCCAATTCAATAATGACATGAATAATAACTTTTCCATCCCTTCCTAACATGCGTCCCTTGACCTGTCCAATTAGCACGGTCTCTAAGGAGCTTGGCCTGAGACATCTTCCTTAAGAAAAATCGCTTACCAAGTCAGGGCAGGCATGCTATTGGCTCCGCCCGTATAGATCGCATATGGGATATTTGCCTGCGATGAAAGTATGGAATGTCCACCGCGTTCTTGGCTTACGTCGTGTAAAGCAGTTATACGATTTACACAGTCATTTAGTGTATTATCGACTCTAGGATACTGAATACATATAGAACGGAACAAGATCCTGTATTAAGAGTCATTATTGTAAACCGTAGCATCGCATGTACTGTATTTTGGCAACCGCTAAGAAACATCCTGAACATCCACACTACAGTTTCTATGGTGGGAACAACAATAGAAACAGCAACAATGCAGAGTCATTGTGTTTGGAGCCTATGAGCAGTGAAGCACTAATCCAAGTGCAAGTGCCTTAATATAAAATGAAGCAGTAATACGCTTGAAGGAGTGCTATAACGTGTAATATTGGCACTGCTGAGCTATGGCCGTAGCAGTAGCAGACAATATTACATGTTATAGCACGAACCTAGAGTGTATTATTGCGATTATATCACAGTTTGATTATTGCTGTTTTTTAAGTTAAAGATTTTAAGTTAAAGAAGGTGAGAAAATACAAATCTGTTGTATTGGTTGTATAAACTCCACGAGTTAAAATAGTTCCATTGCTGCTCTGTTTGTAGCTGCACTGTTACGCTGCATCGTTGCTAGGTTACCTGTATGTGACAAAGTAATACATAGAGAGCTTCGGAAACAGTGCATTACCAGCTGATAATGGCACTCATAGAACGCCTCTGCCTCTCAGTCACTTACATTGCAGGGTCGAAACTAACTGTGGTATAATCTATATTAATTGTAATAACAGAAAAAGGCCTTGATAGCAAAAGCCAAGCAACCACTCAGGAACACCTTAGCAACCATATAGAATACTATACATACTAGCTAGCAACACCTCATTATCAGTGTTTCTGCCTGTTTTTGTAGCCTATATTAAATTTTTTGTAATTTAAACCATTTTTTAAATATTTGCTTTGCAAGCAGGATCTTCATATCTATTTATTAAGGAATTATTATTGTAAAAGCCTTACAGTCATCAATAGCTGGTAAGTGTAGCCTGAATGATGTTTCTCCTCTGAATTATTTGGGTGTTTATAAGCAGTTCTCCCCCAAAAAGAGAGAGGAAAACCCTGGGAAAAGAAAAGCGAGTGAGAGAGAAAAGAAAGAGAAAGCCTTTAAATTAATGATCGATGAGGTAGCTTTCTTTGACTTCAAAGCCGCTGAGTGCCGTTTGTGGGACGGCTTTAGTTCCCCCATTTTCCCCCGGATAACCTTGGGCAGCACGTGACCTGACCTGGTGGTCCATGGCAGCCACTGGGGGGCTCCCCCTGCTGATGCCGAAAAAAAGCCCAACAATGCCACTTTCACTTTATGCAGGCCAGCCTTTCAGCGCTCAGCTCTCCTTCCATTCTTTCGGCTTTTTTTTGTTTGGCGGCCGATTTTATTTTATTGCTCTGCTCTGTAAGGTATGTTCCCAGTTCCCCGCTGCAGACCTGAAACAGTCACGGACTGCAGATTAGGAAGAAAAAAGTTTGTAAGGCGAATCACAGCGGAGGTCACTTTACCCCGACTTCAACCCCACTGTGTTTGGCGCTCGTGTTTTTAATGCTCCGGCTGAGTGATGTGCCATATTGTGGCGCATTCATGCAGCAGTTAATGTAATCTAATCAAACACAATCTACCTTTCTCCTCTTTCTAGAAATTTCTACCCCAGAGGGTTCCTGAAAAAAAAAAGGTGCGGGAAAGTGCCCCTGTGTGGCAGCAAACAATAACCACTTCCGTACACTGTTTTACAACATTTACGTCAGCAAAGATAACACAAAAAACGTATTACTATCTATTGTACTCACTCTTCAGATAAGTGAGGCATTTCAGCTATATTCAGTGAATTTATTTTAACATTTTTAACGTATCCCTATTATCACTATTTATTTAGATAGATTTTATCCAGTTGGCAAAATGAGGCTTGGCTTATTTATAAAATGTATCATAAACACCTTAAATATAAAGTTTAAGATGTGTTATCTGATAGCACTATGGAAACTGAGGGCCTTATTGTACACCCTGTGCAAGGTGTGTCATAATGCTCTTTGCTGTCTTACACCCCATCACCAGTCTATTTTCACACCTTGCACCTGTGCCATTAAAATAACATCAGAGTTTAGGAATAAATCTGCACTGATGGGTGTGGTGGTCTGGAAGTGAGGTGTGCTCAGGTAAATTTTCGGCGTGTTGCTATTTCGGTGGCAGAAAACACAGGTGCGCCACTGATTGAAATAAACCTCAATTATCTCAATTAACCTCAATTATGGTGCAGGTATACCCCCCACTTATTAAAAACACAAACATACACACAGACCCGCTGCAGAGCACAAACCCAACTTTTAACTTAAAAATAAACAAAACAAGGAATAAAATAACATTGATATTCCCGTAAATGAGAACTTGCTGGCGAACCTTCACAGCAGTTTCCTCTACTGAGACGCACAAAGCGCAGCGCTGTTAAGATACGAACGCGTCAAAGTCAGAGCGCACCTGCGTCTTAAAGGGAATGATGAGTGACACGCTGATTGGTTTATTTGATGTTACGCCCAAAACACACCCATGAAAAATTAAGAGAATTAATACATGCATTTTGTGCGTTTTGTGCTGCACAAGGCATATTTTTTGTGCCGGTGACCAGTGCGCTACAGACCCTCAAATAGGGCCCCAAGTTTTAGATGCATTGTGTGATAGCAGTATGGAAGTGTTAAATCAGGGAACGGCTTGAAAACACTCAGACCTGTATACGTTCTGAGGCGTTATCTTGTGAGTGAGGCTAAACACTGGCCTGTGTGCTCATGGCAAGACAGCAATGAATGATTGTTTTTTGGTGTACCAGTGGGGCCTAATCGAGTTGACAGACAGACCGGACATTTAATTTCCTTGATTTTCAGTAGGCAATAATGATTATGACAATGCAGCATTTCTAAGGTTTCAAACAACAGGCCAAATGTGCTCTATAAATGACTTAATTTAATAGATTCTGCTTAGAAATGAAGTAAACAAAAATATCTATCTATCTATCTATCTATCTATCTATCTATCTATCTATCTATCTATCTATCTATCTATCTATCTATCTATCTATCTATCTATCTATCTATCTATCTATCTATCTCATGATTTCTGCATTAGCATTAATATCTGAATAATTGTTTAATCTATTAATAAAGGCTTTAACTATTATAAAATATTGCCCCAATCATTTTTACAGTACCTCCAACACTTTCTTGGCTTTCTTGGCTTTCAGTGTTTTGATGTTAGCGTTTCGCCTCGTCACTACTGGTTTATCTTTGTGTCTGTGCATGATTCTCCGTGTGTGTGTGTGTGTTAGGAAGCGAGAGATCTTCTGATTGCGTGGGAAGGCGCTGAGTCAGTCTGAGGCAGTGTGATGGCACAGGGCATGCTGGGTAATGCTAGATTCGTGTGGCGGCAGGTTAGAGGCATGTTGATCCTGACAGTGTGTGGCTGATTTACGTGGCCGTGGCATAAATAAGCTTTATTCAGTCTCACCGCACCCTCTGAGCGAAAGAGAAAGCCACATAAATCTCACTGAAGAGACTCTGACACACACTGGCAGCCGAAAGCCAGGTTCATTTTAGGCCTTCATCTGCGGCTCGGCCGCTCAAAGCAAACCGCACGATGATGCCCTCCGAGACGAGCTGCTGTAATCACCCAGAGATCATAATCTCGCCTCAGAACGTCACTCAGAGCGCTCTCATGAAGACGGAGTGGAGAACCTTCCCGTAAATCTCATATTGTTGATTAGGGGCTTGTTAATGTTAAAGAGATGAACGACAGAAGGAGCTGTTCTACATCCTGTCGCCTTTAAGACCTGCTGATTCACTAACAGCTCAACAGCATGTTTCCTTTTCTGCGTCTGTAGGTGATTCATCATTACTGAAGAGTGAAGAAAGCTCATCCCTGAGGAGTGTTTTTATTTTGTGTTTTATTGCTTATAATTATTACAGATATTTTAGCTTTATAATTTTTTAATTATTATTATTTGAATAACATTTTTTACCTCAAAGTCTCTTTTTTTTATCTTTTTGTATAGATGTGCATTCTGCCTAAAAAAACAGCATGGTCAGCTTGCAGACATGCATTTGATTTTCATTTTTTATTTTATTTGATTAATTTATTTAAATATCAGGGACAATTCACATTAATCAACATTATTATTCGGGCAGGTTGAAGGAATAATAGGAACAGACAAAACTTATAGAACACATAGAATACACATCGGTGCTAGCTATTAAGTTTAAATTAAAATTCTTACAGTACAATTTATTGAAACATATATAATGAATACTATTAAAAGTGTTCTTCAAGGTTACAATGGAGCCATTTGATAATCCTTTGATTTTCTTATTTTTTTATGAGTCTAAATCCTGGTTTATTTACAAGCAAATATTCTAAATTTGCGTGAAATTTTCACATTAATATTATTTAAAACTTGATTGATGATGTATGATGTATAATAGTATGGAAATTGTTTTTCACAACACTTTGATGTTCTTAATTAATATGGCATTAAATAGTGGCCTATATGTTTAAAATATAGTGAATTTAACCTAAAAAAGATGTATTTTATAATTTTAGGAAGAGAAAGGTCTGATAAATAGCCTTAAATGACCCGTCTGAGAATAAAGAGGATTTATGGTCACAATATATAACAATTTTAAGCCTTGTTTTTAAGGGCATTTATTATAGACAAGTTCTGTTCAAGCACAGTACAGTAGTCATATTTATGATCGGTTTATATAGGAGAATAAATATAATTCAGACAATTCCAGAGGTAAGAGCTGCTGGCCGTTTACTCACTACTGTCACACCAGTGTTTCATATGCAAGATTTTCACGAGTGAAAAACACGTGCCAACATTTCATTTGAATGTAGTTTATTATTCCACACCCACATCCACATTTGCATAGCCATCCTAAAAGGTGTGGTAAGAGAGTGAGCTAATGTTGCTAACAGATACTGAAAGTGATTATGAACAATACAATATCTAGCTGAACAATATTATTCCATCATACATATGACATCATACAAACTGTTGACTGCTGGTTTCCGTTCATTATTAGCAACATTAGCATTAAGATAAGCCTTCCTGTTTATCTTTTAGGATTCAGAATTTGATATTCTTTTAATTACCTGTTAAGAAAAGTAAATACTTCATGCTTTGAGAGACTATCTGCTACTTCAAATGAGCTATTAGCCATTAGCTAAACTTAGCTAAACTTAGACAGCATTAACTAAGTCCTTCCCCCATTTTTACTCCCCCGTTTCCACCCAATACCAGACCCCCTATATACCAGTGTTCACCAGTACAAAAGGGCTTTATAAATAAATGTATAAGAAGAACTGCAACCTAAGACTGCTCGGGTACCGAGCCAAGATTTCTCACCTCCGAGTGCTGGAAGCTGTAGATCCTGGCGTGTCCCCGCAAGAGAAAAGAAGAGAAGTTCTCTTCCTCGTACGAGAATTCGCGTGCTGAATGATTTTATTAAGCCTGACAGTTAATGTGGTGCTCAGTCAGAAGGTGATGGTGATGCCTAAAGTAAAACCATACTGTGGTTGGATGTGTGGTGCACAATGTCAGTCTCTAAGAAGCTGAATTGAGACCCCCCGGGGGGCTGGCATGTCAGATATATTTACTATAAGTTTCCACATGTTGGCAAAATTACGTCATTTTACTTCCGTGGCTCCGGCAACACTGACTTGTGCTGAATTGTGTGTTTTACATGCCAGGCTGAGAGACGTGTTGCATGTTGGTGAGTGTGTGCAAATCGTAACTGTGTTTGATTAACGGCTTGACATAGTATTTAATTAGCTTAAAAGTTCTGCTTTATTAAATTTGCAATGGAACTGCTAGGAGGCTGTGTAGCACAGTCGCCTGTGTGGCACTGCCCCTAATGAAGGTGTGCGGTGATGCTAACAGACACAGCAACCAGACTGAGGTCAAGATCAGGTTATCTGCTATGCTAACAGCCTGTCATGGCAGGGTTGGAGCTGAAATGCTAAAAGACACAGCAGCCAGACTCAGGTCAAGATCAAGATCATTAGTCACCATTAATAAACTAATTGCAAACCATTTATAAACCCTTTATAAAGGTAGTCTTATTTTAAAGTGGTCTTATATGGCAGCGATTCCCAACTGGTGGGTCGCAGACACATTCTGGGTGGGTCACGGACAGTTTGTAAAAAAGTAAATACATTTAATAAAAAAAAATTAAAAAGAATTAATGCTTGTCTGATTTTGTCCTCGTCTTTTATTCTGAGTGAAGGGATATGCAGAGAAGGGAAATATCTAATTCTGTGGCCTTATTTTAAATACTATTTATATAGAAAAGATATAGAGTGTACAGGTACAGGTTTGATCTCTGTGTACAGCTGTAAAACTGGGGATGTTAGGTTCTAATTCAAAAGACTACAATTTGGCTTTTGTACAACCACCTGCATTTTCCTTTGGTTTTCCTGTTAATTTCCAGCTTAATTCCTCACTTATCAGTTATTTGTTAGGCCAAGTTGCTGAGTCATTTGATAAGGTCAGACGTGTAACGATCATGAACAACATCACAATCATCTGTGTTGTAAAAATCAAGATTTATGTTTATCAATTTGAACAATCCAAACTAGCTATTCCAGCATAAAGACAAGTCTGTTAAATGATCTCCTCTCCACACAGTTAGTGTTCTCCTGCAAGCATGTTGAGCTGCTCAATAGGGTTACATTTAATAACTGGTTGACCCTCCTTTGGCAGCAAAAATGTCAACCAAACGTTTCCTGTAGTTGCAGATCAGACCTGAGCAACAGTCAGGAGGAATTTTGGATCATTCCTCTTGACACAACTGTTTCAGTTCAGCAATATTATTGGGATATCTGGTGTGAATTGCTCTCTTGAGGTCATGCCACAGTATCTCAACGGGGTTGAGGTCAGAACTCTGAGTGGGCAACTCCAGAAGGCGTATTTTCATATAAAAAAATAAATAAAAAATGGCGTTTTAAAAAATTATTAGCAGGGGTTTAATGGGTTCACATACTTTCCCCCCCTCCCTCACTGTGACTGTTAATATGTTGTTTTCAAAGAATCTAATCAAACATATAATTTTTTTGTGTGGTATTAGTTTAGGCAGACTGTGTTTGTCTATTGTTGTGACTTAGATGAAGATTAGAACACATTTAATTTAATTTATGCAGAAATCCAAGTAATCCCAAAAAGTTTACATACGTTTTCTTGCAACTGTAAGTAACGAGTCACAATCATAACTTTTTTTAAAGATAGAAGTTTATCATACAAAAATAGATATTTAGACGAAGTATCTCTTTTATGAGTGAGAGTCAAAAGTGCAATAGTAAAAACAGTGTTGGTTAAAAATAGCCTTACTCCAGCTAACATTCCACAGACAGAACTCAGTGATGGCAGTCAAAACAAACAGATGGTTAACAGAAGAATTCATGAAGTATTTCTCTGCTTAAGCAAATGACTGTGTGGTTCACTACATCAGAGTCTAAACTTCCACTGCTGTTTATCAAGAGATATTAAACAGTACCTCTCCCCTCTCCTCCCTCTTCTCTCTTTACAAAGATAACTAAACTCAATTACTCACCAGATAAATCAGAAAAAACGAGAACATTGATGATAACAGGAATGATAGTAATAATAATACAATAATAAAATAGTAATAACACCTTTATAACAGCCATATAGTCATCTAGAGGTGCTGTGAATACTGTATTGTGCAGCAAGTGTATTGAACCTAATGAAAAATGGTGTGTGGGTGATCTGATCTGTCTGTCAGAGCTCTGCATACATTACCTGTTGTAAAGGCTCGGTAAAGGAAGTGATATGCTTTGCTGTTCATTGTGAACAGATGCCTTTGAATTCTCTGTGAACTTTCCTAGAAGTAGGAATCTAAGAACGCTCTGTTGGTCTGATTTTGCTTCAGGGCGAATCTGTTGGCGCTGTTCAGGACATGAACATTAATACAGTATTATTAGGAAAGGCAGCAGATCTGTCACTGCCCATATCTCTCATTCAGATCAATATACTGTAGCTTTACATTTAATACATTTCTGTTTTTCCTTAGGAGAGTAGTGATTGCCCAACCAAATTAACAGTGATGTTATTTGATGGCGTATTCATCTTCTTTTTTTCAAATTTCAATATATAATATTTGTAAATATTTACTAAAAAATGCAAGGCAGGATTGCTTGTGCATCCTTCTTACACCTTTATAATGCTAATATAGGTGATTATAGTTCATTTGAGAAGTTAATATAAGATGTGACATATTCTGTGTATGAGTTCATGAGTAAAATAAAGCATTATTTTTAGTTCAAACGCGTGGATTGGCCTGTCTTGCATAGTCACATGGCTGATAATGCTAGCTGGTAGATTAGCAATCTGGTCCTACCAGAAGTCTTTGGAAGCAAGTATACGAAAAAAAAAAAAACCATTAATCAATCAATCAATAAATCAACCTTTATTTTGACTAGGAAGTACATTGAAGGCAACCCTCATTTTCAATATACATGACAAAGAAATTAATAGCTTAATTTAATTATTTTAAAATAACAGTAAATAAAATATAAAAATAGATAAAAAATAAAAATAGAATTAGAATGAAAAAAAAAAATATATATATATATATATATATATATATATATATATATATATATATATATATATATATATATATATAATAAAGCTTGGTTTAATTGAAAAAACATTAAGATCAAAAGAAGATAAGATTAATACAATTCCCACGTGACCTGTGCCCCTCTGTGTCTCCTGTCAGTAGTTTTCCACCACGTGTTTCTCATTTGTAGCTCCGCCCCTTCCCCAGGTGTTTCCTATTCTAGTGTGTGTCCTGTTTGGTTAAATAGCCCTCCTCTGTCACTTGTCCTCCGTCGGTCTTTGCACTAACCTCTGTTGTTTTGTCTCTCTGAGTTTCTCCGCGTTTCATAGCCCTAGTTCTTGTTCCGTGTTTATTTCTTGTCTAGTTTTCTAGTTTCTTGTTTCTTCCTTTTTCCCCAGTTCCCTGCTTAGTGTTTAGTTCCTTGTTTTTTCCCTTTATATATATCCCTGCCTTGTTTAGTTTTGTATTTAATCAGTCCCTCGTTTGTTTCAATACAATAAATACAATAAAAATACAAATAAATAAATAAATTAACAAAAAAGCAATAATAGAAATAAATCTAATAGTAATAATAATAAAAGAAAATCTAAATAAATTAAAAAGCAATATTACAAAACTAATAATAGTAATATTAATAAAAAAATAAATAATAATAATAATAAGGAAAGAAAATAATAAGGAAAGAAATAAAAAGGAAATAAAGAACTAAAAGAAGAAGTTAAATAAAAAAATAAAAGTTAAGAATAAGTAATATTAAGTAAAACAGGTACAGGCTGTCTGAAGGTGGTTAGATATTAAATGTTTAAAATGATTAAAAATGTATTTTGGACAAACTCTTTACAATTTGATAGGGAACAATACCTGAGGATAAAAGGGGTGTCCACAAACATTTATTAAACAATACTGCGTGCACAAAAAACAGCAGGTATGGCACAGTCAGCACTGGTGGTCCTCAACCTTCCCACTGATCTTTTCTCGCTTCACCAATGACTGCACCTACACAGAACCAATTTGATTATCACCTGTAGACTGCAGAAGATCCAACAGTCATCAGATTCATCCAGAAGGACAGTGAGTCTTTATACTGGTGGGTGGTTAAATGGCTGTTGGTCTGGTGCAGCCAGAAAAACCTGAGGTTCACCATGATCAAAACTGTGGGGATCACTGTGGACTTTCAGAGACAACCCTCACCCCTGCTCCCCTTGACAATATCCAGCAGCCCAAAACTGTCCTACCAACACCAACTCCATCCTCAACAGACCCCACCGGAGCCTGGTCCGCCACAGGAGCTGTTGAGCCAGTTCTACACCACAGTCACCGAATCCGTCCTGTACTCATCCGTCACAGTCTGAGTCGGAACAGCCACAAAACAGGATAGGTACAGACTGAAACCAACAGCAAAGACAGCTGAACAAATCATTGGCGCTCCACTGCCCACCCTCCAGAACCTCATACTCTTCAAGAACCACAAAACGAGCAGGAAAATCCATTGCAACTTCCTCTCAACCCTTTACCCAAACCTTTTCATCCCCTTCCCAACTGACAGACCCTACAGAACCCTGTGTAACTCTCAAAGTCTGAGTGGAAGGTAAGCTGAAGTATTTTAAAAATCACTAATTGTACTATTGCACTAATGCACCTTTCACTCTGACTGTCTTAAAGATGTTGTTAGATTGAATAAATGCTTGCATAATATTTTGTATAAAATGAACTTAAATAAATCTGTTGCACTGTAAAATCAACATTGAAAAGACTGAATTCTGACCATACATTGTATAGATGGCAAAATACAGTATGTGTTCACATTTTTCTGAAAGTTGAAGAAACAGATCCTTCAAGCACGTTCCACTTTTAAATAATCTGAATTAAAGCCTGTAAAAAAAAATTCTATCAGGAGACTCTAATGATACATCATCTTTACCTTGACCAATCACCAGCTTTCACCTTTCTTTAAAAGATCTCAATGCACACCTGCCACAGTGCTTTTCAGATTAAAACCAAAAGGTTGGTTCCATCTGTTTGCCCATGGGATTGGTTCCACCCCTGCCTTGTACGTCTATGTACAGTAAGATTTGTGAGAGACCTGGGCCGACAACAGGGCCTATGCCCTAATACTTTTACTTCACATCAAATACCTTAATGAATGCATTCAATTACTTTAAGATGACTCATTGCTGACACAGATAACATGAACCTATTGGCATAAAGCCCCCCCCAGCATTAAGCTGTGGAGCAGAGGAACTGTGTTCTCAGGAATTATAATCTGTCTCGGATCAAATACGTTTGGGATGAGTTGGAGAGTTGGAGATGAAAATGGGGGATAGTGATTGTCTTGACCTTACTACTACCAGAATCAAATACTATTTTTTTTTATCTGAATATTAGAGAAAATTAGTCCAAACAAAAGTAGGATGAATTTTTTATTAGCTTGCATTTTGTGATCACAAATGTTAGAGTGACAGGGCTGTAGTCATTCAGTTCTGTAGAGCATAGTTATTTTAAATAAATAATTATTAAAAGACTAAAGAAGTAACATATATGTATGGAAAGGTTCAAGTATGCTTTCTTAAACAAACATAAAAAGTGGTTATGTCATGCGTTTTCTCATTTATATTAGTTTTGAAGCTATCCAAAAGCAGTGTGTAAGACTGGTGGAGAAGAACATGCCAAGATGCATCAAAAACTGTGATTAAAACCCAGGTTTATTCCACCAAATATTGATTTCTGAACTCTTAAAACGTTGTGCATATGAACTTGTTTTCTCTGCATTCTTTGAGGTCTGTAAGCTCTGCATCTTTTTTGTTATTTCAGCCATTTCTCATTTTCTGCAAAATTATGCACTAAATGACAATATTTTTATTTTGAATTTGGGATAAATGTTGTTTGTAGTTTATAGAATAAAAGAATAATGTTAATTTTACTCAAACATATATCTATAAATAGCACAATCAGAGAAACTGATTCAATTTTGTGAACATACTTTTTAAATAACAGTTCCACTAGTGTCAGTGTACAGTGTATAACATAGAATTACATCATTTTGTTGTTAACAACAACAAACAAACATCTGAGCGTAGGCATACTCTTTCAGTTAAATATAACTTTGGATGAAGTCATATTTTAGGTATCTTGTCCCTGTTTGATACACTGGTTGTGTGCATCCTATACGACATGTACATAAAGTACTAGTAGAAAAGGAAGTGTTCATTCCTGATCCTGGAGAGATGAGTCTAGAATGTTCACATGTACCTAAATGTCTTAAACACCTGGATCTTCTGGATCTCTTAATCACTCCAGGTCTCAATCACCAGGATCAGGAATGTCCACCATTGCTTAGAATGGCTACCTGCACCTGTATAAAGTGTCTTTGCTACTGTGGCGAGTGGAGGCCTCTAGTGGAAGCCTCCAGTAACACACCTAATACATAGGCAAGTATGAGAACCATTACATTCATACTGCAGCCACTTGCTTATGTGAACGCCTGGCCAGACTGCAAGTATATATCTATCTTAAGGGTTAATCTGTTATGAAATACAGAAGCATTCTGTGGTCAGAGTGATTTATATATATATTTTTTAGGGTTGATAAATGAGTAAAGACAGGCCTGACAATGTCTTCACTCGTTTATTCTCAGAAACGGAAGGAGAGGAACCACTACACCACTTGAAGCTTATCTCTAAAATAAATCATTACCACTAACGATCAAACTCTGTCTCTATCTGTCACTCTCTGAGCTGCCAGGCACTGATTGTGGAAGTTTAGTTGATTAAACAGATCACACTCACTTATACACGCCTTCTGGATCAGTGCTGTTCACAATGCAGCATTTGTGCTGGTGGTGTGAGTCTTTGATAGAACATGCTGGTGAAAGAGTGTGAGCGATGGGGTGGAAGCTGTGCAATTATCTCTCCTTATTCCCCTTTATTAGAAACACCTACCTTGTGCTTTTATGCAGTTGTCACTTCACTGGGAATCTCATGCTTTCGTGCTTTCACTCACTGGCCACTTTCTTAGAAACCCTTAACTCAGGCGTGAGTAACAGAGGATGGAGTTCAGTAAAGTTTGCTGATTTTTCAGGCTGTGTTCAGATTTTAGTTGCATTTTAATTGGGTTTGTTTCTCAAATCAGATCAGTTAAGATGACTGTTCACACTTTTATTTGTAATAATTCAGATTGAACATCATGCGTCCATCATTGCTGTAATATTGAGGGCTAGTTCTCTACCTAACCTTTGGGGCTCTTTCTGAACCTCCACATTTCTGTTATTTTGTGTTTGGTGAGCTTGACTTTTTTGTTAGGCTGTGAGCATGGGCGTCATCACCAATAAATCTGAAGAGGACCTGTCCCCTTCATATTTTATAATTTTCCATTTGGACCCCTCCCCACACACATAATTTATCATAAAAATATTAGTTCAACAAATGCTCTTTCTATTGCGTCTCAAAAGAATCCATTCCACTTGATCCATAGCAGAATATACGTACCACTGAAAGCCCACTGCAGGTTTTCCAGGTTGCCTACAACAAATTACTGCATGCATATTGAAGTGAAGTGAATGAAAATATGTATTGAATTAAAATGAAGTAAAATTAGAAGCCCTATCATAAACCCTGTGCAAAGCACATCGCCATGCTCATTGCTATCTTATACCCTGTCAATAGCCTATTTTCAGGCCTTGCACCCACACCGTTAAAATAGCGTCTTGAGTTTAGGAATATATTTACAACAACAATAGGTGTGGAGGTCTGGAAGTGAGGTGTGTTCATGTAAATTCCTGGCGTGTTTCTGTCTTGATAGTGGGAATTACAGGTGCGCCACTGACTTATTAAAACCAGCCCGAAAACACACCCATGAATAATTAAGAGAATTAGTACATTTCTTTTCCACATTTCCAGCAATGCAAAGTGTATTTTGGTGCCTTTTTTTTGCCCTAAATCCAGCTGCGTGATCCGCAATTGGCCGATGTGCTATAGTTTGCTAAAATAGAGCCATAAGTGTTAAACAACATGATTGTTAAATTCACCAGAATGCACGAAATTGAATGTAATTCATTCTAATTCCATTCCAGATTGTTCAGACTGAGACACATCTGTGCAAATCCGATTAGATCACCATCAAACTCACCTATAATGGATACATGAACATTTGATCTTGACCATGGAGTGATAATGGAGTCTATTGCATCACATGGAAGGCCAGATACTGTACATGTGTGATGTTTACTTGTAAGAGACACTGAAATAAGTCCAAGATCCATTGAGTATTTTCTGGAATGTCTTGGTGCCAGATACCACAATACCAGATACCAGGTTTTTAGAGAGAGATGGAGCTGTTTTTACCAATTGGCAATGTCATTACCATAGCTACTGTGCTGTTACCATTGGAATTATGAAAGCTGTTAGCCTTGCTCAGCATCACTACTCTGGTATTACTGTTGCTATCTTAGCTTAAGTTTTATCATGCCATTAGCATTGCAACTGGGTAGGCAGTAAATGTACGACTGCAAACTTGTATTCTTTGTGGTCGATATTCAGTGAATAAATGTTTTCTTTTAATAAGGAAGTCATATTCTCCCAGCAGCAAACGCAGGACTGGAACACATTGTCAGGTCTGATGCTGATAGCGCTTCTGTCTCTCCCACACTCAGTGCTCCCTGCGATCTCCGAACTACACTACCCAGAACGCACCACACGCTGACATCACACATTCACCTGATCTCGGTACACCTCCCGGAAGTCCGGAATACTAATTTCTCACAGTATAAATAGCCCTATCACACGCATACCTGTGCTGAGTATTGATTGGTTTTCCACTTTACAACGCGTTTCTATTTCTTCCCTGTTTTCCTTTTGTGCATGACCCCTGGATTGTTTATTCTCGACTCTGATTTTTGCCTACGCTTTGACATTGGATTTTTGTGTATTACCTGGACTGTTTATACCATTGCTGATTTTTGCCTGCTCTTCACTATTGCCTTGCCGTGTATGACCTCAGGACTGTCCCTCGTTATTCGGTACGTGTTATCTCTCTGGCTGCTGTTCGCCCCGTTGAATCTTTTCTGTATATTGACTACCCGTTGTTTCTGTGCTGTAAAATAAATCACAGTGTTCTGCATCTGCACGTGTCTGAGTACTGTCTAGCCTTGACAGAAATACTCAGCCGTATGGATCAGATAGCGGATGCCGAGCTCATTAAATCTGGTCTAGCCAACCAGGGCAAGCTACTTGGTCAGCACCAACAGACCCTCGCTGGTGTGACCCAAGCTGTAGATGAGCTTGCTCGACAGCAGGCCAGCCAGCAGCAGCAGCTGTCCGAGATTTTAGAGCACCTTAGGGGATTAACTGTACAAAATCCCAGTCCAGCAGTACCTCCTCCTGTACCCCAAGATATCCCGGTTGGTTCTGGTTTTTCAGTCTGCAAACCAGAGGTTTTTGATGGGGATCCTGAGAAATGCAGCGTGTTCCTTTTACAGTGCTCAGTATTTTTTAGTAATACACCACCGACCACGGACAAAGCTAAAATTGGGTTTATTGTGTCGCGGCTGTCCGGTAAGGCACTAGAATGGGCCACCGCGGTTTGGGATAGTGTTTCGGAGTCGAGCTACGATGCTTTTTTGATGACTTTTCGCAGTGTGTTTGATCACACGAAGTACAGTCATTCCAGTGGTGAACTTTTGTTAACTATGAAACAGGGGAACAAGTCAGCAGCTGCTTATGCACTGGAATTTCGCACTGTGGCAGCAAGTAGTGGCTGGAATAATTCAGCACTGATTAATGTGTACCGGAATGGTCTAAATTCAGACATCCAAAAGGAACTGGCATGCAGAGATGACGATCTAACTCTGGATCAACTCATTTCTTTATCCATCCAGCTGGATCAGCTCCTGTCTCGGCGCCCCAAGCAGACACCCCGCTCTCTTCCTGCTCCGGCCCCGGTGGTTAACATCTCCCCTCCGGCTCCAGAGGCTTCAGCACACTACTACTCTGAACCCATGGAGGTCCAGAAAACCAGACTGTCCATGACGGAACGTCAGCGCAGACTGCGTCTCCACCTTTGTCTTTACTGCGGTGGGCCTGGGCATCTAAAAGCTGACTGTGAACTCCGTACCCGACCTTTTAAGGCATCTACAACGGGACAGCGCATGGAGACCACTCCACGCGCTAATGTGGTACGTAGATGCCCCCTTTTGTCTAAATCTAAATGTTTTTCGTTGACTGTTGCTATTACATGTCCAACCGGTAAATTTTCTGTCCCAGCCCTTTTAGATTCCGGGGCAGAGGGAAACTTCATCAGCGCGGACCTGGTTAAAGAGAGAGGCATCCCCACCAGAAGTCTGCTGCGCTCCATCTCGATCCGTGCTGTTGATGGTAACACCGTACGCTCCAAACCCATCACCCAGCAGACTGTGCCTCTCACTGTCCAAACCAGCGCACTCCACATCGAGGAAATGCCTCTCTTCGTCCTCCCACGGACTGAACACCAGCTAATCCTGGGTTTGCCATGGTTAAAGACTCATGATCCTGTTATATCATGGTCCAAAGGGGAAATTATTTCTTGGTCTCCTCATTGCCACACTAACTGTCTAGGTTTAGATAAATTAGCTGTCCACTTCGGTGGAGAGCCCTAATGCTATTGATTCCCCTGACGTACCCTCATAATATTCTGATTTTTTAGGGGTTTTTAGTAAGACCAACGCCACTAAATTACCTCCTCATCGTCCCTGTGATTGTTCGATTGATTTAGTTGAAGGTTCCACACTTCCTAAGGCGTGCATTTATCCCCTTACCTTAGATGAAGACAAAGCTATGGAGGAATACATTAGCGAGGCACTCGAACAAGGATTTATCCGCCCGTCCAAATCTCCAGTCGGTTCGGGTTTTTTCTTCGTTAAAAAGAAGGATGGTGGACTGAGACCATGTATTGACTATCGGGGTCTCAACGACATCACTCATAAATTCGCTTATCCTCTTCCTCTCATTCCAGTAGCTCTGGAACAGTTGAGAAACGCTTCGTTTTTTACGAAATTAGATCTCTGTAGTGCGTATAATTTGGTTTGTATAAGGGAGGGGGATGAATGGAAAACTGCGTTTACCACCACTAACGGTCACTATGAGTATCTCGTTATGAGCTACGGTCTCGCAAACGCCCCCGCCGTGTTCCAATCATTCATGAATGATTTATTCAGAGATATGTTGGGTAAATTCGTCATAATTTTTATAGACGATATATTGATCTATTCCCCTGATCTTACTACTCACATCCAACAAGTCCGTCTAGTCCTCCAGCGTTTATCCGAAAACAGTCTTTATGCCAAAGCCGAAAAATGCGAATTTCACCGGCAGAGAATTGCATTTCTCGGCTACATAATTAGCGCGAATGGTGTCCTCATGGACGATAATAAGGTGGAAGCCGTCACGAGTTGGCCCACTCCCCAGACTATTAAAGATCTCCAGCGCTTCCTAGGCTTTGCTAATTTTTATAGGCGCTTTATACGTAATTTCAGTAGCATTGCTGCCCCACTTACGGCTCTGACTAAGAAAGCCACAAAAACTCTAAAGTGGTCCTCTGAGGCTCAGCACACCTTTGCTAAACTTAAAGCTGCTTTTGTATCCGCTCCCATTCTTAAGCATCCTGATCCGAATCTCCCTTTCACAGTCGAAGTTGACGCCTCTGAGACCGGAGTTGGTGCGGTCCTCTCTCAGCGCAGTGGGTCACCCCCCAAACTATATCCCATAGCTTTCTTTTCACGTAAGTTATCTGCGGCCGAAAGTAATTACGGTATAGGAGACAGGGAATTGTTGGCTGTAAAACTGGCATTGGAAGAATGGCGTCACTGGCTGGAAGGGGCCGTACACCCGTTTACAGTACTTACAGATCACAAAAACCTCGAATACCTCAAAACCGCTAAACGATTAAATCCCCGTCAAGCTCGCTGGTCTTCTTTTCGAGATTCCAGTTCTCCATTTCGTTTCGTCCAGGTACTCGCAACACCAAGGCTGACGCGCTCTCCAGGGTTTTCAGCACCACGGACAGCGCAAATGATGTAACCGAAACCGAGCGTATCCTTCCGCCTTCAGTAGAAATAGCTGTCATACGCTGGGAGTTGGATGACCAGATTATGGAAACCAATGCTGGTCATCCACCTCCAGCAGATTGTCCTCAGGATAAGACGTTTGTTCCACCTCGTTTCAGAGATAGATTAATTACGTGGGCCCACTCTGCTCTATCTTCAGGTCATCCTGGTGTGACGCGCTCGCTATTGGTGGGAAACCATGAAAGCCGACATACACACTTTCGTTACGTCATGTTCGGTCTGCGCTCAGTGTAAGACTCCCAAGACCCTTCCAGCCGGTAAACTTATGCCTCTACCAGTGCCTGAGCGACCTTGGTCGCATTTAGCTGTGGATTTTGTGACAGATCTACCTGTTTCAGAGGGTTATACCACAATCCTTACAGTGATTGACAGATTCTCTAGGGGTGTTAAATTTATCCCGTTTCCTTCCCTGCCCACTGCGTTCCAAACTGCTCAAGCAATCTATACTCACGTGTTTAGACACTATGGTATTCCCGAGGACATTTTGTCTGATCGAGGGCCTCAGTTCACCTCTAGGGTGTGGAGGGCATTTTTTGAACATTTAGGAGTGCATGTTAGTCTGACTTCTGGCTTTCACCCGTTATGAGTAACGGGCAGTGTGAAAGGGCTAATCAGGAATTAGGCAAATTTTTACGTGTTTACTGTTTTAAATATCCCACTGATTGGTTCCGTTATCTCATTTGGGCTGAGATAGCTCAAAATTCACTCACTAACTCCATTTCTGGTCTCACTCCCTTTCAGTGCGTTCTGGGTTATCAACCTCCTTTGGCACCATGAACAGCGATGTCTTCCGACGTGCCAGCTGTGGATGACTGGATGAAACGCAGTGAGCAAGTGTGGGAGGACACTCACCGGCAGGTCTCAGAGGTGGTCCAACGTTACAAGGAGCAGTCTGACAAGCGCCGTGGTGACACCCCTCACTTTTCGCCTGGTGACCGTGTATGGCTCTCGACCCGGGACTTCAGGTTTGAGGGGTGCTGCAGGAAGCTCCTGCCTAAGTATATTGGTCCCTTTCGTATACTGTCTCAAATCAATGAGGTTTCCTATAAGGGGGAGCTTCCTGCGCAATATAAAGTGAATAATTCTTTTCACGTCTCTCTCCTCAAGCCTATGGTTCCTGGTCCGCTAGCAGAGGGGGCTCCTGATGACGTACCACCCGCGGCGGTGGAGGGGGAGGATTCTTCGATGTACGCAGTTCGTGAGGTGCTGGATTCTCGCTGACGCGGTGGCTTGCTGCAGTACCTCATTGACTGGGAGGGTTATGGTCCGGAGGAACGCAGCTGGGTGGCTGCCGGGGATGTGCTGGATCCTGTTATGCTGGCCGATTTTCACGCTCGCCATCCCGGTAAGCCAGCTCCCAGACCTAGGGGCCGTCCCAGGCGTCCTCTATCCGGCGCAGCTCCGGTCCGCCGGGGTTCCCGCTCCCGCAGCCCGCGTCTGTCCGGCACCTCCGCTGCAACTCCTGCCACTCCCGCCTGTACTCCCTGTCCGTCGGGTGGGCGTTGCCGTGGCCGCTCCGGTCTCGTCGGGGGAGGGTAATGTCAGGTCTGATGCTGATAGCGCTTCTGTCTCTCCCACACTCAGTGCTCCCTGCGATCTCCAGTCTCCGAACTACACTACCCAGAACGCACCACACGCTGACATCACACATTCACCTGATCTCGGTACACCTCCCGGAAGTCCGGAATACTAATTTCTCACAGTATAAATAGCCCTTTCACACGCATACCTGTGCTGAGTATTGATTGGTTTTCCAATCAATTCCACGCGTTTCTATTTCTTGCCTGTTTTCCTTTTGTGTATGACCCCTGGATTGTTTATTCTCGACTCTGATTTTTGCCTACGCTTTGACATTGGATTTTTGTGTATTACCTGGACTGTTTATACCATTGATGATTTTTGCTTGCTCTTCACTATTGCCTTGCCGTGTATGACTTCAGGACTGTCCCTCGTTATTCGGTACGTGTTATCTCTCTGGCTGCTGTTCGCCCCTGTTGAATCTTTTCTGTATATTGACTACCCGTTGTTTCTGTGCTGTAAAATAAATCACAGTGTTCTGCATCTGCACGTGTCTGAGTACTGTCTAGCCTTGACACACATGGTTGGCAAGTGCAGTGTATTGCGTTAAGCAGTGGAGGGGCTTCTCCTGGGCTTTCCCAAACAAAAAAAAAAACAAAAAAAAAACGGTTGGTTCTCTATAAAAGAACATCAGGAGTTCCTGCAGCAGTTGCCATGCACTGAGTTTCCAGCACATGAGTGGAAAATTAGCCCATTATTATAATACAGAGACCACACATGAGCCTCGTAGGTATTAAAACGTCCCTTTAAACTTTATTGAGCTATTTTTTGCTGCAGGTTTTTCATGCCCAGCCTAATTTGGCCTCCTAAAAATAGAGTGAGCTTAGGATCTTTACATGGGGCTCCCTCTATAAAAGCTCAGCAGGTAGAGCACCAGAAGCTGGGGAGATTCCACTGCTTTGGGTTTCTCACAGGTTCAGGAAGTGCAGGTCCTAAGACTACATGCACGTGAAAACATAATTTATGGCTTTGAGTTTTGATTTAATGAATTTAGGCCAATAAAAATCTTTACATTTTTTACAGTTATAATAAATCTGAGTGACTCATCGAGCTAACAGTGAGCAGCTAGGCAAAGCAGCAGAAAACTAACAGCTAAATGATCTTATCTTTGCTCAGAAACTTTATTGGCCAGTAGACATCATATTAAAATGTATTTAGAAAACAGTGTAACACAGATCAATGTTTTTTAGTTTACTTCAAAATAGCATTAAGATATAAGGTGAAGATGTGGTGGGGATAATGGTTTAGGTGGGGGAAAGATGTGGGTAGGGATAAGGTGCAGTTGTGGTGATGGTATGGTTGTGGTAAGAGTGTGGTAAGAGTGGATTTGGGTCAAATGTGAGGTAAGGGTAAATTTTGTTTGTGGCGATGGTGTGGAGTTAAGCTAAAGGTGTAGAGCAATGATGTAGTCATGGTAAAGATGTGGTTGGAATGAACACATGATTTGGGCAAAGGTGTGGTTGTGGTTAAGGTGCCTTTGGGCTGAACTTATGTTTGGCATGAAAGTCTTATTGGTGCAAAGATGCTGTTGGGAGTTTGGTCAAAGGTGTGTTTGGGGAAAAAGGTATGATTGGGATGAAGCAGTGATTGGTTTAGAGATGTGGTTTTGGTAAAGGTATGATTGGGGTGAAGCTGTGATTGGTTCAGAGGTGTAGTTGGGGTGAAGGTTTGTTTGGGATGAAGCAGTGATTGGTTTAGAGATGTGGTTGGGGTGAAGGTATGATTGGGATGAAGCTGTGATTGGTTCAGAGGTGTAGTTGGGGTGAAGGTTTGATTGAGATGAAGCTGTGATTGGTTCAGAGATGTGGTTGGGGTGAAGGTATGATTGGGATGAAGCTGTGATTGGATCTGAGGTGTAGTTGGGGTGAAGGTATGATTGAGATGAAGCTGTGATTGGTTCAGAGATGTGGTTGGGGTGAAGGTATGATTGGGATGAAGCTGTGATTGGATCAGAGGTGTAGTTGGGGTGAAGGTATGATTGAGATGAAGCTGTGATTGAATTAAATATGCATTTAGGGTAAAGGTATGATTAGAATGAAGCTGTGATTGGATCAAAGGTGTAGTTTGGGTAAAGGTATGATCGGGATGAAGCTCTGATTGGTTCAGAGGTGTAGATGGGGTGAAGGTATGATTGGGATGAAGGTTTGAATTGATTAAAGGTGTGGTTGGGGTGAAGGTGTGATTGGATCAAATATGTGGTTGGGGTGAAGATGTGATTGGATCAAACGTTTAGTTAGGGTGAAGGTATGATTGGGATGAAGTTGTGATTGGATCAAATATGTGGTTAGTGTAAAGGTATGATGGGGATGAAGCTGTGATTGGATCAAAGGTGTGGTTGTGGTGAAGGTATGATGGGGATGAAGCTGTGATTGGATCAAATGTGTGGTTAGGGTGAAGGAATGATTGCTAAAGATGCAATTGGGACAAAGAGTGAAGGTCTGGCCAGGTTAAGAAAAATATAGTTCTGACAAAGATGTGCAAAGATTGCGACAATGTTGCAGTTGGGGTGAATAGTTCTATGGTGGGGGTTAAAGTGTAGTTTGGGCAGGGATATGATTGAAGATGAAGGTGGATTTGGGACAAAGATGCAGTTGGGGTGAAGCTGCCTCTAGGTTGAAGTTCGGTAAAGGGTTCGGAGCAAAGGTTTGTTGGGACAAAGGTTCGATGAGGATGTGGATGACAGAGAGAGTAGCACTTAGTAACCGTTAGGAATTTCAATCATTAATTTGCCATTGATTCCTGTTTTAAAGACTTTTTTAAGGCTCGCCGTCCAATGGCTTAGCTCTAATTAACTTCAGCTTGGAAGAAAATTCCCTCAACAAACCCCCTGTGCTCCATCATGGCTTTACACAAATGACTATTACTGCTCCAGTGGTACGTTTTACCCTGAATTATTACAGTTCACTCAAAGTTACACAATTCAGTGAGAGATTTATTGGTGAGGTCCTGGTTGGAGTGCAGATGGTCTGCAGGGATGTCCAGCAGCAGCACTGCTGTCTTGGGAAAAGAAAAAGGGGATGGGTTTTGTGCTGCCGATCCGTCTGCTCCTCGCTGGGGGGGATTTATGTCTTTCTCCAGCTTTCGGCTCTATTGGGACTTGCCCAACCCCTGACTCATGACAGGCCGTCTGCTAATAGAGAGCTATAATTAGCTTTAATGAGTGCAGCATGGCCGAATCTGTCATTAGAGCAGCGTCCTTGTCTTCCTGAACCCGACTCCGACGTCACTGGGTTTAGTTCGGTGCGAGGCACTCTCAATGTCACTTCCTCTGGGTTTAACTTCCGACACATTCTGGACGCTCCTGAAGTGCTAATGGCTTTTAATCTGTTGTGTGAGATCATGAATCTTAGAATTCAGTATAATAAGAATTAATCTGCACTTTCTGCCACAAGGCAGACTATAGGAATCCCTTAACTTCGTCATCGCATATTATGGAATCATGTGATAAACTTAAAAGTGTTAAACAAACTAAAAGACTCTGTGAAGCATTTAGGTGGCTCATATCTGTGGTGCTCTGATGAACTTATCCTCTGCAACAGAGGACAATCGTGGTCTTCCATTTCTTAGGGCGATCCTGATGAGAGCCAGTTTTATCATAACATTTTTGATGGTCTTTGCTGCTGCACTTGAGCATACTTTGACTGACCTTCATTTCATTTTTGTACATAATGCTTAATTTTACCTCTCCACATGATAACAATTTCCACTGTAACTGCCTTCAGAGACAGTTGATTTGTTTAAGTTGTTTAAGTTAAATTTAAACTTAATTTAGTAAAAGGTAAAAGGGTAATATACATTTTTCTAAATTTTCTCTCTATTTGGTGGCTCATACAAAAAAGGGGGAAAGTTTTTTGCTCCTATAGGGGAACCTTTGCATGTGTCCTAGGGGGGTTGTTTTTGGAGCAACACACTTTGCAGACGAGAGGGAGACCACATGTTTTAGCAAAATGTACATTTTAGTAAAGCTGCTGCATGTTAGTGCCAGAGAAAACCTTATAGTCAAAACATTTCTTGATTTCTTTTTGTATTAATGCGGCCAATGATGAACCTAGTGCTCTAGCTAAAGGTTAATGCCTGAATAAAGCTCAATATACGTTCAATAAGCTAATTGAACTGCTAAGAATGTCAGTGAATTGTAAGTTTATATATTTGTTATGTGATGTTTTTAATGATTATTCTCCATGAGAATGTTTTTGTAAACTAATAGACTTAGCCCTAACCCTAGACTTCTTTGTATATTTGTTTGTCTAGTTTTCACGGCATGCTCAATAGCATGGAAATGTACAAATAAATGCCTGTAACAAAAGGAATGACTTGTGTCGTGAAAGGGGATGGGAGACCAAAACATGCACAAAACAATTTTTTTTTTTAATTGCCAGATTTCAAATATTTACTAGATGTGGACAGGATCTAGGTGTGGCCCCTCTGAGTAAAGTGGGTGATGATGGGGTGGGGCTTATGCTACTGACACACCCACACACAAAAACAAAAACAAAAACTTTACAGAGGTTGTGATTTTTAAGGTTAATTTCTATTTTAAACCCCAAAATCCTCTCAAACAATCCTAAAAAACGGTATAAATTTACATCTAAACCACCTGGATTCATGAATAAATAAGCTAGAACGTTTGTGGTTTGCTGCTATCTATCACCCTGTGCAGCTTACACACAATTATGCCTTGATTGTCCCGAACAACTAGCAAACACCGCCCTCATTACAATAACAATCAGAGAAAAACGCATTCAGGCCGAAGGGAGCGAAAGCGAATGAAGCAGCTTTTCCAAACCCACAGGCATGCAGAAAATCACCCAGGCTCTAATATCACTAACGCACAAATAACGGCTTTCCCAGGGCAGCAGTGGAAAGCCTTTGTTGTTGGCAGTAAACATGGAAATGGGGATTGTTTAGTTGATGCAGTTTGACTCGTTTCGAGCGGAGCCGAGGGAAACCCATCAGCCGTTTACCTGCTGAGAGAGACACTCAGAAAAACACCACCGGAATATACCCACTGAGTGGAGTGTGTGTGTGTGTGTGTGTGTGCGCACACACGTGTAGGTATATATGTGTGTGTGAGAATCTGGACTACCAAAATGTACTTTACTTTCAGAACCTTGTTTCTACAAAAGCTTTATAAACCTATAAAACGTGCAGAAGGACCTATAATTATTGTCATATATACAGTACATTATGTATTAGATTATTATTGCATTATACCATAAATAAATACTCATCTTTAAAGAAAACTGGTTGCATCCAAAAAGAAGTGTTGGATTGCAATGCTATTCAGAAAGAAGATAAAGATTACCAGGAACATTAAATAATGAAAAAGAAAATAGACTGATGTGAGCAAATCAGGAGTGGTTGGTGTGGCGCAGTGGATAACACCACTACTTGCCAGTGAGCTACCAAATTGTGTGGGAGACTGGGGTTCAATTCCTGGTCTGGGTAAACTCCACAACATTGATTCACCTCTTTAAAAGCAATAACCTTGTAAATGACTCTGGATAAGATAGGCAGATAAATGCTTACGTGTAAAAATGTGTGTAAATATCTGGGTCATATTAATTAAGATACACCTACAGGGGTAGTGTGTAATGCATGTTTGATATAATTTGCCAGACGTCTGAGCTGTAGTTGTAGAGGTTCCTAATCTTGTCCTGCAATAATTCATTCCATGCAACTTAAATATGCATAATGTTGCTGCAGATTATGAGGTCGAAGGATGAAACATTGATAAGGCATCCAATAGCACCGTGCAATTCTTAAATCTGAGAATAGATCAGAGTCAGTGCAGCCGGTCATGGTATAGAATTAGTTTCTTCAAGTTAAGCTCTTAATAGAGAACTCCAGTGTAAAATGGACTTTTGGTATAGTAAAACAAACATGAAAGTATTTACCTTTGATGAATAGCACACCTCCGTTCTCCCACAGTGTTCCGAGATCCAAAAATTTTAACAGTTTGTCCAAACATCCTTTAGACTGGGAGACATGGGGCACATTTTGCCCCGATAACTCGCTTTTTCCACTGTTTTCACCAGGCTCAAAGTAGCTCCACACCTCCTTGCTAAAATCTGGAGAGCCCTGACATTTAAAAAAGGCATTCATAACTTAAAAAGTGCACAAAAAGCTTATTAAAAACCTCTGTTTACATCCTATAACGCTAGCTTCAGCTCCGAGCGCCGCCATTACTCCTGCCACCGGCTGCTATGCTACCCAGTCTGAAGGGTGTTTGGACAAACTGTTACAATTTCTGGATCTCTGAATGCTGTGAGAGAACGGAGGTGTGCTATTCATCAAAGGTAAGGACATTTTATCATGTTTTACTACACCAAAAGTCCATTTTACACCAGAGTTCTCCTTTAAGATGGCAGCAGTCTGTGGACCAGCATTGTCCTGTTGGAATGAGTTTGCATTGTAAGAATTGGTGACATAGCTTAGTCCTGCTTTGCTGATCAAGATCTAGGACCTTGTCAATTTTTTTTTTCTGTTGATTCTTATGAAATACAGTAACTGTGAGTAACTATGAGTAATTGTAGGTAGCTAAAGATACTGATATATGTAGAATTGCACAAATGTTCACTTGTCAATGTGTCATTTGGCTCAAGTACTTCACTTACTAAAAATGTATAGATGTTTAACCCTTAAACACATGGGTGTTTTACCTTAATGATCATGGGTATGCAACCCATAAATGCTCTGGCATTTATCCTTTAGAACGCAGGGGGCCAAAATGTCCTGCCCATTTTTAATGTTTTTTTTTTTTTTTTCCAAATGGAATTAGGGGTGGAGAAATGTGAAAATATGGGGGTTCGTTATTCTTTAATGGCTCTCTTTGCTATTTACTGTGCCTCATGTGTGGGCTCAGTTCTGTCAGAAAGCATCTCAGAGGAGAGTGGGGGTTGATCATAAATCTCTCTTATACATAAATGTAATCATATTAAAGAGAAATTCCTTCCCTGCCAGCGTGAGTGTGTACGTGTGTGTGTGTAAGGGTGTAGGAGGTGGAACAACTGTAAACCAACAAGGGTTGAAACTTAAAACAGAAAAGCAAATTACGTGTGAAAGGCCTCCAGAAGACTGTTTTTCTTGAACTGCTCTGTGCTTGATTGTGAGTGGAGCCAATTAGGGGGCATTTCAGTTCCCTATCAATTAGTTGTAGGGATCCAATCCAGGGAAAAGAGTATAGGGGACGAGTTTTGTACCATACATTTTTTTTATATTACTATGCTAGTGGTCCAATGTAGGCGAAAAAATTGGGGGCTGTTGGTGTTCCCTATAATTATGTCATAGTGCTTTAATGTGGGGAATAGGGACATATAGTGTCCTATAGTGTTGTAGTTTTCTATTTGTGATTAGTGGGATATTTTTTACCCTATAATTGTGTTTTTGTGGTCCAGTGTAGGGACTTTTTTAGAGACATTTAGGGACATTTATGGGACATTGTAACAGTCATGAGGCACAATACTAGCAGCTGTCATTGAACACTTTTACACTGCAAAATCACAAACCTGAGACACGAGCGGCCAAAGGGCGGGGTGTTCATGCAGTTCTAGCACCAGCATTTTGTAACTGTGGTAACAAGTTAACTGTGATTTGAAGATTGCAGAGCACAGTCTCTCTCCCCACTACTACTCACATTGTGGTGTTGGCTGGCACAGGCATCTGTTTGCTGTTTTATCTGCGCTGGGGATCCAATGCTTTCCTCTGTTAGCATGTTGGCTGCCTTGTGACGTGCAAGCTTTTTACATGTGTTAACCCACTTCACCCTCCTAGTGTTGGGGGCATTACTAATAATAGGTAAAGTTCTTATGAATGGGGATTGCACAATTGGCCTTCCAAACTGAGGAGAAAATGGGGAAAACTGGACATAAAAATGGGTTTCCCAATGATGTTGTGATCTCTGTAAAATGATTAAGGGGCCTTTTGACTTTCCAAAGCAATGAGTCATCAAATTGGGTGGGAAGTGTCGTGGTGTCCACTTTGAAATCATCTCCTGGTCAAAAGGTCACCTGGACTCCTCCTTTCTCTGTTCTGCCTCTCCCTTTTCCCGGTCGGCTCTGTTTTGTTTCTGAACGCGTCCCTGTTGGTGGTTTGATTCTGAAGAGCCTTTTCTTCTGCAGCTCAGCAGCATTAGTGTCCTTATTTCCTGCTCCTGCTGCGGTTTACACACAGCACTCTTTCCGGGCGACCCAGGGCAAAAAAACGAGTAAAAAAAAAAACAAAACAGAAAACAGCCATTCAGACACTACACATGACCTCATTCTGTTTGTTCACACTCATTTCACATTCACTTCCCCTATCTACTAATACTACTCTGAGTTAGAGGAGCAGTGCTGAGGATGATTGGCTGGCAGTCGTTTTTACGTTATATTGGCTGAAGGTTTATCTGACTATACATAGCTCAGAAGTGTAATGTGGGTATATCTTTGCCATATCAAATGCCAGGTTGCATTGTGGGAGCTGAGGCTCTAATCCGTTGTGTTAGTCACGGCGTTCTTGGGTCGTGAGTGGAAATGATCTGCAGAAACCGACATTTGTATTGGCGGCCTACGCTAAAATTACCCTCTTTTACGTCTGCAGAGCGACGCTCATCTTCATTGTCTTCTCTATTCCTCTTCCTTTTTCATCACACACTCAAGTAGCCAGCGGCCGCGTTGCCAGATCCTTCAGATCCATTTTTACGTTGAATTTCCGAGCAAGAGCACATTGAAAGCTGAGCTAAAATGGGAAAATACTGAAGAGATATAATCTCAAATGGAATTGCACTACGTTATATGTCCAGATTTGTTTCAGCTTTTTGATGTTAAAGCAAATGCACACACACACACACACACACACACACACACACATACACACACGCATACACACATATACACACTTAAATATACACACACACACACATATAAATATACATATACAAAGAGCTACTCCAACAAAAATCTCTTTAAATACCCTTGATTTGAGACAAGACAATGTGTCCCAACACTTTATATCCATATAGTGCATCTATCTATATCCATCTTATATCCATCTATAAATAAACATCTCAGAACAGCGCTGTCATGATCTTGTGTGCGTGTGTGTTCTGTTGGTGACCCCTAACAGAGATGAGTTCAGTGTGACAGACAGAGAGAAATACAGAGAGACAGAAGCATGACGTGATTCATTTTTCCAGGTCAACGACAGCAGGTATCCAGAATATCAAAACTACATTAAATCTAAAATCCACAAGAAAGTAAAAAGTATGACCCTTAAAATGAAAAAAATATATATATATTAAAATTATCTTCCACAATACTGTTCTAAAAAACTTATCTCCTTAATAAATTTTTAGTTCTAATCAATTTTTCAAGAAAGTTAATAATTAATAATAAAATAATATTCAATTGCTATACATAAAATGGTTTTAATTACAATAATATTCTCTATTTTTAGCTGCTACTCAGCTGTATATCCCCCATCACTAGTGATGCCACAACACCAGGAGGGTAAATAGACTAGCCTCCTCCAACACATGTGAATTCAGCCATCACCTCTTTTCAAACTGCTGCTGATGCAGCATTGCCGAGTAGCATCACAGCGAGCTTGGAGGAAACTGCAGCGACTCGGTTCCAATACATCAGCTCACAGACGCAGCCTTGTGCTGATCCACATTGCCCTAGGAGCCATCCACCCACCCAGAGAGAGCAAGGCCAATTGTGCTTTCCCAGGGCTCCGGCAGCTAATGGCAAGCTGCATGCCTGGGATTCGAACCAGTGATCTCTCGATCCTAGTGGCAGCGCTTTAGACTGCTGGACCACTTGGTGCCAGGTTTAAATTGAACTAATATCAAAAAATGAATCTGAGTTCTTCTCGCAACTAGAATGAAGTTTAATAGCATAGAAACATAGAAATTAGGTATTCATAATTATAGAAATATCCAAAAAATCTGAAAATATTTTTTTTTGACTGGGTTTCTAATAAAATAAATATTCTCAATAATCGAGTTTGAGTAAAGTCCAATAAAAATATTATACTAATTAAACTAATATCCAAAAAAAGTCATCATAAAAGCTAATAAATTGCTAATAAATACAATTTTAATAAAATTGATATCCAAAATAAAGTTCAAATAAGATTAATATACATAATGAGGGTATTCAGGGTGATTTTCTAAAAATAACATCCAGAATGATGTTCTTACAAAGTTAAATTCTGAATTAATTTATCATAACATTAAAATTTAGAAGTTCCAATTAAATAGATGTGCAGAATGAAGATCAAAGAAAAGTAATATTCAGAATGCAGAGAACAGAATAAAACATTGATTAATAAATTATAGTTTTACCTTAATATTTACACTTACAAAGGCTTTTAAAAACATGTAAAATCATTTAATGTATATATTATATTTCTTTCTTTTTTATATAGGATATCAATGCATATTATAGCAAAAACATGTGATATGATGAGTGATTTTCAACAGTATCTGTTAGAAAAGCCTCAGTGAAGAGCTGTGTGATGTCTGTCTGTCTGTCTGCGTGAGTGAGGAGCTGGTGACGTGTTCGGGGTGGAGACAGGATGAGGAATACAAAGAGGCAGAAGCAGGATGTTTCATTTATTTATTTATTTTATTCTTCATCTCGTTGATCACTGAAGAAGTGACCTTTTCCAGACACCGTCCGGCCGCGGCTCGATACATGCATCATACGCTGCTGGAGCTTCGGACAAAAGCCGCTCTGGAGGAAGCCGCTCTGTCACCGCGGCGTCCTCTTTCGGAATTTTATTTAGTGCGATCCTCAAAGGGCAGCAGCCGCCCGGCAGGCCCCACCACACCACACACAATAAGATGGAAAAGCCCCCCACCCTCACCTCCGCTAATCTATTATCCCTCACTCTTCAGCTTCTCACTCCTTCTTTTCTCTGTTATGATCAGAATGTGAATGAATGTAGAGATATTCAGAGCGGTGGGGGAGCATTTTAGGGCAGAATTTAGAAGACACCTGCTCCTCCAGCGTTTCTTCTGAAATTGAAGGGCATTCATATGAGTTTGTCCAGCTTTACTAAATACTTTTACTAGTTTGGAACATGCCATCGGCTTAGGATTATTGGGAGGAGACTGATAAGAGCTGAGCTGGATTCTGAGCAGGAATAGTCAGGAAGGAGTCATAAAAGAAGGAGTGGTAAAAGAAGCATTGACTGGGTTATGGAGGGTTGCAAAGACTCCAATGCAAAGATGTTGCTGTTTTTGATTCAACCTTACAAGGTCAGATAATAAGGCTGGATGATCAGTTAAACCAATCCAGATCATCTCAAAGGTATTGGATGGTTCTCTATAACTCGAGAGAACCCAGTTCTACTGCTCCATGGTTCAATGTTGGGGGCTTTATATGTAGCCCACTTTGGCCATGGACATGGTGACCTTTTTGCAGGTTTTTCAAGTTTTACAGCAGGTAAAAGTGATCCAAATCCAATTTTCTCATCAAATCCCATGTATATTTTAGCCCCGCTAAGCTAGCACCGCTTAGTCCCGCTTTACTAAATACTTTTACTAGTTTGGAACATGCCATCAGCTTGTGATTATTGGGAGGAGAAAGACTCCTTATAAACCAATAAGCAAGGTAGTAATAATATTTATAGGATGTTAGAAATGGAGGAGGGGCTTCAGACATGTTCCTCCTCCCAAAGGTATTGGATGAATTCTAGAGAAGTTAGTTCCACTGCTCCACAGTTCAACGTTGGGGGCTTTATACCATGTAGCCCACTTTTGGCCATGGACATGGTGACCTTTTTGCAGGTTTTGCAGCAGGTAAAAGTGATCCAATTCCAATTTTCTCATCAAATCTCATGTATATTTTAGCCCCTTCAGACCTGAATTATGTCCAGTCATGAAAGAATATGCTGTTTCTGTCTGTAATGCACTCACAAACAAGATTCAGTAAATACATGAATAAAATACTTAATAATCCAGTAAATCCAGTATCCAGTAAAACTTAATACAAGATAGAAAAAAATATATATTTATTTTGCCTCATTAGCTGGGATGCTGCCATGTTTTACTTTCAAATTTACTTGCAAATCAAAAAAATTCCAGTGCAGTGAGCGAGGCTAATATGCTGTTTGATTGGCAGACAAATGTCTATTCTGATGGACAACAGGTCCAAATCTGTTTTAAGTGCAAGAATACACAGGTATGAAGAAAACACATGATCATCGTCTGAAAGGGTTAATGCTTCACGTGAAGTTTCAGTTTTATCTTTGCCAGAATCACAGGAGCTCTACAGTGCTCAAGCTCATGTTAAAAAAGTGACGTTATTCAGCCAAGAGTACAGCTTTCTTTTGCATCCTTAGTTTTTTAAAATGTATTTTTTTTTTACTTTGATGATGCACTCAGACAGCCATTTCATTAGAAACAGGAATTGCTTGCAACACAATCGTTTTAATGTCATTGAACCAGACATCATTGAGACATCATCATCCTAAATGCTATGATATCTGTTACCTCATTATCTCTCCACCCTTAACCCTCACTTATTTCTTCATTCTTTTTTTTTCATCCACTCACGTCCATTTCCTGTCTCACAGCTTTTTATTTCCTTCTCCTTTGACATACAAGTCTCATCTGTTGCTATCAAAGTCAGGACTTGTTGCACATTAATAGGTTTATGCATGTTTTGTTGAATTTGAATTCAACTCCTCTATAACTCGTATATACTGTGTACATGAAGAGAAGTCAAATTCAGAAGGGGTCCGAATTTGACACAACACTGGTGCTGGACACAACACAACAGCACTTAGCACATCTGACTGTTCACTTGTATGTCACATGCCTAGGAAATGCCTTTTATGGCATCGTTTTAAAATAACTCAAAGATGTAGTTTAACCATATTTGGGGTAGTTTTAGATTTTTCTGAAGAAATCCTTTGTGCTAATTAATGCTAACGGTTTTGAATCCCATTGGCTGACTCAGGTCTTTGTTCATTTTCCCAGGGAAAGAAAACAGAGCGTTTTTTTTTTTTTTTTTTTTACTTCACTTCCCTCTGGTCCAGGCCGTGACCAATCACCTGCAGAGATCAATCACCACAGGCAGAAAGGAGCAGTTTACTCCGACTGCAGCCAAACTGGAGTGAATGAAGCTTTCCTTCACACCTCTCCAACTCAGCAAGAATGTTTTATACACACACACACACACACACACTCAAGTACTTTCACTGTGTCAAACAGAATAAAAGCCTTGCCATAACGCCCACCGCAACCCCACCGCTTTTCAGCGACCGTCAACAGCAAACATCTAAACGCTTCAGTCGCACCAGCGCTCAGCACTCGCAGCAACACGTTACACTCCTCTACACTTGTTTTTCTTTCTCTACTCCGCTAACGCTAATAGCCGGTCAGGGAGAACCTGCAGAAGAGGATGACAGTCGTTTTATTATTCACCTCTTAATGAGAGACTTTGTTGCACTGCATTTGGAACTTCCTGACAGGTGACGAGGCCGGAGCCAGGAGCTTTTGTCTGAAAGATATTTGGGCACAGTTCAGCTCTCAGAAGATTTTTATTAAATCACCTTAAAGGGAAATGACTTGGCATATCAGTGTAATTATAAAAAAAAAAAGCTGGCAGCTTCCTACTGTCTCCGGCTGCCATTAATCTGAATACAGAGTGCTAGACTGTGCTACCATTCTTACACTGCGCTTCCTTCTGTCTGATAATGACTACTGTAAAAAAACACTGTAGAATACTGTACTACTGTACTACAGCACTATTGTATAGTGCTTATTTGAGCGTTGTGGATAACATTACTACATGCTAGTGAGCTACCACATCATGTGGAAGACTAAGGTTCAATTCCTGTTCTGGGTGACTGAATGCTGTACCAATAAGAGTCCTTGGGCAAGACTCCTAACACTACATTGGCCCACCTATGTAATAAGAATAACCTTGTCACTTTGGATAATAGTGTCAGCTAAATGCTTATAACACCAAATACGTATGTATATACAGTCACTGACAAAAAATAATAATGAGGGGGTTGTTGGAATTGAATTAAATGTTATTAATTTCCAGTCAAAAGTTTGGAGACAGCTCTTCTCATTCAATGCGTTTTTTTTTCTTCTTTTAATATAAAATATATACATTAAAAATGTACAGGAACAAATGCAGAATTATTTTGTAAGCCAAAATTGTTAAACAAACCAGAATATGTTTTATACATTAAATTCTTCTAAATAGCCAAATTTATCTTTGAGTACAGATCTGCACACTCTTGGTATTTTAGTGTCAGTGTCTTCATGAGGGAGAGTCACCTGGAATAGTTTTCTCATAGTCACCTAAAATCACCTAAAATCAGTTTGGTTTAGATCAGGGGATTGTGAAGGACAAACGATTTTTTATTAACTACATTTAAAGGTATCATTCCATATTTGTTTTCATTCATTTTAAACAGTCTAGTTGTGGTCTCTAGTATGAATGAATGCCATGTGAAAAAAAAAGTGTTCAGGTGTTTCTATTTAGCCCTAATTTAGATCACTGAATTAGAGGTCTCTGAAAAAAAAGAGGTTTTGGCTCTTCCTCAAGAATATTCATACATGCAAATATATCGCCTCTGATTGGCTAACAGCACTGCAGCAGAGTCGACACCCTAACGTCTCTCTGATCAACTCATATTTCTGAGGATTTTCTTTTGCTAGCTACTGCAGACAGTGGGGCTGAGAAACAGTTTCATAGTAATTCATAGTTTCTATAGTATTTCACAAAGAGCAAGAGAAAGTGGATTTTAGTGGAAAGTGACCTTTAAGATTAATCCACAATGTAGAAAATAAATTAACTAAATAATTAACTAAATAATAAGATGGTGTGTCCAATTTTTGACTGGTACTAAATGTGTAAATGTAGTTATCATATATGTGATTGAATTTTCTGAATGAAATAATTTGATTAAATTAAATTTAATTGTATTCACGAAGCACTTTTTACAACAAATGTCACAAAGCAGCTTTACAGAGAGACTGGTCCAACACTCTTGACTCTTGACAGTGATAGTGGCAACAGTGGGAAGGAAAAATCCTTTAAACTTAGAGGAAGAAACCAAGACTCGGTAAAAGGAACCCATCTGTTGATCCCAAACAAACCCTTGTTTGTTCCTAAAGACGACACAGTTCCAGTTTGTAGCAGCTCACATTTCTCAGTGACCAGACCACTGGAAATAAAGGTAATGGTGTCTGGTTAATGAATGGTCTAGATGGTGGGAAATTCAACAGCTAATGATGTGCTCCCATCTTAAACAATGATTTAATTTCAGACACAGAAAACTTCAATTTTTCCAGATAGAGGCTCTTTAGAGTGGCAGTCTGTATTGTTTTGTTTTTAAACTGAAAGCAAAAGCATTTCTACATTTCTAATATTCTAAAATATTGTGTTTAATGGTACCAGTGTGCTGCAACGACCATCCCTGCTAAGCCTTATATATTCATTCTAAAATCTGAGGTGTCTGGTCGCTTTTTGCGGGAGTTCATCTGACCACGTCACACATACAGCCTGTAAAAGAGGCTGGTGGAGCAATGGAGACTTCAAAAGGGGAAATTCAGAGCTCAGTAACTAATTCACTCATAGCAAAAACAAAGAAATGAAGGAGTGAAGTTTCTGACTGAGCTCTCTCTCTCTCTCTGACTGAACATAACCTGGAATCGGATTCATCCACTCTAAAAGGAGTCTAGATCACACCCTCACAGTTTAAAATTAAGATTCTTCTGCATGCTTGGGGAAATTACCAATTCTCACCAGAGAGGGCCCTAAATCCCCTAAATCCCCTAAATCCCCAAACATACGGCTTTAATATTTATTTTCCAAATATTGTATGCACCAGTTCTACCAGGACAAATTCTTGCCATTAGCAGCTGTACAGTTGTGACATCATAACTATGATTTTTTTTTTTTTTTGCAGTTTTCCATATATGAACTGAGAAGTGAATGACATATTGCATACTGTTTACATAATAGTTCATATTCACTTTTCCATGATGTGGGTCATTTGTGGATCAAGGACATCCTTTAAAGGACACAGGGGAAAGGTTCGGTCTCACTGTGATAAAAAATAAATGTTATCACTGTTAGGCCTCTGGAAATACTGACCAACATCCTGCCTTTAAAGATCATCTAGTCACTGTACAATAAAAAAAACATATTAAACCCAAATGCATTTGCTTTAGAACTCTTAAAGCTTAAGCATAACTGACCCTGCTTTACAAGGACTTTATTCATAATAGTCTGTCATTTCCTGCTGAGTCTTATCTTCACCTGTGTGTTCATTTCAGTGGCTGTGTAAAATCTTTAACACAAAGGTTAACGCACTCATTATCCAGTTATATTTGTCTCGTAATCCTGCAAATGTGATTTGCAAACATATCTATATATTTATAAGCCTGCTCTACTGATTCTGGATCATTAGTACATCCCTATCAAAGCTTTCAGAACAACTCTTTTTTTTACATAGCAGTGACAATAAGATATACTAGAAATACAGCGCTGGAAAAAAATAAGAGACCACTTAAAAAATCGTTTTTTTTTATTTCACCAAATTGAAAACCTCTGAAATAAATTATAATCAAGATAAAGATAGATGATCACAGGCCATCAAACCAAGCTGAACTGCTTGAATTTTTGCACCAGGAGTGGCATAATGTTATCCAAAAGTAGTGTGTAAGACTGGTGGAGGAGAACATTCCAAGATGCATGAAAGCTGTAATTAAAAACCAGGGTTATTCCACCAAATATTGATTTCTGACAATTTCAAGTGTAAAGTATTTTAATGTGCCAATTAAGTGCTACAGACACGTCCACACTAACAGAACATGAGCTTATGAACTGTGGGGTAATGTCTGGGGTTTATTGGGTTAGAGGGTGATGCGGCAGATCATCAACTATTAGGAAACACTACTAAATAAATATTTTGATTACATTTATGATGTTAAGAATGAAATTTAAAACAGAGAAACATTCATTGACTTTGAAACTTTAGTGCTTATAAAAGAGTAATATCACTGATAACAGCATTAAGACCCTGAAAGAAGAGCTAATAAAGCTAATATCTAGAATCAAGTTCCAATGCTGTTTTTATTATTATAATTTTTTTTAGCCCATTTTTTCCCCAATGTACACGGCCAATTACCCAACGCACTCATTAGAACTTCCCCTATCATTAGTAATACCCCAACACTAGGAGGATGAAGAGTAGCACATGCCTCCTCCGATACATGTGAAGTCAGCCAACGCCTCTTTTTGAACTGCTGCTGATGCAGCATTACTGTGTAGCCAGCGAGAGAGCAAGTCCAATTGTGCTCTCTCAGGGCTGCGGCAGCTGAAGGCAAGCTACATGACCGGGATTCGAACCCACGCTCCAGATCATAGTGGCAGCGCCTTAGTCTGCTGGACAAAGATTGTTTTTTAATGCTACAAAATCACTACAAATATTCTGCTCTGCTGGACACTAATGCATAAGTATAATTATACAACCAGTGCAGCTGTAATTAATATGTAACTATATGTTTACTGGTAATTACACAGTTATTATATGGATAGTTATTGTGCAACTACACAGTTACTAGAGACACATTATAAAGTTTGACCGAAACAAAAAAATCTAAATGAATGAAAATGAGCAGTGTAAATAAAACATGAAAGAATGCATGCTGGGTTTACACTTAAAAACATATTTTAAAATGCTTAGAAAGTCTATCAAAAACATTACTATTATTAATACGTAGATAAATATAAACAGAAACTATAGAAGTCCAATAATTGCTAGACATTAACAACAAAAAAAAAGAAACTAAACAACCACTACTGAAATGAAGTTCATTTCATTAGCATCTAAAAAGTGCTCGGTTTGCTCCAGTCTGCAATAAAACTCTGCTTAACGTATGTATGATACATGCAAATGGGTGTTAAAGCCATTTCCTGAAAGACAAAACAACTGTCCAAAAGATTTGTTTTGCACTTTCCCTTTCTGTATGCATATATATCTTTATTTCTTTTCTCATTGCAAACCCTTCTGGCTCTTTCTAATATCGGGATGTAAAATGAAAACCCATCAAATCCAATCGTTTTCCTTTAATCCGTCTGCTTTAGAGCTTTAGGCTCAACTCATTACTGAGCACAAGTTTTTACGTTTGTGTGAAAAGTTCTTTTCGCCATCCCATCGTTCTCCTAGAGGTTTAGCCTCATCAGAAAGGGGAAGTTTCAGAGTGAGAGAGACTACTTTTTGTTTTTTTACATTGAGGTGTAATTAAGGTATGATGTGAGTTCTGTATACAAGTGGTTCTTAAACATTTTAGATCATGTAACTCTCATAATCAAACCAAAAATTTAAAGTACCGCCAAAAAAAGATCCGCAGGAACACATGCAAGTAAACCAGGTGTGAATGATGAGGAAAAAAATGCGTAATAAATGTGTAATAACACTGTTGGATATCCTGATGTCAGTGTGCAATACAATAAATAAATGCGATTGAAATGTATAATAGAAATTCCAATTGAAATGCCTCAAAAATTACTTTCATTTTGAAATCTATGACATATGAAGAAAATTAGGATATTATCCGACAGTGACAATATGTCATCATCTCCAATGAAACCAGGCAAATTCTTAAGAAATTGGACATTCCTTTCTACCCACATGCATTTACTTGTATAATCCTTTTTTAAATCCTATTTATTTGGTGGTGTACCACCTTGGCCTGCTTAATTTACCACCAGTGGTACACGTGCCACTGTTTGAGAACCACTCCTGTAAATGATTCACAGTTATTTTACAGTAATTTATTGCTGAACTATTGCACTGAACTATTTATGGAAAGTTTATTAGATAAGGCAGATCTCAGATCTGTACTGATACCTACAATCAGGAGTCAGAAGCTCAGAAGCAGAGGTAAGCGAATGAGTTGGATAATAGATCAGAGAGAGAGATCTGCTCTTCTATATACAGCTCTGAAAAAAATAAGAGACCACTTAAAAATGATTCTCAATGATTTTCTTTGATTTCACCAAATTGAAAACCTCTGGAATATAATCAAGAGGAAGATGGATGATCACAAGCCATCAAACCTTTAAGCTAAACTGCTTGATTTCTTTTTTGCAGCAAGAGTGGCATAAAGTTTTCCAAAAGCAGTGTGCAAGACTGGTGGAGGAGAACATGCCAAGATGCATGAAAACTGTGATTAAAAACCAAGGTTATTTCACCAAATATTCAGTTCTAAACTCTTAAAACTTTATGAATATGAACTTGTTTTCTTTGCATTATTTGAGGTCTGAAAGCTCTGCATCTTTTTTGTTATTTCAGCCATTTCTCATTTTCTGCTAATAAATGCTCTAAATTACAATATTTTTATTTGGAATTTGGGAGAAATGTTGTATAGAATAAAACAATGTACATATATCTATAAAAAGCAAAATTAGATTAGAATTAGAAGTGCTCTCTCATTTTTTTTCCAGAGCTGTAGCTTTTAGTCTATTGTGTTGGATGTCATTTACACTATTACAGATCTATTTAAGATCGCATCCAAATTTATTGCACTTTTCAAAAATGACATCTTATAACTGGTATCTGATTTATTTTCCAGTATTAAACCTCCCTCTCAAAAAGAAGCTGGTGATTTCAAAAAACACCCCATTTTCAGATGAGATAACAGTAACAATGGAACAAGCTAAAGGGATCATTGTATGTGGTGATTCTCTCTGGCCAATCAGTGCTCCACAAAGTTTACATCACATTATTTTCTTTATTTAGCTGGCTTGGACACACGTGAATGAGCACATATCAATAAATTGCCCAGTTCAATGTACCAAGTTTACCAGATGAAAAAGCAAAAAAGTTGAGCAGAGTCAAGCTAGTGACTGAATGGTACCGAAAAATAGTAAGGGGATTTTCCCTCCAAATTTCCTGAAGGAAGCAGACCCCCCAACCGCCCACCTTACTAAAATTAAAACCTCATCAACTCTTCGCAGTTCCCGTGAACAGCAGCGAGTCTGTATATAAAATGTTTCTAAGGTGAGTTTGACCCTCCACACTTCTTCTTTCCCTTGCCGGCTTTGAGGGGAATATGGTGCGGTGGGGCGAAGTGAAGGGGGAGCTGCAGTGAAAACAGCTCCAGTTACCTCCGGATCTGCGGCCGTGTAACTGACCGATTCTTACAAGCAGAGCGTTTGAAGTTGTGAATGAAAAATGATAATACACTGTGCATGACCCAAACAGCCTGTGAGAACATTCACTTGGAATTACAAACCACACAAGAGCAGGAAATACAGCGGGAACCAAGCAGAAGGCCCCATACACCAGTTAAGGCTGAGGGATATGGATAAAAAAGAGAAATGGCGACATATGATATTTAAATATAGCAACAACTGAATCTTCTCTCTGCTGAAGTAAGGGAAGTGTATTTGCTTTCTGAAGACAAACCCAGTGAGGATGAGGAAGAGTTTCTTCCCACATGCTTAACATGCTCTGAACCAGGAGAGCACCTGGAACTAACAAAGATGAAAAGGACCATCCAGACTGTTTGAAAGAAGAATGGAATAAAACTATCACCTAAAACACTTTATTGCTTGGTCTTCTTAAATATTTAAAGACCTGAAATATATTACAGAAATAAATGGATATTACAAATTAACAAATGACATGAATGACATTTTATGATATTCAGCATAAAATATGAATTTTCTTGGGGATATACTCTCTGCAATCAAATGTGAATCAAAGGTAAAAAAAAATAAACATTGCTTTTCTTAATGAGCAAAAAGTGTTTATTTGTAACACCACAGATAATTGCGTTTTCAGACCAGCACTATTTGGTCTGGTTAAAATGGATTCTGGTTCAGTTGTAACTTTAGTGCAGTTCAGTTGAGCAGGTGTGAAAACAGTAATCGCGCATGGATGCAGATCAAAACAACTGAACTGAGACCAGCTAGAGTAGAAGAGGTGGTCTCGGTCCGGTCCCAAACGAACTCTGGAGCGGTTCACTGTGGAGTTGTGAGAACATGATTTTGAGGTCTTGATCTTATCCAGCTATCAAATATACTGATTTTATTTGAGCTAAACTGCTTATAAGACGCGGTTTAATCTAATATGTATTAGCCAGATAATGCTAATTAGCTATGACAGCTATGAACAAACGCTGTCTCTTATCAATGCTGTTTACACGCTCAGTCTGTGCTGTGTTCACTGCTCACCCATATAGTAAAACTTACTGTGCGTATATCTTCGCTGCGTGTCTTATTAAACACACTGTGTTGGAGAGCAAATTTTCACACAGAATCTTCTCCATATTTTTACTTTCTTGCTCATGTTCCAGACAGCTCTGACCAATCAGAGGAGACAATAGACTTACGTAGTTTATTGGTATGCATTTTTTTTATGTGTTTATGTGTAAGTCATTTTTGTATCTAGTGTAAAATGGCTTTGGATACATCAATATTTACAGTATAGTAGTATAGTGCCCAGCCCTAGTACCTACACTGTTACACTGTGTTAATACTGTGTGTTTTCTGGTCATTACAAGGACGTCTAATTTGTTTCAGGAATGAAATTCACTCGCGTCCAGTCCTAATGAGAGTAAACGCCACTATTTGAGATAGGAGCATTTACAGGGCTTTGTCCGTTCGCTGAAAACGAGCGCGCTCAGAAAGGCCCCGAAGCTTGTCTGCTGTAGGTAACCTGCTGGAAAAGAGAGATAAAGCTCTTTACACTTTTCTAGCGGCCTTGTTCAAGCCGCTCGTACAAACAGCGATTAGGAAATCACCACACACAATAGCAAATCACACACACATACACACACACACTTACAAAGCCCCACTGCCCAATTAGCGCTTGTTTCCTCTTTTCATATTGGACAGAGTTATTCAGGGTTTAAAATCAAAGCGCTGTAATGCTTTGTCACCGGCCACAGCTGTGTGTGTGTGTGTATATATGTGTGTGTGTATATGTGTGAGCTTATATTGGACTTCCCTGTAGTTGTAGACAGTTTACAGCCTGAATATTACACTTCAAAAGGGAAAGTACTTTAGCGCTTTATTAAGTGTGGAAAGACTGACAGTCAAATGCTCTGCTTCTCATTCTCCTCTCATCCCACAGCAAATGTACTGAATTTAATAACTGGAGTAATGCCAGTGGGCCACACATTACTATGTCAGTATACGTGTTTTTGTCTAAACAGGCAGATATATATATATAAATGAGCCACAACATTATGACTGTTGAAAGTGATTAGCGTAGATTATCTCATGACTGCATAACTTCATGTCAAAGTCTGTTAGACAGCAGATGAATAGCTGTTTCTCATAGTGTCTAATGTGTTGGATTTGGGAGATATGGATATGAGCATGGTGAAATGCAATAACCAACACCACACAGTTACATCACTCATTCACTCCCTCACATGATACATCACAGGACACCCCCTACACCACAATCACCAGAATATTGATTTCACCTGTTACAGCCAATGTATACACACACATATATGTAGTTTACCCCTCTTCCACACACAAGTATTTGTTCTGGTTCCGTCTGTTCACTTATGAAGCCTTTATCTTTTGCGCATTGTTTTGACTTTGCCTATTGTTGATGACATTTTTGTATTGTCTCTTTACAACAAAGCATCTCTAGTTCGTCCATGCTTGTCTCATCATCTTTTTTGGCCCATTTTTTTGTTTAATTTTGCAGGCCTAAAATTCTGAAATATATGTACATTAACAAATTAAATGAAATGGATTTGCATTTTCCTTACTGTTATAACTTTTCATTTATTAGCTAACATTACATGCTGTATGTTTTAAGGCAAGAAGGTCCTTCAGTCTATCCTTATTTGACCCATATTTTCATTTCATAAGCATGTCTGTCGTGTAATGTTCAAATGTAAATAGGACAAAATGCCATATTTCAAATGTGATATTACATTTTTAATGTATTCTGTACATACACACTCAAATTTACACAGCTGCACCAGTTGTGACATGCAAAACCCATACAAAAAAAAAAAAAAAAAACACACACAAATGCAGTTTTTTATGTGAGTTTGTGTATCGCAGTGCGTGATTTTGGGTTTGTGTGGGTTTTCTGCACACTCTGTAGCTGCTTTTTATCCATCCTGTAATGGAGTTCTTCAGCAAATTGTATTACACAATCATAACAACAGTGCATTTGCACATCTATAAAACCTACAGAGCGTGAACAATGCCCCTGCAGTTTGCAGTTTTAATCCTATGGACAAGCATTTAAGCCCTAATTCAGTCATTAAGCCTGGAGACATTAGTGCAGGCAGTGGCAATAAGAGTGCTGTTAAAAAGCAGCATCAGGGCTGAATCGTGCTGCCAGGATGAGGTTATTATCCTGTATACTCTTACTAATGGGAAATTAAATGGATCTGCCCTCTGAAAACAAGTTTATCTGGTGCAGGATCTTCCTTCAGTCATATTCAGTTAGACATACTGACTGTTTCGATTGATTAGTGACCTGAATTGAACATGCGACTGGTGCCTCGTAGTTGCATTGCAGAGAAATAAGATTTTTTTTCTATTAACCACTTGATGCCTGGGTTTATTATTCAGCTATTAATCCTGACAAAAAAAATATTGTAAATGATTTGGTATTATTTGTGGAGTCCTACAGGTTTCTACATTATTGACAAACAAAGTAACACATCATGGACCCTATCGTACACCATGCACAAGGCGTGTCACGATGCTCTTTGCTACCATACACCCCACAAACAGTCTAAAATATCGTCTGAGTTTAGGAATAAATCTACACTAATCTGGACATGAAGTGTGTTCAGGTAAATGTCTGGCGTGTTGCTATCTTGGCAGCAGAAAACCCAGATGCGCCACTGACTGAAATGAACCTAGACAACAGTCAATCTTCAAAGTACATTCCTATAGTTATGCAATGTGCGATGCAGAGTGCAAACTCAACTTTTAACTTAACAATAAACAGAATAAAGACTAAAAAAACATGAACTTATTAATTTTCCCTTAAATGAGCTGCTGGCGTACCTTCACATCGTGAACGCACAAGTCAGTATCCTCTGCTGAGATGCACAAAGCGCCACACTCTTAAGATAAGAACGCGCCAAAGTCAGAGCACATCTGGCTCTTAACGTTGATGACAACTGGCACACCCATGATTAACGATCAATTAAGAAAATTTGTACATGCCTTTTGCACGTTTTGAGCTGTGCAAGGCATGCTTTTTTGCCCTCAAGATACCAAAGACACACAACACGCCTTAAATCCAGCTGCGGACTCCGCAATTGACAGGTGCGCTATAGATTGCTAAAATAGGGCCCCAAACAGGAGCTTTGGTAGCTTTGTTTGGTCATAAAATTGTCCACATATGTTGCAGCTGGGCCTGTAGATCCTGCAGGCCAAAAAAGAGTGTTGCAATCCAGTTAAGATCTTCCTAGGAAACCTGCTGAAACATACAAGTAGTAAGCACTACCACAAACTGCTGAGCTTTAACAGAAAAGGCAGGATTGATGTCATCGCTCTGAGGCCTTAATACTCAAACCTGATCATCATTTGATCCCAAACAGCACCTGGATTTATTGCTAAAGACAATACTGTTCCAATGAATCATCAATTAATCTGTTAATTATGACAGTAATGTAGTTATGAGAGTGAAGAACTGAAGTGTGGGCTCACATGCAGAGTTTAATGGGTTAATAGCTGTGTAATGATAATGAATTGAATTAGACTGCATGTTACATAACTGACTCATGTCAGAGCATCTTCCTCAGAGATTTTTCAACAAGAAATTGGCAACATGGCACAGTATCTTTTAGTAACACTGAAAGAAATGACTGAGGGCACTTTGCGGCCCAGATGAAACAGCAAAAACTGATTTGATTGAACTCATAGCATTTGGCATTTGGAAATCGCGGCATCTTAATGAGGCCATGAGTTATATAGCTCTGGAAAAAATTAAGAGACCACTTCAGTTTCTGAATCAGTTGCTCTGATTTTGCTATTCATAGGTATATGTTTGAGTAAAATGAGCATTGCTGTTTTATTCTATAAACTACGGACAACATTTCTCCCAAATTCCAAATGAAAATATTGTCATTTAGATCATTTATTTGCAGAAAATGAAAAATAGCTGAAATAACAAAAAAGATTCAGAGCTTTCAGACCTCAAATAATGCAAAGAAAACAAGTTCATATTTATAAAGTTCAGAAATCAATATTTGTTGGAATAACAATGGTTTTAATCACAGTTTTCATGCATCTTGGCATATTCTCCTCCACCAGTCTTACACACTGCTTTTGGATAATTTGATGCCACTCCTGGTGCAAAAAATCAAGCAGTTCAGCTTAGTTTGATGGCTTGTTATCATCCATCTTCCTCTTGATTATATTCCAGAGGTTTTCAATTTGGTAAATGTCCTGCATCATCACCGACATGGGTTGCATCACTCTATATTTCATAATATTTTTTTTTTCTAGAATGCTGTCAGTTTGGAGAATTGATTTTCTGAATTCTACCTCTCTGCCAAATTTTTACTTTGCTTTGCGAGCACACACATCACACAGTAGAATGACTGTAACAAATTACCCTCGGATTCTTTTTATTTCTATTTATATTGTATATAAGGGTTAATCTACAGTTACAGTAGGTACAGGAGTCACCAGTGTAAATGATTGGACCATATTGCTGTGGGATGCAAATGCATGTCAAGGCGAGTCAGATTTCAGCCCAACATCAGTTCTTTTTTGCTCTGGTTTGTTTTAAGGCTGACTTAAAACTTTCTGTAATTGGTCTGAATGTCTGAATCATTTACAAAAGTGCATTCAGACTGCAGACAAACTGGACCATAGTTTAGTAGATCCAGATCGAGACCACCTTGTTTGGACCAAATTGACTTTTCACACTTGCTATTTTGGTTTGGACCAAATTGAAAAGTCTGAAAGTCCAGATCAAACAGGGTAGGTGGGAAAAAAACACCAATAAAAAAGCTGTAAAGTACTGAAAAAGGGTTCTTTGACATTTTCATAACATTAGAGGAACACGATTGATAGTAATCTATAGTTCTTTAAAGTAACATCTACAAGGGATTAATAATATTTCAATTTTAGGAACCAATAAACCAGGCAAAGATCCAGTTTAGCTTTCAAATTGCTTTGTAAATTGTTTTGGTTCTTTAGTCAAGGCAAAAACTATATAAAAACATTTGAACACAAAAAACAATTTGGATTTGTCTATATATAGTGTTTTTAGCCTGATTTCATTGTTTATTTACAAATAAAATATCTCGAAAATGGTTCCCCTTAAAAAAAAAACAACCTATATACACTAGTGACAAACATGGGTATAAAGTTCTTTGTGCATCAAATAAACCTTTTTTGATAATACATAGTTTTTTTGTTTAAAGCATTAGGGCTTGTTTGTTGTTATATAGAACTGTTTTTAAAAATTGTATAAAATACCTACATTTTTTTTTTATTATATTTGAAGAAGCAGTGACCCAGAAAACGATCAATTTTGCCTGGTTTATATGAATATCATAACGATAAAAAGTCACTTTTTTAAACAACAGCACATTCTTTTAAAAAAACAAGTTCCTCAATGCTTCTTTAGTCAATGCTAAACTTTCTATGTAGAATTATATGACCACAAAGAAATACTTAAATGATTTGTTGTTTTTTAACCTGATTTAATTGCTCATATACAAAGCTAACCTATTGAAATGTTTCTTCATGGAAAATAACAGGTTCTGAAGCCTGTTACTCCCATCAGACTGCTGCATGACAAATGTTCAATCAGACAGAAGTATGCGTAAAAATCCCAACGAGGTGACTGGACGTTCCTCACAAAGCAAATTACAGCATGTTTGCCGTTCTGCCACACATCTCATCTCTGCCCGCTTTACAGCCCGGCAGAGGCAGCTTGACGCAAAGCGTCACGACACGTCCTTACCTCAGTGTGCGATGGTTTTCCCATCAGTCCCCAGTGCAAAAAGCCATGTCTGCCATCTCCTGGAGCTCCCGAGAAAGACCAGACTGGCAGCTAGGGCCACACTCATTTACAACCTGCAACCAGACCAGACCGTTTCTTCTGGATCAGCTCCAGTCCGGCTTTAGAGGTGCTGTTGAAATGCTGCGTGTTATGTTAGTTGGAACATGGCTCGACTTTGAACGTGGTAACTTTTGGCAAGAGCTTCTGAGGAACCCATAGACCAGCCATGTGTCATCCTGAGTCGCACAACACAAACCACAATTGAGCTGTCAAAATGACGAGATGGTGAAAATATTTTAGGCGTTTCCCTTTGTTGTTATACACTCGTCATTATCGTAAAAGATCTGTGACTACGGTAAATCATGTTCGCACGATAGCCGTACATGTCCGCACGTTCTGCTTGCTTGTAAATAAAATAAAAAAAGTAAAAAAAAATACCCCCAGTTTCTGTAGAACAAACTCACATTACACAGGAAAGGAATGAATGGCTATAAGCCGATCTGATTCTTATGTGGCCTCAAAAGCTTGAATTGAAATGACCTTAGACTACAATAACAAAACTAAACAATATACTGGCACATTTCACAAAGAAAAACTGTTTTTAAATGAGTCAAATATATTCTTTTACATAGCCACCAGTCTATTAGACCTAAACTATTGTGCATAATCTAAAACAAAAAGTAATATAATCAAAAATACTATATGAATTGTATTCTCACACTGTTTTAACCATCTGCACTAAAAACCCAGCAAGTTGGACTGAAATATTACTCTCTGATTTTTGTGAACAGGCAAATCTACATGTTATCCACTTGTTTTATCAGCTTCTTCCTGTACAGTCCTAAAAAATGTTTCATCCTCAACATTTGCATTTTTACATGTTGTGAATTGTGAAGTCAGGTAGAACAACTTCTGAACTTTGGCAGTCCATGATGATGAGAAAATGGCAATGATGTAATGTACACAATACATTTTGGGTGTGTTTACACTTTGTAAGTTTGTAAGTGGTTCAGCATTATCCAGATTTAAACCTGAAGAGGTGTAAACATGTTGAGTTTTTGATTCTTTAGAGTAGTAATGCTCTTAAGACTAGGAGGGTAACTATACTGTTGTCATACAGCCACTGGTGCAGCATCACTGGTTTGCCAGTACATTCAGAGGAAAGCGCAGCATCCCAGCTCTGATACATCAGCTAACAGATGCCTGTGGCAGCCAGCATCACAGTAGGATCACCCTAGCTCCCACACAGAGAACGTATGACCAATTGCCCTCACTCAGACTCTGGCTGCTGATGCCAAGCAACACAGGATTCGAATCAGTGTTCCTTGGATCACAGAGACAGCACCTTATTCTGTTGGACCACTCGTGGTCTGTCTGCATAGAATAAATAGTATTCTAAGTAAATCATTACTTATCTATTTTATCTGCAATCTGTTATTTGATGATACTGTTACATTTTATAAGTAGATTAAAATGGCAGCAATGCCTAGAATACAAAAAGATCAGGGTATATGATAAAAGAAGAGAACATGCTGCACTGATGTCAATAAATACCAGTGTGAATTTAGAATTTGAAGATGCTGCAGATGGTTCATTGAGCGATGCCACAAACATTCCTCAAAGAACCAAAAGTACTTCTACCAAAAGTCCTACAGCAGGGGTGTCCAAACTACGGCCCGCAGGCCATTTGCGGCACATTTTCTTTTTTTGAGCGGCCCGCGAGGTATTTTAAAAATAAAATGAAAGTTGGCCCGCTGTTAAGCAGGTTTTTATAATGTGAGATTTCAATTTTGAGCGCTAGGTGTCAGAAACGTGCCAAAGAGTCTAAAAGCGGAGAGGCTGCGCATTTCTAGAGTAGAAAAACGGGGCAAAAGAGTCTAAAAGCGGAGAGGGTGCGCATTTCTAGCGCAGAAAAACGGGGCAAAAGAGTCTAAAAGCGGAGAGGGTGCGCATTTCTAGCGCAGAAAAACGGGGCAAAAGAGTCTAAAAGCGGAGAGGGTGCGCATTTCTAGCGCAGAAAAACGGGACAAAAGAGTCTAAAAGCGGAGAAAGTGTGCATTTCTAGCGCAGAATAACGGACCACAGAGTCTAAAAGCGGAGAGGGTGCGCATTTCTAGCGCAGAAAAACGGGGCAAAAGAGTCTAAAAGCAGAGAGGGTGCGCATTTCTAGCGCAGAAAAACGGACCAAAGAGTCTAAAAGCGGAGAGGATGCGCATTTCTAGCGCAGACAAACGGGGCAAAAGGGTCTAAAAGCGGAGAGGGTGCACATTTCTAGCGCAGAAAAACGGGGAAAGAGTCTAAAAGTGGAGAGAGTGCACATTTCTAGAGCAGAAAATCGGACCAAAGAGTCTAAAAACGGAGAGAGTGCGCATTTCTAGCGCAGAAAAATGGGCCAAAGAGTCTAAAAGCGGAGAGGTGCACATTTCTAGTGCCAAAAATCGGACCAAAGAGTCTAAAAGCATAGAGAGTGTGCGTTTCTAGCGCAGAAAAACGGGCCAAAGAGTGTAAAATTGGAGAGAGTGTGCATTTCTAGCGCAGAAAAACGGGCCAAAGAGTCTAAAAGCGGAGAGAGTGTGCATTTCTAGCGCAGAAAAATAGGCCAAAGAGTGTAAAAGTGGAGAGGGTGCGCATTTCTAGCGCAGAAAATCGGACCAAAGAGTCTAAAAGCGGCGAGAATGCGCATTTCTAGCGCAGAAAAAAAAAAAAAAAAAAGTTTGGACACCCCTGTACTACAGGTATTCTCTTTAGCTTCTCTCTAATCGGGCAAATGGCGAACACCACCCAGTCTGGCTAAACGAACCCACAAACCTCAGAGTTTGTGTGAGCAGGCTTTGTTTTGAATGGGGACCCAGAAAACATCTCACTAATAACAGGCCTTCCTGACAATCATGGCAAGAGGAAACTCAGCCTGACTCCTTCTCGCAGGTTTTTGGTAAAAGCACAGAACATCATTTATTTACTACTTCTAGCGGTTTTATTATCAGGGTCATGCGGCCCGGGTGGTGTTTATCTTGGAGGTTAATCCCCCAGGCATTAACTCGTATTTTTTTTGAGGACGAGGGCAGGAAGGAGCTTAAATATCAGACACCGGAGCTAAATTAGTAGTTAATGTATAGCCTTTGGCCTGCCCTGGTAGCCTTGCGCTTTTGAGGTAGGAGTCGTGCTCCAAGATGCTCGGCTTGCCTCCTTTGAAATAATATTTGAATAGCGGTTCTGGACGCAGAAAAAACCCTTTCTCTTCTCAGGCCTTTCCCACGGAAAAATGCAGCGTCGGCTTTTCCTGGTAGGAGATAGCGTGCGGAGCGCTGGAAGGCTTGGAGATTTCGCTCCTCCTCGGCCAGAGAGGAGGTTTGGTGTTTTCGCTGCGGATGTGCAGCGTATCTTCATTCTTATAAGCAGATGTAGTGATAGACTGATGTTCACTGACCATACTGTGGATCATTTTAGAGCCATGTTGTACGGCTAAATTCAGGTGTTTACAGTTCCTGTATTATTTTATTTGTCTGGCTCTAGTGCTTGTTTAGCTGTTTAAGTAGCTAGAATAATAAAAACACTGATTTGATGATATCTAGTCATATATTTGCCGTTCTGTAGGGACATCCCAGAATTACAGCAGCAACATGACAGTGTAAAACTACTCATACATACATTAGGGGGTGGTAATAAGTGCATAGAATGCACAAAATAAACTTTTGAAGAGACAGTTTGAGTTTTACCACTTTTAAATAAGGTTTCTTCATAAAGGGTTTATAAATAGTTTATAAAGTAGGTTTTCAATGGTTATTAATCAGGTTATAAGCCATTAATAAGCAGTTACATGAATACATGAATAGGAATGGTAATAATGGCCTGATTTCACATTCACTTATAGTGTTAAACCTCAGATTTTACTAGATGCTCATCTTTGTCCTTTTCATCAGTCATTAATGTTTTTTTTAAGTATTTACAACTTAATCTATAACCATTAATAAAATCCTTTATGAACTATTTATAAACCCTTTATATAGGAGCTTTATTTTAAAGCGGTACTGAGTTTTCACATAAGTGGTTATGCCATTGAATATTGATATTTTCAAACTACAAAAAAAAAAAAAAAGTTTTTTTTTACCTCTAGATTTATTTTGATGTTTATTTGATTGCAGACGAAATTAACCCAGTATATTTCATGTACTGTCTGGTCCGCACAAAAATTAAAATGAAGAGTGTGAAATGATGGCTCCAGACTGTAGTGAGATGTGTTTGCAGGAAGAAAGTGGACAAATCAACACCTGACACATTTTGTCACTTGGTGTCCTTGGTGCCAAAATGTATATATATTTTTTGTAATTTAAGAAGAAAAGGCAGCATTACAAAATGATTTAAAATGTTAAAACCTCTAAAACATTTAATATATTTTTTTAAATATGGCTATAAAACAAACAGCATGGCATGTTGTTTAATTAAATGACTTTAAACCAGTGTAAATTGTGTGCACACAATGCTTACAGAGCTTATAAAGGAGACGATGGAGCTGTGAACATGTGCAACTGGGCTCTGTTTGCTGTAAGTTGTGTACGGAAAGTTGTGCGTTTGTGTGGTCGCAGAGTTGTGTAGCAGTTTTTTTATGAATGGAGCATAAGATTTATTCTCTTCAGGGAGCGTCTTGTCATAACTCAGCAGGGTAGCCAGCTGTCCTGAATGCACCTCTGAAAGATGAACAACATTTTGTTCTTTCAGCAGCCCAGAGGGCCCAGAGAATGATCAGCCCAGTGTAAACAGCTGTCAAACTGCTTATCTTTCTTCCAGCAGACTGAGTCCGTTAAACACGCTGGAGGTGGGTGCTATCAGTTTGGGACTCGGTTCCAGGTGGATACCTGAGAGCTTTGGCATGGAGTGGCAGGATGGTGGAAGAGTGGGAGTAGTGCGATGCCCCTCATGCGATGTGATGGGGTAATTAAGCTGATGGCTTCGGCGCGTTTCTTACTCTGCCCTTCGGGGTAGGCTGTGCGCCAGCCTGCCTCCGCCCGCCCAGGCTACTGTTTGCCAGGCCCTGAAGGAGACTTGAGAGAATGGAGGGAGTCTCTAACTCTGAATGAAGTGATGGAATGGGGGGTGGTCACTGAAAGCTGTCTGGATGGTGTTTTGAGTGGTTGGATTACTTACAGTTTGCTGGTTCATGGTAGCATGTCTGGAGTCTAATTGTTAATGGGTGTAGGGTAGCAGTACAGTGCTGTTTGAATATAGCATTTATTGGTCGTTACTTTAGCGATTTATTGTTAACCCATCAAGTGCACACTGCGCAGCTTAATTTAGGGCGTGTCAATGTCTCATGGCTATCATAATGACGGGAAAAGAATGCCTTGCAAGGCATTTAGTACAAAAGGCATGTAGATGTGGGAACGAGATCCTAATGCGTGGGAACGAGACAATTAAGGCGTAGGACTGAGTTATTTAAAACTAGCCGGAGATTAATAAAGCTTGCTTCTCTGTATATTAATGCTCATGAAGACTGAATATTACATCAAAGCTCCAATCTTATATATCTTACAATCCTTTGTAGGAAAATTTAAAGTGAATGGGTTTCTTTTATTTTAATTTTGGACTAAATTATGGTGATTTTGGAGTGTCCTGTAGTGTTTTGGAGTGAGACATGGCATAATTCTAAGCAAAAGACACTTAATTCACATACTAAAAGCTCACGGGCTGAGACGCAGGCAGTATGCAGACTCTGCTGAAGTGATAGACTTTATCACCAAGCAAACTGATGGACCAGGAAAGCTACATGGGTACAGATGGATGTACAGCAAGTGCTTTGATGTAATATTCAGTCAATCCCACGCCTTAATTATCTCATTCCCACACCTTAATGATCTCGTGCCCACACATTAATTATCTCATTTCCAATTTTTCGGCGTAACATACAATAAACCAATCAGCGTTTCAATTGCCATTCCCTCTAGCTATGGGTTTGGGCATGCACCTGTATTGACAATTCCCTGCCAAGAAAGCAATAAACATCTGACTGTTGATTTTCTTCTCTGTGTTTTCCATTGCCAAGATAGCAATATGCCAGAAATGTACCTGAACACACCTTAATTTTGAGACCACCACCCCTATTGACGTAGATATATCGACAAGTGCCTCTGCTATTTAAACATCAACAGGTACAAGACGTAAAAATAGACTGTTGGTGGGGTGTAAGATAGCAATGAGCATCGCACCACACCTTACGCTGTTTAAGCAGCTAGAATAATAAAAATGCTTATATGATGATACTTATTCATATATTTGCCACTTTGTTGGGACATTGCAGGATGACAGCAGCAACAGAACATTACAAACCTATACATATATTAGTGGGAGGAAATAAATGCACAGAATGCACAAGAAAAGAGTTCAAATAAATACTATGAATTTTCAGCAAAACATACAATAAGCCGATCAGCACTTAACTTACCATTTTCTTTAGCTATGGGTTTGGGCACACGCTTGTATTGATAATTCCCTGCCAAAAAAGCAATAAATATATGACTGTTGACTGTCTGTGTTTCCAGTTGCCAAGATAGCAATACACCATAAATGTATTCAAACACACCCAATTTCGGAACCAGCAAGCTCATCAACGGAGATATATTCACATGCATCTTTGCTATTTAAATGACACAGGCACAAGGCATGAAAATAGACTGTTGGTGGGGTGTAAGATAGCAATGAGCATTGTGACGTGCCTTATGCAGAGTGTAAGATAGTAGCCAAAATGTTTCAATAAGAGGTAATGTGCCAGATTTCTAAAGTGTGGTGACAGATTTGCTGTGAAATTGTAAGAGAATAAAGTATTTCATAACTTGTAACTAAGGAACTTGTTACTGGTTAAAAGAAATCTGCTACTACTGCCACTGCCACATTCTGTTCATCTGCATGTGCTAGTAGCAATTAATTTATTCCAATTTAATTAATTAATTAATTTCCAATTTCACATGAAAAAAGTTTACAAAAACACATGGTTTCACAATGACTGTGGAAAAGCATGGACAGTGCAACATTTCTCAAAAGTAAAGCCACCACAAGTCTAGCACCTCTGCTGGCTGGTTGCAGTATGATGAGAAGTTTGTCTAGTAAGTGATGCAGGTTTTACACTTTTTGAAGACGTTGCATTGTCCATATTTTCAACCGTCACTAATCTGATCCTTTTCTAAAATCTTCTGACCCACAAAGCAGACAGTGTGCTGAACATTGACGTGCAGACACTATGGCCCAATGTGCTTGGGCAACTGACCTTTTGCCGTCCTTGGCTGATATTGCCCTTCCGAGGGAGGGGAAAAAATAATACAGGCAAATATGATTTCATATTTTCTTTATAATTCGTAATTTTGATTGAAGTTTCGTAAAACAAAGTTTTCAGAGTCAATCATTCAGATTCAGACACCCCGAGAGATGGGCAAAAGGGCAAAAGGGAGGGGCGCGGGCGTAGCGGGGGACACGTTTTTTTTTAGACGATGGAAGACAGGTTCACCCATACTTCCACCCATTCTCTGTTTCCTTCTGCTTACTGTTCCTCATCCTCATATGTTTTCTTCTCTTTCCCCAGTTTGCACTTTATCACTATTGTTATCCAGCAATCCCACCTTCTACCTGCCTGACATAGTGATGCTCTGAAATAAAAAAATCTTTGTCCAAAACTGAACCAAACGAAACATTACGAATTCCAAATAGCCTTTTTGTTCACATGTTTTCATTCATTTTTCAGTTTACATTCAGTTTTTTTGGTCATTACATAAAACTAAATGTGAAAACTACATTTATTTGCTTTTCATAGAAAAATCAATTACATTACTACAATTCACAATATATTAAATATAAAACAATGAATATTGTCAACATTCCCAACATCCTGCAGTTACATCCATTTACCACCAGATAGCACAGTAGCTTCTTGACTTCAATGCATAGTAAGTTTCTTTAGTTTCTGTGCTTCAGGGTTTGGGTGCTTTTCATGTAGATAATAAAGAAGAATAAGAGATTTACAAATGTGTTTCATTTAGTCAAAAACGTTTTTTTTTTATTATTATCTAGATTTGTGGTTTAAGCTTAAATATTATCTGTGGTTGATTCACATCTATGATGAATATCAGTGATATGACTTTATAAAGCTACATTATAAGAAACATTCACTGGCAACTTTATTAAAAACCTCATCCTTGAGATCTAAGTAACTACTCACTTTATCATAAACGTTTACCTTAAGCTTTTACTCGTTGATTACCTTTTAATTTCACTCCAGTCACCCATACCTGGCCACTTTATTAGAAACACCGTCTTTATGCTTACACTTTAGAAAATGTTTTAGAAACATTTACCCTGGGCTTCCAGTCACTGGCCACTTTATTAATAACACCCCTATATACCTTGCGCTTTCACTCACTGGCCACTTTATTAGAAACACATACCTGGTGCTTCCACTTACTGACCACTTTATTAGAAACACATAGCTTATGCTAACACTGACTGTTAAACTCACTGCTTACACACTAAAAACCTTTGGAATATAATTAAGATAAAGATGGATGATCACAAGCCATCAAACCAAGCTGAGCGGTTTTAATTTTTGGACCAGGAGTGGCATAAATTTATCCAAAAGTAGTGTGTAAGACTGGTGGAGAACATGCCAAGCATGAAAGCTGTGTTTAAAAATTAGGATTATTTCACCAAATATTGATTTCTGAACTTAAAATATGTTATATATATATATATATATATATTAGAAAATATTAGAAAATATTACTATTATTTTTGCTTGTAAATGAATATGAACTTAACTTCCTTTGCATTATTTGAGTTTTTCCATTGGTTTGACAATTTCTTCGTAAATAAATGCTCTGAATGAAAATACTGTATTTAGAATTTGGGAGAAATGTTGTCAGTAGTTTACAGAACAACAATGTTCATTTTCCTCAAAATCACTTCAGTTTCTGAATCAGTTTCTCTGATCTTGCTATTTATAAGTATATGTTTGAGTAAAATTAACATTGCTGTTTTATCCTATAAACTACAGACAACATTTTTCCCAAATTCCAAAAATAATATTGTCATTTAAAGCATTTATTTATTAGGAAAAAATGAGAAATGGCTGAAATAACAAAAAAGATGCAGAGCTTTCAGACCTCAAATAACGCAAAGAAAACAAGAGGTTTATAGTTTTAAGAGTTCAGAAATCAATATTTGATGAAATAACCCTGTTTTTTAATCACAGTTTTCATGCATCTTGGCATGTTCTCCTCCACCAGTCTTACACACTGCTTTTGGATAACTTTATGCCACTCCTGGTGCAAAGATTCAAGCTGAGCCTGCTTGGTTTCATGGCTCCTGATTATCCCTCTTTCTCTTTATTATATTCCAGAGGTTTTTAATTTGGTAATGTTTTAAGTGGTCTCTTATTTTTTTCATTAGATGTATACTTATAAATAGTTAAATCAGAGAAACTGATCATTTTCAAGTGTTTCCTTTTTTCTTCTGTATCTGTTTAAGAAACACCTCAACCTTTTCTGATTACATTTTCTGGCCACATTACTAGAAACACAAAAAATGGAAAAGGAAAAGCAGTTTAAGGAACAGTTAACAAATCTTACTAATATAACTAATCTTTTGGCTAGTTTTATTTCTTACATAGTATACTGTATAACCTATTCCTGAAAAGTAACTGCTTTATTTAAAGAGTGATTTCTAATATCAGTGTACACAGCCTGCAACTACACCCAGTTACCTCCAGATGGTGTGGCAGTCTTATAAAAGTGCTGCGCTCCAGTGTAGAGGGTCCTGTGTTGATGTCTCTGTGGGTGCTGGAGGAACATGTGTAAGTGGAAACAGATGGTAGTGATCAGTGGCGCAGATGGCAGTGTCTCTTACACGCGTTCTGTCTGTGTGTTCCGTATGTCTGTGTGTTTTGTGGGTTCCCTGTCGGACTTCCCATCTGGTTCTGCGGAGAGTACGACAGCTTCAAAGCGCTCACTATTCCAGTTTCAGCACTGTAAAAGATCACCAGACACAGACGCACTTACTGACTTACTGTGTGTGTAGCTTTTACTCTGTGTGATCTCAGCAAAGGGGCTCAACACGCACCCTCACTGTTGTGGGAGAGAGAGGTGTTGTATCCAAGGGCAGAGAAAAATGGAAAAATAAGAAAAAGTATTTGCTTATTTGATTATTTTTATAAATATGCCTTAATAGTATTTATATTGTAATTGATTTTACTATAGCAGAAAAGTGTGTGTTGGCAGAACTATGTAGGATATATTCTTCACTGAGTAGGCTGGAAAATGGGCGCAAAAATAAATGTCTTAAAAGAGGTGTAGCAAAAAGGGGAGAAGAAAAACAAAGGAAATGCCACTCTTGGCATATACAAACAAAAGACCACTTTCTTAACAATAAACTAAAGTTAAAACAGCACAACTTAAAACTTTTTTGAGATTTTCTTTTCTTTTCTCTTCCCATCTATAACCGGTCACCCCTCTACAAAGGTGCGACAGGAATGTTAGGTTTCACTGGGGTTTATCTAGAGTGCTGCACAGGTGTGGCTGGTTGCCACTGATCACAACCCAACTCCAGCGACTCTTCAATTGTACACGCATTTTTTTTTCTATATAGAACGTTGTTTCTCTCTCTCTCAAGTACACTTAACAATGTTTGGTAACGCTTTATAATACAGCCCACGATTTAGCGGGTAAGTTCCCTTTACTTATGGTGTAACTTCTCTAGATGAACCAGAACATTCAAAACAACTTACTGGGTCCTACAAGCGCTTTAACTGTATGTATAAATAAAGTGCAACCAGGAACAAGAGTGTAACAACTAAGTAACTTTCTGAAACTTACCTTATACTTTTCCAACACTTATGGTGTAACTGTTCTCTATGAATCAGTGAATACAAACTACTTATTGGGTCCTACTCGTACTGTCAAGACAAAAATACAAGAATATTTATATATCTGTAATAACACAATCAGGAATGCTGGATTAAATATATATATATATATATATATATATAAATATATATATATATATATATATATATATATATATATATATATTCATTAATACACAGAAACCACAAGGTTTTATATTAATGGTTAATAAACCCACACCTCATCGCATTTTTACTGTTCTTACTCATTAAGTACACAGTACTTACTCAGTTAGTACTCAGAAACAACAGGGAGCGGGCTGTAGTATGTAGTGTACAGTGTTTTACCATTCTTACTTTATAAGTACACTGTTCATACCCTCTAAAATGCGGGCTATATTATAAAGCATGACCCAATGTTTAATCAACACTCGTAGTGGCATTTCCCCCAGGGATTAAGCCTAAGTCATGAGAGTCTTGCTAAGTCGAGTTCTGGTCCCGTCATCTCAATGTGAGGTGGTTAGGTTTAAACATTTTTGTCATAGGGACTAATATAGTGACGTGAACAATGGCAACAACCAGTAGGACAGCTACTAGAAGCCACAAGGCAACAGCGGGAACATTTCCATTTACTCAACCAGGGTCGTATCCACATTCTGCTGTGTCTTGCCTTTTTCTTTTTTGGGCTGTTTTTTCTGAACAAATCACTGCACACACAAAGTGTACACACAGCTATGGCCAAAAGGTGATTCTCTTCTTGTTAAACTCCACTAGAAGCATGATGGGAAATAATCTCAGAAAGAATCTAGTTGCAGTCTTGCAAATAGTGACCCTGCAAGATCCCCAGTCTTTGCAAAATCCTGTGACTGTAAAAAGTCTGTGACTTGTCTTTAGTTGTGAGAGGGGGTCAGACTTTAGTCCGTTAAAAGTCTATTCAGAGTCTTTTCAAAGTCGTCCAGTGTATGGTTAGTATTCATTTACCACCAGAAATTTTACTATGTGGATTTTCCTGCACAGAGATCCTGCTCCTCTACCCCAATTATGTGGAATCCAGCCACCAATGAGAGTGAAGCAATTGGATGAGGCAATTGAGGGAGGAGCTAACTCTTTAAAATACCATAAAAGACCAAGGTGGCTGCCAGAGGGTGAGCACTGCTGTTATATTCTGGTCTGTGTTGTGAGTTGTTTGGTTTTAAATCTCTAAAACTACTGACTGTATTTTACCTGCAATGTGCCTGACTTTTTGTTATTAGAGTCTTACACTTGTGCTGGGGGTATGTGTTTTTCTATATAAATGGTTTTAGTTTCAGTTCTTAACTTTGTTTTAGACTGTGTTACCTGGGGTTTCATGCAGGTACGAAATGTTCACCTACATATTCCACACCACTTAGGACTTGGGTAGTTTTGGTTATTGGAAAGTGACACTTGGAGTAGTTAGTATTTTTATTTTGTAGCTAGATGTACTTTAATTTAGAGTAGTGAATTGATTTGTTTTATGTTCTGTTACTTCCATTGGTACCATTCATTCATTGATTCTGTGTGGTACTGAAAATCTTCTTTTTTAGTATTGAAACTGAAACTGGTGTTAGTAAAATGCCAAATGTTACTGCTTGCATGACTCCCAGATATACCAAGATTATACCCATAACTGTTACTAGCATAACCAGCATAGTCAGTCCCTGTATAATCTATGACTTCACATAATAAAACACAATAAGATGTTATCTTATTGTACTTCTGACTCCTTATTTCTGTATTTTGCATCAGCTAAGCTGTACTTGCACTGGGAACACGTTGCTTGTACCATGCTAAAGCACGATTATCACACTTCCTACTCTTTAAAATGGCCTTTGCTTACAATAACACATGTAAAAGACACAAGTTCATGTTTTTACTGATGCTGAAGCTTTTTTTTTTTGAGTAGTTTTTGTGTTGGTGAGATTAAAAATTCCTCTTTTTCAGTCCCAGCAGTGCAGGTTTATTAGGAATTGCATATTACACTAATAAAAAGGAAGCAGACCACCCATTTCAGGAGTATCTGAGATCAGTAGGCTGCAGTCCAGGTAGGATGGTCCCTTTTTGTAGGACTGTTCTATTAAAAAAAAAAAAAAAAAACTACTCACTAGCCATTTTTTTTTCTTTATGGAAATGCAATTTCCATATTTAAAGTTAAATCCATTACAGTAGCTCTTTTCCAACATTCACATGGTTAATTTATTTCCCTTTAACATTCACATAGAACTGTATGTAACCAAAGGATGATTTTTTTTTTCAAATTTAAATTTGTGTATTTCTGCTAAATGGACTTGCCTACTCATTTGATAGACCCATCCTCTACTACCAGACCTAGCATCCTTAAGCTGCCTTCACTGAGTTTCCAGCACAGCCTAAATCTACTGCCCTCTTATTGTCATTAGATTATCATATAGCCTGACTGGAACAATTAATTTTTTTTTATTGTAGTAAAATAAAAGGTTTATAAGTTGCTTCTGTCATTAAAACACCATTGAGGACTGTAATGGACCTTTTACCCCACATTACACTATCAGAGGACTTTATCCTTACACATTTATATTAAGGACTTTATCCTGCCACCTCAGACAAAACGCAGCTCCATAAAAAAAAAGGTGATAAAAGCATGCCTAAGAATTCAACATTCAGCAGAGAGAGAGAGAGAGAGAGAGAGAGAGAGAGAGGATTATAGGACAAAAAAAGTCGGACTTCCAGATTAATACAGTGACAAATATTCACAAAACATATAAAAGAAGCCTGACCTACATCCCTAAATCAAAATAAATAATGAAATAGCCAACCCTGCTGTGGGAAATTACGCTAATCCCCCAGTTTGAGGCTTATTTCATGAAAATAGCTGCTGACTCAGATGCAGAAGCACAACGGAGCGCTCTTATGCAAGCTTTAGCTGTCCTTAAAAGTCCAAATCCAAATGTTGATCTGGTAATAGCGGGCTAACAGTGCCGCTCTGTTCAGAGCAGGGCGATTAAACGTAGCTGCTGGGTTTCCCTGGGTGTTAAAAGCGTCCAAAGCTCGGTTGCAAAGTGACCGACATTGTTGGTTTTTCCAGCTGCTTTTCTCTCCCAGGTAGACTCGAGTTATTTCTTTCCTCCTTCCTTCCTACGCACTCAAGAAATAGCCTGGGGCAGGAACAGATGAGGTTTGACGAGAATGGATTTGAACCTGCCACCTTGTTAGTCATTTTATCCACTTTTTCCTCCAGTATCAGACCTCAAATTGCAGCTTTAAGAATTTAGGGAATCCCAAAGTGTCCCGACATGTTCCAGCCTTCTTCATTTCTGGATTTGGTGTTAAAACGGAAAAAGTGTGAATGATTCACTCTCCAAGGTACCATGTGGCTGTGAAATATGTATATGCTTGATTTGGGATTTTTTTTTTTGTAGATGTAAAAAATGAAAGTTTTCATGATTAAGACTCTTGTATGATATGTGTGTGTTTGGTTAAATGGGCAAACACCAGTTTTAAGTTAAAAGACATCTGTGAAAAACTATTTGCCACATTTTCTTATATAGTCATATTGAAATATCAGATCTAGGAGAGGAGTGCACATCAACAACACCACAAACTTGCATTTACCAGTGGAAAACCCAGTTTTTTTAGCCTGGACTGAGGTTTATTGTTTTATTGTTTTATTTGGATCCTCATTAGCTGCTATTGCAATATTCAATTCAATTCCTGAGGTCCAACCAACATACATAACAAATATTAATCACACATAATTAAATGCACATAGCAAAAAAAAGAAGATGTACACAAATTCAGACAAAAAATATTACACAATATAAGGATAGTAGGATTAAGAAACTTAAAAAGGAAATGTCTGACTGCCAATTACTATTTAATATCCATCCCGTATACCCTCAATTCTGCATGTAGGCAGGAATTTATCTACTCTATATGTATGTAAGATAATATATATGTTTTATTATTTTTTAAACATTGTTTTACTATTAGTCCTGAGTATTGAAGCATGCAAGCAGTTCCACTCTTTAATGACTCTGTAAATAACTGTTTTACACATGTAATTGTTTGTTGCTCTTGGTGGTTTAAAGTATTTTTTTTTTGTTGAGTATCTTTATTGCTATTATTTTCATTAGTATTATTACGCTATTTAATTAAATAAAAAAATATATAACACAATAGTTTTACAAGATCAGGTTAATACCTACATTTTAAAATATTCATTTAACAGTTAAAGCAACTGATTCAACTGACTGTAAATAATTATAGATATATTTTATACATAAACTGTTATTTTTTATCCATATTTTCTAGTATACATATATTTTTTATAACTTCACCAAAGGTTTATTGCAATTGCTCTGTATCATTTAATGGCACCTAGTCTATTTAATCCAGTTTAAATGGTCAGTTCTTTAGGAAACATTACCTTAATCAATTGCGCACTTACCCAGACAAAAAAATAAATAAAAGTATAGTTCCCACAAATCGCATATCATTTAGACAAGATCTCGATACTTAAGCTTATTTCTAATGCGTTTCTGTTAATGAAAAAATTTAAAAAAAAAAATGTAGTACAGGGTCTTTTAAAAGAAAACTAGAAGAAGAGATGATTTTGTACAGAAACATATTAAACGCACTTCTTAAGCATGAAATCTATACCAGTGAACCTGAATGTAAACCTAACCCCTTAAATGAACCTAACCCTCAATGAAAGAGTGACCCTCACTGTAAACCGAACCCTACAAGAAGTGAAAGTTAGTTAATAATTAATCATTTGTCCATTTGTTGATTAGCTATAGATGACCACTGGAATAGAATGTAAGGAATTTTAACATCAGTACAATTTGGTTTTGGTTTAAACAGACTCTTTTTAATTTGTACCCTTAGTGCAGTTTAATTGAGAAGGTGTGAAAACCTCTAGCAGGTCTCGGTCCGGTCCCAAACGAACTCTGGAGTGGTTTGCTTGTAGTGAGAACGTGATGCAGTCTCGATCTGACCCAGCAATCAAATATACTGCTTTTATTTGAGTTGAACTGCTGATAAGGTGCAGTTTCATCTGAAATATTAACCAGATAATTCTAATTGGCTGGCTTTCAAAGAATAAATGTGCAATTAAAATATATATTGTGTATTAGTACAGTGCTACAGAATACCAAATGTAACTTTTGTCTGCTTAAAATTTGTACTTATTGCTGTTAGGAATGACTTTATACTTCAGAGGGAAAAAATCTGATCCTGTAAAGACCAATACTGTACATTTGAGGGTACAATTATTAGGAGTGTACCTTTGAGTTCCTCTGTTTTTTAGAGTGTATACTCTCATATATTTTGTGTTCTGGTTGGCAGAAATTATATTAATTATGTAATTCTTACTAAAACCAGTGTAGTATACAGTACTCACGTAAATAAGATATATAAGATCAGGAAAATCTTAAGTTTAAATATATATGTATATCTATGTGTTAAGTTCACTCTACTTAAAAATGATATTATATGAACTTAAAATGTATTAGGTAAAAACATTTTGAGTTTAGTCCACTGATTGGGTTTTACAGTGCAGAATAAGAAAAATGCTCCAAACAAATGAAACTACCAAATAATCCGGACCATAGGAACCAACTGCAGGTGGGAAAAAGCTCTAAAAAGCCCTGAGTGTTGTATTTGGTCATTCTGGGACCACTGTATGAAAATGGGACCACATACGTGTGCTTCCTCCTACACCCACGCCATCTCTCCCGCCAGAGGATAAATAAATCGTAAACAAATCTCGTGGCTGATGCACCATTGACACACAGTGATGCAGTGATGTGTCCAGTGAGGATATGCTTATGCCTCAGCTCTGCTACACCGTACAAACGGATGTAACCCCCCTCCCCCCACCCACACCCACCCACCCAAACTTCTCAAACCACAGTTTTCTCTTCATGCAGACTGTACACACACACATATCCTCAAAACGGTGAAGAAAATGCACCTCAGGGTTTTTTTCTCTGTGCCGTGTTTTTTTTTCTTCCCTGTGATTCATCCCTCGTTCTGAATGAAAAGTGTAAGGTAATGGAATTTTGTGTTGTTTAAGCTTGTTCTAAACTGTGTCTCCACTGGGTTTGCTCGGTTATGTCTGTGGAGGAGAGAGCCCACTGTAACAAAAGGATTTTTCTTGTCTGTTTACTCATTTCTAACCCAGACTCCTCTCTGTCTGTACCACTGAATAAATGGGTCAGTAAATAGTATTAACTCTTTAGGGTCAATTTTTTTGCATTATACAACTGTGTATACTTGCTTATACTTACCATTTTGCTCACTTACCAGTCGCTGTGAATGTACACCTTCTGTATAAATAATAGCCTCCAGCAGAATAGAACTGTTGACACTGGAACTGTTGATTTTGTGTTTGCTGGTGTAAAATGTTGTGTATGTTCACACTGCACAGCAAAATAGATTAGTGTGTCGAATCAATCAGACATTTCTATGGCCTTTCTATGTTTTTATTGCTGTATAAAAGATTGCTGTGCAAAGCTTTCTTCATTCTTGTTGGATGCACTATGTTTTTTTTTTGTTTGTTTCTTGAGCGACTGGACAAGCTCATTTAAAAAGACAAAGCCACACATTATAGGCTACTTCATAAAGAGTACAAACGAAGAACTCTCCAATGAACGTCGCCTCGCTTTGCCAAACATTCACACAAAGCAGTCCAGACTGTTCTCATACAGAGTTCCCCAATGGTGGAACAAACTACCTTCCACTACCAGATCAGGAGAATCTCTCACTATCTTTAAGAAACTCCTGAAGACAGAGCTCTTCAAAGAGCACTTACTCTCCTAACACCTCTATAAAAAAATTTCTCTTCCCCTCCTTCACTCCTCTATCCCATTATTTCCCTTTGACCTCCTTTAGGCCCTATCTAATGTAATGTAATGTAAAAGAATGGCATGTGAGCTGTAGCTCTGGACCATGGTAGTCCATACTTTGGAATACAAACCAGGACAGGAAAACACAAAACAAGACAGAAAACAGATTCCTTTATACTGTATATAGGGCAGTTTTTGGATTATGATGTTAAAATTCTAAAAAGCAAGTAACAGAGCTGTGCAACCTCACCAATTAGCATCAATTATTTCTGAAGAATGAGCCATTGCTAAAAAAAAAACAACATCAGCATGTCGAAACCTGAGTTTATTCAGTGTTCATAGAGAACAGTCCTCAAACAGTGTAGAAATCCAGATCATCAGATCGATTCAAGGTTGCTGAATATTTATTTGAACGTTTTCACCTTTTTCTTGACTGTATATGCACTCGGATGTACATCAAAACAACCACAGAGAGACCCTTGAGAAGACATGATCTTACGCTGGTTCCAAACAATCTCTTGAGTGGTTTGTTTATGGTGAGAATAATAATAATAAGGTGGTATGTTAAATTGCACAAAAATCTACACTAGTCCAAGACACAGGACCTTCTTCTTGTATTTAATTTCTAGTTTCCAACCTATACAGTTCTGACCAATAAGCAGAGAGAACACTGTCACATGATTTTGTTGTGATATAAATTTTGAGCTGTTTGAATATTTTCCTACGCAAAAAATCCTAACAAATCAAGCATAACATGCTCCAAGTTTATGAACTCGTTATCTAAACTTTTATGGACTTTGATAATAAGTTTCACTGTCATGTTAATGCTTTTATTTCATTCCCATTCACTTCCAATAAGAGTCCAAGTCATAACTTTACCTCCCTGAGCTCCAACCCCTCCAAACCTTGACCGTGACCTCTCCCACAGATGTGTTCCCACAGATGGTTTGAAGAAGCTGGTTATTGTTTTAGTGACGGTGGATTTCTCCAAAGGTTCTCCTGTTCAGCATAATTAGAAATGCCTTTGGAGGCGATGGTTTCCTGCTGCCCTGCTGCTGTTTACAGGGTTTATTACAACGTGTGGAAAGGTCAGCTCCCTGCGGCCTGCTCCGACTTACACGTGACATTGAAGCGATCTTCATATAAACCTTTAACCCTCAGCCCGTCTGGGATGTTTGGGGTATTTGAGGCGCATCAGGTTTCAAAAGATCTTTTGCTGTGAATACTGGAGCACAGTGTTAACCAGGGCTTTGCCACTAAGTGTGAGACTGTCAGTGATGTGCCAGTTCTCAGCTTTTCTGAACTAGTTCAAGTTCAGTTCATATATGCTCAAAGTGAACAGTTCACGGCCAAAGTTCACAATTTTAATTCTGGAACAAACTACCTTCCACTACCAGATCAGGAGAATCTCTCGCTATCTTTAAGAAACTCCTGGTTAAATATTATAGTTTTTTTGTAGTTTTTTTCACACTACAAGCTCGAAATTACTATATGTTCTTTTAAACTGCTCATTGTAGACATTTGCTCATGACACTGCAAATGTGGGTTTCTTACCAGGTGATGAAAATGTTCATAAGGAGAATCGGTGTCAGTCTCCGTGCATCACTTCCACTAGCCATTTTTTTTTATTGCAGCGCTTTGTCTCACTCCCGTCATAGGTCTCTCTCTCTCTCTCTCTGTATCTCTCTCTCTCTCGCCCTCACGCTCCGCGCTCTCATCGTTGGTCTCTCTCTGTCTCTCTCTCTGTATCTCTCTCTCTCTGTATCTCTCTCTCTCTCGCCCTCACGCTCCGCGCTCTCATCGTTGGTCTCTCTCTGTCTCTCTCTCTGTATCTCACTCTCTCTCGCCCTCACGCTCCGCGCTCTCATCGTTGGTCTCTCTCTGTCTCTCTCTCTGTATCTCTCTCTCTCTGTATCTCTCTCTCTCTCGCCCTCACGCTCCGCGCTCTTGTCGTTGGTCTCTCTCTGTCTCTCTCTCTCACGCTCCGCGCTCTCGTCGTTGGTCTCTCTCTCTCTCTCTCTGTATCTCTCTCTCTCTCTCTCTCTCTGTATCTCTCTCTCTCTCTAGCCTTCACGCTCCGTGCTCTCGTCGTTGGTGTCTCTCTCTCTCTCTCTGTATCGCGCTCCGCGCTCTCGTAATTGGTCTCTCTCTCTCTCTCTATATATATATATTTTTGGATATATTATTTGGAGTAAAAAGCATTCCACAACTACTATGAGTCAAATAACCCACTTTTATACTTTTTTCAACCCTTCTTAGGTGCTATATAGAATGTTTAAAGGTGTCATTGAAGAAACATTATTTGAGTTGTCAAGGTTCTTCAATAAAGAGTTGTACAGTATTCCAATTACATTCCTGTTGATCTAGTATCTAGTACTAGCGATTAGTGTGGTGCAGTGGATAACACCACTAACTGCTAGTGAGCTACCAGATCATGTGGGAGAATGAGGTTCAATTCCCGCTACACCAATAAGAGCCACTTTAGGGGGAAAAAAAGTGTCAGCTAAATGCTGTAAATGTAAATGTAAATATAAATGTAGTAAGTGTTACCTGAGGGAACAGCTTTGAAATGCGTTATGAGGTGTTATCTTGTGGGTGAGGTTGAACACTGGCCAGCGTGCTCATGGCAAGGTGATGTGAATAGTCGAGAGATTGAGGAAAATACAGGAAATACATTTAAAAAAAAAATATATATATATATATATATATATATAAAAGCAACAATTATTGTGACCGGCAACATCTGGCTAGAACTGTCCATGCAAACAGATAGGCGACTCTGGCAGAAATCACATACAGCACATATTTAATGCAGAAGCCCCATACACATATCCCAGAAGTCAGTGCAGTATCCAGCCTCCAGCTTCTAAGATGGAAAGACATGGAAAAAAGTCATGGGACACAATATCAGTGCACTCCATAGTGCACAATAAGTGCACATCAGTGGATGTTACCCTTTTCATGTATCTTGACGTTTTGAGATTTATTTTCTAGAGTTTATGAGTGGTCAACCTTTCAATTTGGAATGGATTATAGCTCACATCTTTCCCATTGGCTCCTGCAACCATTTATTTCCATAGCAGGTGTGTCTTCCTCGCCTCTTTACCCACCATCAGTGTATAGTCGAACCCCCCGCTACCTTCTCTACACTCTAAAAAGTGATTTTGTGTTTCAGTCAAAAGAACTAATATTATCAAGTTGAGTGAACTTACTGGCCAAGTAAGTTGCTACAACTCAATAAAACAAATTCAGAGAACTTCAACCTGAAAACTTAAAAATGTTTGTTGAGCCAATAGAAAAAATGTGATTTTAATTAACTTTTAGTATGCTACATGTGTCAATGCTCTTTCTACAGTGTTGGTTCCTACAGATTTCCCATAGGCTCCTGGCACCATATATTTACATATTGGGTGTGGCCTTTTCCTTACGTACCAACTTTGTGTTGTCTATATTTGCATATATTTACAACTTAACAAAGTCGAAACAAAATGATGACTTGACTGAGTTAAGTTAAGCCAATAATTTTTTTTTTTCAGTGAGGTGTATTCTGTTATATTTTTTGCAAGGGTTGCTTATCCGGTCTCAGTGTTAAGGCCATAAGAGCAAGTTGCCATTTGCTGTACTCAATATTAAATTGCTAAATTACTGGAAGAAGTAAATATAAATCATATGTATATGAGTTTATATGTATAGCTAACTTGAATGGCTAAGTTGAAACATCTTGCATTATGTAGTCAACTCAAAATGCAGAGTGGAGTCCAAAGCCAAATTTGACTTCAAGTCATGAGTTTAAGTACTGGTAAATAGTAAATTCAACTTGATTTAACTTAAAACTTTAAGGTAGTTTTTGAATTAACATTTTTTAGTTGAAGTTACTAATATTTTTAAAGTGTATTTAACGATGTTATTTATAATATTAAGCCGTATTTTTTACTATAACACATTTGCAGGTCAAATAAATTCGTTTTTTTTTGTTTTTTGTTGTTCATCATATACTTTTGTTTCATTCTTAGAAAATATTACAAATTCTGATCTGAAATAATAGCATATCCTATGTAAATAAACTAAATAGTAGCTGAATATTTTTTACAGATGATAAAGCAGCTTATATGATCCTCTTTGGTATTAAATTTGATTCTACCGCTTTTCTAATGTTTTATATCACCAGATCTCCTGTTCCATCACTGACGCATTTTCATGACGCACATCCTACCCACTGTATACGTGTATGTAATTTGTCCTAAGCCTCATGCATGGCTATTCTAATCTACTGTAAATACTGTATGTTGTTTATCCTACAAGTATGATCTCAACTAATCTTTTGTTCACTGTATAAATGCTGGTTACTGCTAACAACACGTTGTACTCTCATATTTCCAGTAGTTATACGTAAACCAGATGGGATGCTGGTAAAGATGCTAAATTAGGGCTTTTTAGTAACTGTGGAAACAAACAAACCTCTGTGGCTGTTGTGCTGAAGTGGCACCATCCTGATTTCCTGTATGATGCACGTAGTGTGAGTCAGTAGCTGCCGAGAAACACCATTTACACTAAGGTGGAAATGTACGTACAAAGCACTACACCATATAACAGGACTGTGCAGAAACTGCCTGTAACTGTACACTTAAACATTGTAGCTAAACATCGAAGGGTTTCCGATAAAGTGGCCAGTGAGTAAAGACACACGCTGTGGGTTTCTTATAAAGTGGCCAGTAGCTCTGAAATAATGTAGGTGTTTCTGAGGATGTGGAGACACAAAGCAGGGGGGTTTCTGATAAAGTGGCCAGTCTGTGGAGACACAAGGTAGTGGTTTCTGATATAGTGGCCAGTCTGAGGAGTCACAAGGTATGGGTTTCTGATAAAGTGGTGAGTAACTATAAAAATAATTTATGTGTTTCTGAGGAATTTACCAGTCTTTGGAGACACAAGGTGGGACTTTCTGATAAAGTGGCCAATCAGTAAAGACACAAGATAGAGGTTTCTGATAAAGTGGCCAGTGACAGTACCTACAAGGTAGGCGTTTCTGATAAAGTGTCCAGTGACTAGAAATAATGTAGATAATTTAGAGGAAGTGGTCAGTCAGTGGAGACACAAGGTAGGGGTTTCCGATAAAGTGGCCAGTCTGTGGAGTCACAAGGTAGGGGTTTCTGATAAAGTGGCCAGTCAGTGGAGACACAAGGTAGGGGTTTCTGATAAAATGGTCAGTTAGTGGAGACACAAGGTAGGGGTTTCTGATAAAGTGGCCAGTCAGTGGAGACACAAGGTAGGGGGTTCTGATAAAGTGGCCAGTCAGTGGAGACACAAGGTAGGGGTTTCTGATAAAGTGGCCAGTCTGTGGAGTCACAAGATAAGGGTTTCTGATAAAGTGGCCAGTCTGTGGAGTCACAAGGTAGGGGTTTCTGATAAAGTGTCCAGTCAACAGAGACACAAGGTAGGGGTTTCTGATAAAGTGGTCAGTGAGTGGAGACACAAAGTAGGCAGTTTCTGATAAAGTGGCCAGTCTGTGGAGTCACAAGGTAGGGGTTTCTGATAAAGTGGCCAGTTAGAGTACCTATAATGGTAGGTGTTTCTGACAAAGTGGCCAGTTAGAGTACCTAAATTGTAGGGGATTGTGATAAAGTGGCCAGTGAGTGTAGATACAATTTAGGAGTTTCTGATAAAGCAGTAAATTAGTGAATCACAAGGTTAGTGGTTTCCGATAAAGTGGCCACTGAGTGTAGATACAAGATAGTGGCCACACACAGACATATGACACAATACAAAGAAAAACTCTGATTTACCACAACTCTGATTTACTGAAGGTGCATGGAATGTGTTGTTTTCTTAGCAGAGTCTGAGTTCCAGTTAATTCTTGGACAAGAGTACACACACACACACACACACACACACACAGCGCGAACAAATTCTCTGAAACCTTTTACAACCTCACCGATGCCAGTGTGGTTTTCCAGACCCTCAGACAGGACTGAGCAGAGTTCACTCTGGAGCTTTGTTTACTCAGGTCATGTCCTTAAATACAGTCAGTCTCACTCGTCTGCTCCTCCATAGCTACTGTTGAGAAGATGGATAAGCTGGATGGGCTGAAAGCTCCACTGCAGGACTAGAAGTTAAAGTTAGTTAGTTCAGTTTAAAAAGTTTAAAAGCAAAGCTTGTAGACATAAGACATATGAGGTGCAAAATGACAAACAGTCATATTTTAGCCTTCTTTCCACCCATCTCTCCTTATTTATCTCCCCTTTCTCTCTCTCTCTTTCACTCTTTCTATTTATCTCGGTGTATTTTTTCTGATTCTCTTTCTCTCTCACTACATTTTTGTTGCGCAATATTTCTTACTCGCTTTCTTAAAACATAAAGTATTTCCATCTTTCCCTCTTGTTCTTTCTCTTTTTGTTATCTCTCTCCTCTTTTTTCTCTGTTGTTCACTCCTTTTCTCCACATATTGCAGAAGATAAGGAGAACACTTTGAGCATCTTGCTTGGAAAATATGACTTCATCCCAATACCGTACTAAATATTAATACTATTTTTTAACCCTTGTGTGGTGTTCATATTTTTGTTACTCGTTTACTTTGTTACTTGTATTTAATACAGCCAAATTAAGCAATTTTACATTAAAATGCTTTACACATGCTTGCTTCACCTAAATTGCAAGCAATATAAACAGCTTACATGGTTAATATTTGCCCTTTACCTTTCTTATGTTACATTTCTTTCAAAAAGTGCTACTCTTTTTTTTATTAGTTTTTTTAATAAAATGTAAAAGAAAATGAATTAAACTCAAGATATGAGTAGAAAATGTGTTTAGTTTCAAATTTACAAATGAAGCAATGTTTATTAGCCCTTGGCCAAACATACTGTATGTAATATAAATGTGTGTGTGTTTACAGTGTGTGTTTATCGAAAATGTGTTTTGATATATGTTTTTCACATATAAATGAGCCAATGCCAATGAGTTTGAGTTAGAATTTTTTTTTTTTTTGTATCATTTGATGAAAAATGAAAACGGGTCCCACAGACCCGAACAACACACAAGGGTTAAATATGTAGTTCATAATATTAATAAAACTAGTAGACTCTTGTCACTGTTGATCACTGGGGGTTCTTAGTCTTGCTACAAGATTTTCAGTTATTTAAACCACGCCCGTCTCGCCCACATTCAGCTCTACCTGCAATTTTCAGTCACAGAACTACACTACCCAGAGTGCACCATTTAGTGATTCTTACGATCATGTGACTCCTTCAGGAAGTAATTCGCCTGAGTACTAGCACCTGGGGAGCCAGGTAAAAAGACTGCTCAAAAAGACTGTTTCAGTTCGTCCAGCATTACAACATATTTCACTTTGCCTTTGTTTGACCGTGTATTACCGTTTTTTTTTTTTTAGTGTACCCCAACTCTGATTTTTGCCTGCCCTATTTTGCCTCTCTGCCTGTTTATTGCGACCCTGCTATGTTTTCATCCCTCTGTATTACTCCTTTTGTTTTCTAAAGCTTTGATTTTACATCTGCGCTTGTCTGAGTTCTGCCCAAATATAACAGAGGCCAGGTAAAAAAGCCTCACAGGAGTTGATACATACAGGGGTTGGACAATGAAACTGAAACATCTGGTTTTAGACCACAGTAATTCATTGTCACGACGGACAGTTCTGGTGGAAACAGGAGAGTTGAGGTGCACATTAAATTCTGCCGTGATTTGAGCAGCCGTGGTTTTATGTTTTTTGCATACAATCCAGGTTAGCACCCGAACATCCCTTTCAGACAGCTTCCTTTTGCGTCCACAGTTAATCCTGTTGGATGTGGTTCGTCCTTCTTGGTGGTATGCTGACATTACCCTGGACACCGTGGCTCTTGATACATCACAAAGACTTGCTGGTTGGCAGATGATACTGGTAGCACCTTAAATATTGTTAATTGTGTACATAATACATGATACAGTGATTAAACAGCACAATTATTTACAAGCAATGATTCAGAGAGTGTGGCTTGTATATGAACATCCTATAGGCAAGTCAGCAAACACAATAGGCTTCCTGTAGCCGGTAACTGATCTAAAACATGCGCTAACATGCAGAAACAGCACCTAAGAGCACATTTAACATGTTACACACACACATTAAAAGAGGAAAATGCTTTTTTATAGCTCTCTCTTTCTCTGCCTCTCTCTCTTGGCTGTAAGCATTACTGCAATGGCTATATTCAGTTACAGCTTTGCAGAAGTAGCGCATACATCTCAACTACATTCAGACATTTATAGGTTTGAGTAATCTCAGTTCTAAGAAAACAGTATTTATACAGTCACAGCAAGAACATCCCCCTGCTCACATGTCCTCGTCCAAAACATCAACCTGAAACTTGCCAAAAAAAAAACACACGCATTTCAGCGTCACTCATTCATTGCTTCATCCATCCCCAGAGGGGCTGCCCTCAGCCAGCCATTGTTTTTAGAGCTTCTCTCTTTTTTTTTCTTAAGTCAGAGGGAGGGAACGAGAGGAGGAGAGGAGATGAGAGGAGAGGGGGAAGTAGAGGGGGAGGGTGGAGGTCAAACAGAAAAAGAGAAAAATCCCTCAGAGAGAACCCTGCTCAGATCAGGCCACCATGAGGCTGGAACTGTACCTGCTGCTGCTGCAGCTGCTGTTCTGCTGCGGATCTGCTGCTGCCGCTGCTGAGGCTGGAGGTGAGAACATCACTGTTTCTGCATCAGCTTTACTTTAATCAGTCAAAAAAAAAAAAAAAAAAAAAAAGAAAATACTTATTTATATATATATATATATATATATATATATATAGTATCTCTTAATGTTAACTTGTTAATGCATTCAATTAGTCTGGAAACTTTAAAAGAAAGAAAGAAATCATGTGATCATGTGATCATGTGCTAATGCTAAGTTTACTAGTCTACTAGTATCCATCTTTCTCTCTCTCTCTCTTTCTCGCTCTCTTACACATGTGTGTGAACACACTCGCACAAACTCGCGCACACACACACACAGCTGAGTTCTCCATTAAACTGTTACTCAGCACATTCAAATATTCTAATGTAAACTCTGGTTGCCAGGCATAGAATATTACACTTCTAAAAATCCTCAGTATAATATTTTTTATCATGATTTTAAGCATGAATTACCACAGAATATTGTCATTAATACAATTATATGTTTATGTGATTGACATTTTTGCTAATCTTATTCCTATTCCTGATTCAGAATTGATTTTGAAATGATTTAGTTTTCAAATATATAACCAGTACCAGTCAAAAGTTTGACATCAAAACAATTCAATAAATAAAAATGTGATTGGCCCCCCCAGTCACTATGAAAAATAAGAGACCACTTAAAAATGATGATTTTACCAAATTGAAAACCTCTGGAATATAATCAAGAGGAAGATGGATGATCACAAGCCATCAAACCAAACTGCACTGCTTGAATTTTTGCACCAGGAGTGGCATCCAAGTTATCCAAAAGCAGTGTGTAAGACTGGTGGAGGAGAACATGCCAAGATGCATAAAAACTGTGATTAAAAACCAGGGCTATCAAATACTGATTTCTGAACTCTTAAAATGTTATGAATATGAACTTGTTTTCTTTGCATTATTACAGGTCTGAAAGCTCTGCATTTTTTGAAATTTGGGAGAAATGTTGTCCGTAGTTGCTAGAATAAAACAATAAATGTTTACGATATGTTTTTTTATTAGCACCTTTGAAAATAGGTTTTTGCAAAATCTGTGTTTGGAATTTAAATTAAAAAAAAAGATTGATGACATATATGACATATACTTTTATGGCAGTAGTTTGTGGTGTATAGAAGCATGTGTAGGCATGTCATGTCTAGCACAGAAATGTCTGAAAGGCCTCAGACTGTGGAGGATTAAGTTTTAAGAAGACGAATACGCGTTATAAATCACGATTAATACGCCATTATTGTTTTAATTAATTCTATTCAATTTTTTAATCAATTATTTGAGCAACTATTTGAGCAAGTTTTTATGATTAATAGTTTAAAACTGCAGTGAAAACGGATAGATTAAATTCTTTTAAACAGTAAAACTAATTTTGATATGTCTCAGAACAGTTGGTAAAAGGCTCTTTTCTTTATTCTCATGAAGAAATTTGATTTATCCCTTTGATGTTTGTTGATGTTCTTCATGGGTTCTTTGGAAAAGTTGGAATGGAACTCTTGGGAAAACTTTAAGGAGGAGGATTTAAAGCCTGTTCTGTTTTAAATGAAACAATCTGTGTTTAGAAGAGAACAGTTTGTGTTTAAATACTATATGTCCAGATGTTTGTGGACACCCCTTTCTAATAAATACATTCAACTTATTCAAGTTGCACTCATGGCTGACATTGAACTGACACTGATGTGCAAATGCGCGCACATAGCTCGTCAGAAGTTCTTGAAGAGAAGAATTGCCAATAGAATAGAACTATAGTGAGTGGATAAACATAAACCTATTTGCTGGTGGTATATCCAATACTTTTAGGATGAGTTGAGGAGTTGGGGATGAGTTGCAGTGGGGTGCAGTGGTGATGATCCAGTATCCTGCACTGTAAAACCTAACTGCATTTCTTACTGAACTGATTAAGTTAACATAATTCAAATATCACAAAAAATTAGCATCACTTATGCTGATAAACTAACTCAAAAAGTATGCGATGCCTTCTTGCGTTTATAGCTGCTCTGTTTTTTTAAATGTGTTTGATTGGAGTGTAAGTTTCTATAACTACAGCCTATTTATTTTACTTTAATAGTTGTCAATGAGCTTAACTTGATTTGCTGGAGTTGTGTAAAAACAGTGAATTTAAGTTGCATTAAGGTGTAATGCATTTCTGTTAAGGCTGATATACTTAATTTTAATGAGGTGGCACAACTATTATATACATTCAAATGGAGATCTTTAAGTTAAACAAACTTAAAAAAATTGAGTTTAGTCTGTTGCCATTAACAGCTTCTTTTCCATTGGTTTCTGGCAAAATCTTTTTGCATAATGGGCGTGTCCTCCAGTTTCTGAAACTCAACATCAGTGTTTAGTGATTCCTCCCGGGCTACCTTATGTAAACTTGTAGCTCATATATCATGAATAACTGCTTGGCCTCTGTGTTGTTTTAGGCTGTAAGAACAAGCATCATGTTTCTGCTCTATTGGCTGTGCTCTCAATACTGTTCCCTCTATAGCTATTTTATGTGAATTAATAATTTTGAGAATAAACGTGTTCAACTCCACACAGTATAAAAATTACCTTAAAAAAAGGAGTTTTGAAAACTCCATTCATTTGAGCCAACAAATTACCTAAAAACTTATTTGAGTAGACTTAACTTATTAGGGTTTACAGTGCATGAGTCCAAAATACTTAAATAAACTAACAATTACACTGTGAACATGGTTAGCACACGTCACTTGATTTACTCAATTGCATATAACAATGTTTATGTGCATTATTCACAGTCATTTAAAACAAAATTATACTCAAATTGTTTGATTATTAAACTTAATTGGTTTAAGGCAATCGCTTTCCTCTAATCGTTTGAGTTTAAAATCGTTTGAGTTTACAGTGTGACCTCACTAACACTTGCTCTTATCTCTGAATGCAATCAATTCCTTTCAGTTTGGCAGCTGTTCTTTGCTATTAATGAGCAAGGTGCCATAAAACTGTATTATTACTATTTGAGATAATGCCATGGAAAATCTATTAACATACCTTTCACTGGACAGCTCTTTTAATAATAATGTTCTGTAAAAAAAAAAAAACGTTGTTATAAACGAGGTGCAAGATAAAGACTTTTCCAAGAACTCAGTCTGAAACTTTGTTTTGACGTCAGAGCCCTGGTTTATCACTTTCTTGTTTTAACTGAATTACTGTCTGTTTTTGAACCAAAACTTGCTAATTGAGCTTTTTATGTTACAAGCCTTTTCAGATCTCAGTATTTATTGAACACACAATGGTGGGAACTCATGTAAACTACACACTGCAAAGAAAAACAACCCGATTTGGGAGATTTCCAGAACTGAACAGCTCTAAACAGCTTCCTCAGGTGCTGTTAATTATCACTAAAACATTTGGCTGGGTAGCTGCTGTGACACACCCAGTAGCCCAATGGGTGGCATTCAGAAACCTACCTAAAACCAGCCAGAACTCACCCAATATGACCCAACAGTCTTAACCCCCTGAATCCCAGAAATCCATTGTTTGTGTTGAGACGGCTGTCTCACAAGTGTTTCTGATGTTTCTAGTGACATCTATTGAAAACAGATCCATTATGTAATGCCTCCTCAGTGATTCATACTGTATGTACTTCTGTTTTTTTTTTTTTTTTTTTGAGCAATTACGTTACTCAGAAACAAAAGAAATGTTGAACTGACCTGCAGGATATGGAATAGAAGCAATTTTGGAGCCTTTATTGGGACGTCTTTGATGAAATTCAATTTGTTAGGTTGTGGCAATGCAAAACACACATGACTGCAGAAAGCCTAGTGTTCATGTCTATTATGGGTGAAAAGAGTGTATTCTTTACTATTAAAATTATTTATGCAAAAAAAAACCTGAAAGAAACAAATTAAACACATTTAGTCAAAACAAATACATTTGCTAAAACAAGTAGGTCTAAATAAAAGACTAAAACACTGATTGCAATAATTCGCACCTACAAAATTGTACATGGAAGATAACAATTTACAATAATGTGATCGAGGGTGTTTATTGAAGCTTAATTGGCTTGGTTGGTGTTCTTGGTAGGTTTTTAGAGTTTGTTAAATTTGTTATTGGTTGGTGACAGTTGAGCTTTGGTGGTGTTTGTTGGTGTTTATTGGTGGTTACAGGTATATCTTTATGGCATTAGTTGGTGTTTGTTTATGTGAGTTAATATTGCATTTTTTGGTGTTAATTGAGGTTTGCTGATGTATGTTAAGGTTTGTTGGTATTAATTTGAATGTTTTGGTGTTTGTTAAAGTTGTTAATTGTTGGCGACTGTTGAGATTTATTGGTATTGATTGGTATTTTTGGTGGTTATTGGCTTTTGTTGATATTTATTGGCTTTTGTTGGTGTTTGTTTATATGTATTAACTTATATGTATTAACTGAGGGTTGCTGATGTATGTATGTAGGTTCATTGGTATGCTTTGGTGTTTCAGGGTTTATTTATGTTAATTGAGTTGCTGTTAGTAGTGTTTTGATGTGTGTTTTGTAGGCTTGCTCTGACGTCCAATGTCTTCTAATATCCCTGTTTTTTTTTTTTTCAGAGTGAGCTTCTTTACTTCTCTGTTGTAACTGTCCTCAAATACTCCCTCTGGCAGCTGCAGCTCCGGCCTGTTTCTGATCTGAATCATGTTACTGGCCTGAAATCTGCGATGATGTTTATGGGTTCAATTTTCCTGATCATGGAGATAAGTTTATGGGGTTTTAATGAGCGTATTTTTGAGGCTTGGATGTCACGCTGTGTCTTTAATTCTACATCTCTCTCTACATTTCTCTCTTTCTTTCTCTCTCTCTCTACATCTGCTCTGCTCTGTCATTGGCTTGAATTCTCACTATATTAACATACTCACAGTTTCTTCTTTGTTCCTTAAATTGCCCCCCAAATTAGAAACTATATTTGACATTTTAAATGCCTCTCAGTCTTCTTGGTCTTGGTTTCTTGACCAAACTGGAACATTGTAGAGCGGTAAAAACCAATATGTTGATATTTGCTTGTTAATGAGTCTTAATGTCTGTAGGTGAGACTCATTCTGTATATATATTAGGAGATTCATTGTTTGTTTGTTGGCATTTACTGATGTTTTGTTTATGTTGTTAATTAATGGTTTTGGCATATTATAGTGTTTGTTTATGTTTATTTATAAATTTGCTAGTGTTGGTTTTAGTTTGTTAGGATTGTTTCTTATTGCTAGTTATTATGGTTATGATGGTTTATTGGTGTTTGTCCAGAGTTGTAGTTGATTATTGATGTTAGTTTGTGTTTACTGAGTTACTGTGTTTACTGGTTATGGTGGGTATTTATTTAGGCTTACTGCTGTATGGTGTTTGTTGTCATGTTTTGGCGTTTGTTGGTTCTTAATGATGATACTTGATTGCTGTTGACATTGATTGTTGGTTGTTGCTGGTATTTTTGGATTATTGTTGGTGTTAATTAGGGATGCAATGGTTCTCGGTATTTTATCGGAACCGATCGGTTCGGCATACACCCAGATGGACCGCGGTAAAAAAAAAACACTTTAATTTAAGTTTGCTCATTTCCTGTGAAAAAAAAATCCTTATCTGGCTCACTGGAGACAAAAATGTAATGTTTTATTTGTGGTTATTGATTAGACACTGTGTTCTGTGTATTGGGCAATAATCAGGACTGCTTAGGACCCGGGGGGAGACTTTTTTTACATACATAATTTTCTCAGCGTGTCTCTCCACAACCATGCAACAACCAATCAGATTTTTTTCTGAATTTCTAAATCAGCGCTCTGAAGGCAGACAGCTGAAGGCTGAAGATTTAAGGGATAATTAAACAAAACTGTCTCAGCTGCCTGATTATGACTTGTGAACGCGAAACAGATAAAGGACATTTGAAGAGGCGCTGTCAGCCTATAAATCTGCTGTTTGGGAGTTTAATTAACAAGGTAAAAACACAGTCAGCAGATAGACCACAGTGTGATATACTAATGGTAGGAATAAGTGTTCCTTTTTTATAATAGATGTAGTGATTTAAATTCATCTGTGGCTTTTTTTCTATTTAATATTGGCTGTGCAAGTGTGAGTAGGAGCACCTTGTTGATTTGAAATATAAAGGGCCAAAAAACGTACTGCATGTTGGAGCTAGATAATATTGATATATCGAAGCCGAACTGAAACCGTGGCCCGAGAACCGTGATACTAACCGAACCGTGGCCACACTGTGCCGTTGCAAACCTAGTGTTCATTGGTATTTGTTGATGATTACTAGTGGTTATTGATGTGCTGGTGTTTTTTTTTTTAATTTCTCAGAGTTGATTGGTGTTTGTTGGTGTTGTTTTTTTGTGAAGATGACTGTAGATATTTGTTGCTATTTGTTTAGACGTATTGGTTTTGGAGTTTGTTGGTGTTTATTGATGACAATAGTTATTGGGGTGCGTTTGTTTTTTTTATATGTTTTTTTTTTGCTGATATTGGTTGATAATTTTTGGTGTTTGTTGGCTAAAAATACAAAAGTGATATAGAAATACAAGTGTCATCTAAACAAGCCTTGAGTGGACATCTCTTTGTCAAAATTTAGCTCTTTGTCCTATTAGCACAGGACTAATTAGTCTCATTCTAACATAGCTTTGGAGATAAACCAGCCCTTTAGAACAAAGGCGTATCACGCTGTGCTAACAGATCCAGAGTTTCTCTGGATGTGTTTTTCTATGTGTGGTGAGGAGGCATCATGTGGGGCCTTGGAGAGGGAGAAGCTCGGATTTCTCCTTTTATTAGCTGCTGGATTTACCACATGTGAACACTGGCAGAGCGCTCTCTCTCTCTCTCTCTCTCAGCTCTACCACAGTCCTCATTTATATCATCAGCCAGAGCAGATTTCATTGCACTATTAATGCTGTAATAATGTGTAATGATCCATGTATCATCATTCTCTGTCCGGTTCTGGCTGGAGTTTCCTGGTCCTTTTTCTGTGCCGCTGTGTTTGTTACAGTCATTTAGCTCCTTCCCTCGTCTCTTTTACCCCCTCTCTATTTTTACGACGCGCTCAATCTCCACTACCTCACAGAGGAAAAATGCAATTCACGTTTATTTCCCACCAAATCCATCCCAGTTAGCTGAGTTACTCAGTCTTCACATCATTCATGCTTCCACATGAGATAGAAAAGCCGACTGTCTGTCGCACGTTAGCCTTCTTTTCAAAGATGGTAATAAAAAAAAGAGGAGTGTTATGACCTGACTGACGCTGGAGGACGAAAGTCCTGCCCCATTTTTCTCCACTCAGTTCAAACCAGCGCGTAAAGAACACGTATGAACAGCTCCCCACATCAAAGAGTCATCTTCACTCCAATAAGACACTTTTAGCACAGAGAGAACGAGAGAGAGAGAGAAAGAGAGAAGAGCAAGAGAAGAAGAGAGGAAAAAAGGAGAAGGCAAGTAATCGAGACAACAGGTCTAGAGAGATGGGGGGATTTATACATAGAAAAAGAAACTAAAATAAATGAAAAAAAGGAGAGGACAAGAAGATGAGAAAAGACAATGAGACAATAGAGTTGAGGAAATGAGGAGAAATGAAAAAAAAGTGGAAGAATAGAAGACAAAAGAGTAAAAAGTGTGAAAATAAATACTAGAAGAAAAGAGTGATGATAAAAAAGGGAGGACAAAAAGACGAAAGGAGACCATTTGAGAATAAAGTTGAAGAAAAGAAAGTAGATATGGAAAAGAAAATAATACCCGAGAAGATATGAGAAGAAAAAAGAAGAGAGAGAAAAGAAAATGTGAGAAAAGGAGATAAAAGAAGAGAAATAGTGCAAAAGAAGAGAGAAGACAATGAGACAAGAGAGGAGATGCAAATTAAGCAAAGTGAACATGAGAAAAGAGGATTACATCTAAGAAAAACAGAGTTAAAGAAAGAAAATATAAGATGGGGAAAAATAAAGCAGAAGAAGAAAATTGGGAATTAGAAAACAGAAGAAAAAGGGAGAACAGAAACTGAGGGGCTTGAGAATGTCTGAGAGGAGAGGAGAAGATGGGAAAGAGAACTGAAAAAACAAAGATAGAATAAAAGGGGGAAGAGGTGTGAGGTGAAGAAAAGAGAAGATAGGAGAAGTTGGTGGAGATGACGGAAGAGGAGAAGACAATGGGAGAGATAAATAAAGATGATGAGAAAATGGTGAGTATAATGCAAAAGAAGAGACGAGACAATGGGAAAGGAGAATCAAAAAAGAAGGCAATGTAGGAGCAGATGAGAAAAGAGGAGAATATGGAAAATGAACAGAGGTGAGCAAAGAATGAGAAAAGTGAACAAAGGACAAGACAGATACTAGTACTAGTCAAAAAAATTGAACAGAATTAAAAAGTTACATTTTTCAGTAATTTTAGTTGAATAATTTTAGTAAAATGTGAGTGAAACGTACTTATAATATAGATGTATTACACACAGAGTGATCTATTTTAATATTTTATTTTCCAGAAAAACACTGCACTGACTTTAGACCTGATATAAGATATAACACAGTGGATCAACACCAGCACAAGACATGTCTCTCCAAACCATCACTGATTGTTTAAACTTCACACTAGACCTCAAGCAGCTTAGACTGTGTGTCTCTCCACTCTTCCTCCAGACTCTGCTCCCTTGATTTCCAAATAAAATGTAAAATGTACTGATGATCAGTGATGGTTTGGAGAGAAAATAGAAGAGAAGAGAAATAGAGATATATATATAGAATAGTAGAGTATGAGATAGATTGGGTCAATAGAGTTTAGGGAAGTTGTAGAGCGAATGGAGGAGAGAAAGAGGGAATTAGTAGATTGGGAGACAGAGAGAGAGAGAGGAATACAGAGGGCGGGAGGAGGTGCGTGAGTGTGAGAAAGGGAGAGAGGGAGAGAGAGAGAGAGAGAGAGAGAGAGGTCCTGTGTGGTCTGGCTGTGTTGGAGCGTATGAGCTGGAGCTCAGCCTGGGGTTTATAAAGCCTGCTCCACAGGCTGGAGCAGACACAGCTCTACTACTGCTTCAGTCTGAGCTCCCTCTGCTCAGACGTCTCTCTCTCTCTGTCTCTCTCTCTCTCTGTGAGAAGCTCGGGATGTGTTTGGCCTCCATCACTCTGCTCCTGCTGACCGCTGTGCTCCTGACCCGCTGCAGGCCGGATGGTGAGAGCACAGAGACGATATTGTCCCAGAATTAGACCTGGCAGGAGGCTGTGAGGGCTCCTGACCGTAGGTGTGTAGGAGAACCTGTGGCTTGGAAACGGCACAGTTTTAACTGGTCCAGGTGACATTTAGCAGCTTTTATGGGTCATTCTTTAGTGTTTAGTCCAGATGTGTTAAACTTGTGTTTATTGGAGTTTGTGTGTGTGCTGAAGCTAATGTTTGAAAAGCTATAGATGCTTATTTTGATCGTTCCTTCAGCGTTTTGATTGGTGTGGTTATACAGTGTTGATTAATTTACTGATAAATTGATATATTGGTTGACTAAATTGACCTGAACTGCTTTCATGCTATGCGTTGCAGTTGTTTTCAGAACTAAGGAGCTTGCAAGTGTTTAAACATGTTTTTTTTAGCTGGTGTCTGGAGACTGGAGAGAGTGTGAGTGTATGTATGTGTGTGTGTGTGTCTGTGTGTGTGTGTTGCTATTTGTCTGTTACTGTCTGGTCATGTTGGTGCAAGTTTGGAGCTGGAGCTTCTTCAGATGACTCACAGCCACAGGCCCTCCTCTGTTCCTGGAGCCCGAGGACCACTCTGTAAAGTGTTTTTTCTTTGTGTTCGTTTGTTTCTGCGGTTCTGGTTAACAGCTGAATGGGAGACAGACCCATCTTTCTGGAACGACCAGGCCAGGAGGACACTGGAGGATGCTCTGAAGCTGCGGCCACGTGTCCACCGGGCCAAAAACATCATCCTGTTTGTTGGCGACGGTGAGTTACATTGCGTGACGTGTTTAACTGTTAAAACATGTTAAATAATATAAATAATGCAGGGCTCCGAGTGGTCCAGCAGACTAAGTCGAATCCTATTCATGTACAGTAACTTGCCATCAACTGCCAGAGCCCTAAAAGAGCCCAATTGGCCTTGCTCTCTCTGGGTGGGTAGATGGCGCTCTCTCTCCACATCACTCCAAAGGGTGATGTCACTCTGCACAAGACGCCTGTGAGCTGATGCATCAGAACTGAGTCGCTACGCTTTCCTCAGAGTGTGCTGTGATGCTACTCGGCAATGCTGCATCAGCAGCAGTTCAAAAAAAGGCGGAATCTGACTTCACATGTATTGGAGGAGACATGTGTTAGTCTTCACCCTGCTGGTGTTGGGGCATCACTAGTGATAGGGGGAGTCCTAATGAGAGAGTTGGGTAATTGATTGTGTAAATTGGGGTGAAAATGAGATAAACAATAGAAATAAATTTATAAAAGAAATTGAAAAGAAGGAACAGTGATTATAAGCTTCTCTTCCACTGTTAAGAGTAGGAAACAAGTGGTTTGGGAACAAAAAAAAAAGCAGAAGCTGTGGACTTTAAAATAAAAAATAAATTATATATAAAAAAACTACATAATTCATAGTTTTATACTTCAAGGCAGATATTGGATGACTCATAGTTGGTACTGAATTATTCCTAATATTTCTATATAAATCATAGTAGAACCTAAATAATTAATAGAATGTACTGTAATTCATAAATCATAGATACTAAATAATTTGAAGTAGATACAGAATAATTATTATTAGTAATTAGAAAGAATTATAAATAGTAAGCAGTGAATCATTTATAATAGTTACTAGAAGTAAACTATTCATACTAGTAGTTACTAAATTGTTCACAGAATGTACTGAATAATTCACAGTACTGTATATAGTAAGTAATACATAGTTGATACTGATTAATTCATAGTGGTTGCTAAATAATGCATAGTAAATACTAAATCATGTATTGTAGATATCTAGTTACTACTGAATAATGTATAATTGATACTAAATAATGTACTCTTATAAATAACCACAGACTTTTAAGCTTGAATGTTAAGCTTGTTAACAAATGCTAAAAGCAATATCAGCCTTTTTCTGCATTTTAGTGCTTTTTAGTACATTTTTCAATTTTCAATTTTTTCAAATTCTTCTATTATTATTATTATAGTTGTAAAAATATAAAATTTTGCTGCTACTATAAACACTTTGTAAAAACTGGCACTGTAATGCACTGCAGGCTGATTTCCTTTATTGCCCTTTAAATGTCTCATAATTATTTCTGCTGATTAATGAACGATGGATGTAATGACATTTAAGCTTAATCTCAGTACTGCAGGGTTTGTTAACACGCTGCTGCATGTCCGGCCTGTCCTGCAGGTATGGGAGTGTCCACTGTGTCTGCAGCGAGGATACTGCGGGGGCAGATGGAGGGCCACTCAGGGGAGGAGACAGTCCTGGCCATGGACTCTTTCCCTTACCTCGCTCTCTCAAAGGTCTGAAACTGCACCTCTAACATTACCTCATATCATATCATATCCATCACAGTTATTACATTTATCATCACACTGTTATCTCTATCCACCATCAGCTTTACCACAATCCCCATCACACTAATGTCTTAATTGCCTTTATTTACTATGATCTTTATATCACACAGTCATCATTACCTTTACCACATTTAGTGTAGCATCACCACAGTCACAATCACACCATTACCATTATCCATTACCACCTTCACACCATTATCACCATCACATCATCAGCTTTACCACATTTCCATCACACCATCATCTCAAACACATTTACTACATTCACCATCACCTTTTTATCACTGTCACACAGTCATCATTACCTATACCACGTTTACTGTAACATTACCAGAGTTGGAAAAAGTACTGAAAAATTGTAATTAAGTAAAAGTACCTTTACTTTGCTAAAATTCTACTCTAAAAGTAAAAGTACCCATCTAAAAATCTACTGGAGTAAAAGTTAAAAAGTACTCAATTTAAAATTTGCTTTGAGTAAACGTTACATAATTACATTTAATTATTTGATGGAAAAAAGTACAAATGAAATAAATTTAATAATTATTAAATTCAATAATTTGGACCTTTGAGGTAGTATTTATTCAGGCCACCCCATAAAACATTTTTTAAGAGCAAGTGGCATAGGTTTCAATGATAATTTTTTTTTCTTTACTGTTAAAAAGTTAAAAGGTTATGGTCATATATGTGACTATAAACCGTATTTTTATAGTTTTACAGTTTATTAGTATTTTTTAACTTGATATTGCTATGCTTTAACTGCTATTTACATGTTTTTTTTAACGTTCAAGCAGATTGCTTAATGTTCCCAGTAAAAACTTAAGGAATTATCATTAAAAACATGAAATCATACAAAAAATGCGCAGTGCCGTAAAGAAGCACATATCGATGGGTAACATAACTCGACAGAACACCGGTTTCCCCGAGCCGCGCAAAAAGACTCCAGACTACAAAGCTGATTTACACAGCGTCTCTCCGACTAACCGTAATAAACACTGCTGGGAAAAGTTTAGCTGGGCTGCCATGGAGAACAAAACTCAGAGGTACTTTCCACCTCTGAACATTACCACAACCACACCATTACCATAAACCTATACCACATTTATCATAAAAATGACCACAGTCACACCATTATGGCATCAGCTTTACCACATTCCCCATCACACCCATCATCTCAATTATCACATTAACTATACTCTTTATAATATTCACCGTCACACAGTCATCATTACCTATACCACATTTACTGTAACATTACCACAATCACAATCACACCATTACCATTATCCTTTACCACATTTAACCATTATCACCATCACAATATCACCTTCACTACAGTCACCATCATACGATTACTTTTGCAACATTCACCATCACATTATCACTTTCACACCATCACCATTGACACTGTCATACCATTAACTTTGCCACATTCCCCGTCACACCAATATCTCAATCACATTTATACACTATCACCTTTATAACTTTCACTGTCACACAGTCATCATTACCTTCATTCATTTGCCGTAACATTACCACAATCACAATCACACCAATATCATTAACCTTAACCACTTTCACACCATTACCATGACGTCATACCCTTAACCACATTAGGCACCACATTATCATCATTACTTGTACCACCATCACCATCATACCATTACCTTTACAACATTCTCCATCACATTATCACAATCACATCATCACCTGTACCACCGTCACCATCATACCATTTACTTTACAACAATCACCACCATTACCACCATCACTAGCATAGCTTTAACTTTACCACATTTTAACACCATCATTCACCACATTCACTATCACATCATTACCACCATCACATTACCAGTCACCTCACACCATAATTGTTTTAAACACCCTGAAACATATAAGAGCAGACATCACAAATATTGTGGAAAAAATGTGGCCTGTGTGTGTTTTTCTATTGAAGTTTTTTTTAGCAGCTGTTATTTTATTTTAATAGGAAGTTATTTAACTTTTATAAAACTGGCAAAGAAGACGTGCTGAACTATTAATACATTCTGAATAGTAGTGTGAATATATAGCCAAAGTAAACCTCTTTGTAACAGGACATTGCAGAGTGAGATATTTAAGGACCTATATTAGAGTGTTTGGGGCAATTAAGTCTTGATTAAATGTTCTGCCTCACTACATCAGATAATGAGAGGTTTTCTGTAGAGTTATGCTGCTGTTCTTTATTATAGCAAGACGTGTCAGTTATTGCAGATCAAAGTGAGTTTACAATGGGACTGATGCTCCTGCTGGAGATTTGAATGACTATATGAAGTTTAAACAAGTCCAGGGTGTAGTTTCTGAGACTGTGTTCAGACTGCTAGCCAATCCGATTTGTTGAAATAACTGTCTGTACCCTTAAGTGATCAGATCAGATTGTAGGTCTAGACATTATGAATGTGGTTGCTGTGGGGATGAGATCAGCATCAGTAACTAACCTTTGGTGCTCTTCTTGGACCTCCAAGGTTGCACCACTTTGGATTTGATAAAGCTGGTGTTTGTTGCATTATGAGTGACACAAAAAACACATTCGAATCCAATTTAAGGGCAAAGTACAGATTGGATTAAACAACCTCCTAATGTGGTTTAGATTTGCCAAAATCAGGTTTTTGATGTGGTTTCTGGTTGTGCACACTATCAAAAATCAATCTGGGTACAATCTACAAAGCCATAAATCAAATTTAAACAGGCAGAATTTAGCTTTACCCTGTTGTTCACACTGGCAGGCAACAAGTCACTTATGTTGCATTAAGTGTGAGGGTGTGTTTGTGGCTGCTCACATTGTTGTTGCACATATTGGTGTGGCCAGTTAGCATGCTGGCTAATCTAACTATTTACCTATTAAGCCGCCCATTACTTTTATCTTTGGATTTTCTCTTTAAATTCCCATGTATATGTGCAAAAAAAGAAAGGAAAAGAAGGGGCTCTGAGTGGTTCAGTGGGCTAAGCACTGCCATTATGATAAGGAGATCACTGGTTCGAATCCCGTTAATGTAGCTTGCCATCAGCAGCCGGAGTCTGGCTCTCTCTGGATGGGTAGATGGCACAATCTCTCCTCACATCACTCCAAAGGTTGATGTCACTCAGCACAAGGCGTCTGTGAGCTGATGTATCAGAACCGAGTCGCTGCGCTTTCCTCTAAGCGCACTGTGATGCTACTCAGCAATGCTGCATCAGCAGCAGCTCGAAAAGAGGCGGTGGCATCACTAGTGGGTTATTGGCCTAGTAATTTGGGGTTAAAATTGGATAAAAATTAGAAATACATTTTATTAAAAAAAAATCTAAAAGAAGGAACAGTGATTATAAGCGTCTCGTCCATGTTTAGCTCCACAATGTCAAGTGTAGAAACCAAGTGGTTTAGGAACCAAAAATTCAGGAAAACGGAAGCTGTGGACTTCAGATCATTGTGTCCGCAGCTGGTTAAAAAAATGTTTTTGGACAATCAGTTGCAATAAATGTCCTTTTACTGTGTCATAATTTATTTGCAAAAAGTTGAGGATATCTCGAATCTCGATTTGTCGCTTTTCGCCAAATCGCAGCTTTAAATTGCGTTCTTCCCTAGCAAATGGATGCTCGCTTATCGTCCAGTCGGCTTTTAGTATAAACTCAAAATAAGTTTATTACTTAGTCCATCTTCAGCTTTGTTTATCCTTCTGGACTCATCTAATATTACCTGCTAGATGCTGTTTCAAATCATGGTTCTTCAGTGCTGGTCCTGACACCTCCCTGCTCTGCAAATGAATGACTTTCCTTTCTCCTAACACAAATTACACAACTAGCTCACTAACAAGCCCTTTCAGAGTTGCAGTGTGTCTGTTAAAGCAGGCAATCCTCTAAAATGGATTAAAGAACACTTTTTTAGAATAATACACTGCCTGGCCCCAACAAAAAAGTTGCCACCAAAAGAAAAAAAGGTCACACACTCTAATATTTGATTGGACCACCTTTAGCTTTGATTGCAGCACACATTCACGGTGGCGTTGTTTCAATAAGCTTCTGCAATTTTTTAATCCAGTGTTGCATTAATTTATTAATTTTTCACCAAGATCTTTGATTGCATTGATGATGGTCGAGTCTGAGTGCTGCACAAAGCCTTCTCCATCCAGTACATTCCAAAGACTCTCAATGAGGTAAAGTGGTGAACAATCAATGTGTGAAAATGATGATCTCATGCTCCCTGAATCACTCTTTCACAATCCCAGCACCATGAATCCTAGTATTGTTATATTGGAATGGAAAAAAAGGAATAATTTGATGGAATAACCTGGTTTGAGCACATACTGTTGCTGAACCTAGACCTGACCAACTGTAGCAAACCCAGATCATTTACTTAGTTAAATCCAGGTGGCGACTTCTTTTTCTTGGCCAGGCAGTGTTGAATAACAATAGATTTCCAAAGCATGGTCCTACTCATTTAATCTTTTGACCTTTGTTTTTTTCTACACAGACCTACAGTGTGGATAAGCAGGTAGCAGACAGTGCCAGCACAGCCACAGCATATCACTGTGGGGTCAAAGCCAACTCCAAAACTGTGGGTGTGAGCGCGAAAGCTGTGGCCTACGAGTGTAACAGCACCTTCGGAAACGAGGTCTACTCCGTCCTGCACCGAGCCAAGGCTCAAGGTACGCCTCCCGTTACGCAACGCTAAGCTACCATCACAACGCTGACAATTATAACTCTGCTGACAGAGCCAAGGGTCAGGTTCTGCGTGTGTTGTGTTCCAGCGCAGGCTCAGTGGGATTTATGGGTCTTAATCTATAGCACAGTCCATTCAGTAGATCAAAGATAACCATAATATTTCCAGAAAGCAATTCTGACGTTTTATTATTTACTCTGCAAAAGCAGGCATCTGATATGGAGCGGCATGAGCGGTTTTGTAATTATCTTGGCTTTAAGACAGATTAGTAGCATATCTGACCTGAGGTCAACCTTCTAATCGGCATCGCTTAACTGGATTTACACTGTCTGTCAAATGTTTGGGGAGCTTTTAAGCAAAATGGGCATGTTTTTGTTGGTTTAGATGGAATAATATATGTTATTTTCTTCTTTCTCAGCACTTCCAAAAATATTAATTTTGTACTTGGTGAAAATTGCTCTGGAAATCACTGAAAAGTATTATTAATGACCCTGGGCTAAATTGAAACCTATTTTGGGTCAAAACTGTTTCATTCTGTGCTTCTAATAATAGTTAAACTGAATTATAATTTATACTACAACCAAAATTCCAACAAAAATGTATGGCTGCGAAAATTGTAAATATTTGTAAATAAAAACAGAATGCAATTTCTTGCTCTTATATCTCATAGATCAACATCTTATACAAAATAAAACATATAATCATATCAGATGTTAAAAGTGACACATTGTAGCATTAGCATTAGCATTTCATAAAAAAAACATCAACCTGATGGCAGCAGTGTATCTTAAAAATGTTGAGTTTGCCCTCAAAAACCTGAAAAAATAAGAGGTACTTATAACAAACAGCTGCAGTAGTAGCAATTCGGAAGTAACTCAAATGACTGTGTATAAAAATAAAATTTTAGTGAGGCAGAGTGTCTCAGAAGTAAAGATGGGTAGAGGTTCACCAATCTGCAAAAAAAAAGTGTTTCTAAAAATTGTAGAACAATTAAAAAAATGTTACTCAATGTTAATTTACAACGACTTTGGGCATTCAACCATCTACATTACATAAAGTCATCAAATGCCTCAGAGAACCTGGAGAAATCGCTGTGCACAATAACGTATATATATATATATATATATATATATATATATATATATATATATATATATATATACTGGATGCTGGTGATCTTCGGGCCCTCAGGTGATGCTGAATTAAAATCAGTGACTCTGTGCAAATTGTGTTGATAGCGATGATTTCTGGGAGTGTTCCTGAGCCCATGCAGTGATCTTCCAGCACAGAATCAGTACAGCTTATTTTTAATGCATTGCCACATAAACAATGCTTATAACATGCTTATATCATAGATAAGCAAAACCAATAATTTTAGAAATAGATAAAAATAAAGACCAGGAAAATCCATGTATACAGAGTATAACATCTGAGACAACAGCAAAAAGGGAGGAACATTTGTAAAATAATTTTCGAAATTGCTATCTTTCCTACACGTGTAATCAGGTAGGCAGTTGTAATGAAGTGGAAAATAAAGATGAATCTCATAAAGATGAACAAGTAAGCTATTTGGGTTTCATTTTACTGCTAATATGTTGGCCTAACTACCAGCAGTACCAACGTTTAGCACAAAAGTTGAGACTAGATTAAATTCACAAAAGGAAAGTGCTTGTCCTGCAGATCTCATTGTTCCCGTGTGCCCGACTGTTTTGTCTTTTTCTGTTGTTGGATGGGTGACAGTGGCCTGCCTCAACTTCCAATAATCAGTCTAAAAATCCAGACCACACCTCAGACAATCCAAATAATGTTTTTTTTAGTTTGATACTTTGGTAACAATTTGTAATCACTTTCATTAATATACCATTAACCAATAATTATTTTTCACATTTTAAGAAACTAAAAAGTTGCTATCACATTTGAAAATACTAATGAATGCATTGGCAAATTAACTGCAATTGATAAACATTTGCCTAGTTGAAAATTTGTATTTAGTAGCGATTTATTAATGTTTAAATTCTAAATTTAAATTATATAGAATATCCATGCTGATAAATAAGTGTCATGTGTGAGCATTTGTTAATATTTAAATTCTGATGAACTACTGCTTTACCACATCTACTGATCATTAGTTAAAAATATATTAATGAAAGTTATTATAAAGTGTTACCGATACTTTTGATACTTTTATGGTCAGAACAAATTTCGGTCCTTTTGGTCCTACAGTCCATGGAACCTTTGGCTCTTGCTATTTTAGGTTAGACTAAACTAAAACAAAATCAGAAGCTTCAGACCAAACAAGGTAGAAATGAAAGTAACCTGTGTCCAGATTCAGGTACAATAGCATTAAAACCTTTCCAGGGATTCATTATGTGTTTCAGTGTGGTTACCTGTGGCTGAATGTCCTGATCCTGCCATACCTGTCAAGTCTGCCGTTTTGGCCGGGAAACTACCGTATTTTACTCCTCTTTCCCGCCGTCCTCCCGTATTAGTATTTTCCCGTAAATTTCCCGTATTTTATTAAAATAAAAAATATATATTATTGAGGATACAGGGCACTGACCGCTCTGTGTCTCTTAACCAATCGTGGAGCCGGTTCAAGGAGAAAGTCCCGCCTTTCAGGAGAAACAGCCAATCAGCTTGCAAAGAGGGTCAGTGTGGGGAAGCCCCGCCCTCCTCGCTGTGAGTTCAGGCAGCTAGTTGGAGCTGCCGATGTTAAAACATACATGCAGCGATTTTTCTAAAAGAAAGGTAACGGTAGTCTAATCATGGAAACTGGGATGAGATTTTTCTGATAGCTGCTTAAAAATACTCCGAAATAAAACACACAGATTAAACCTTTTAAAATAAAAAAAATTACAGCTTGTGACTCAGTTTAACTAGAAATGTGGAGAGGACCGACATTAACTGAACTGATCAGGGGTGGAGTGATCAAAAGGAAGAAGTATTAATTAAAAATTATTGTGTAGGCCCCTTAGGACTAATTTTTACTGATGGAATATATCTGGTCCATGTCCTTTTAGTAAAAGCTCATAATACCATTTTTAGGTCACCAACAGTCATTTTGCAGAATTTGTGCACTCTTTGTTCAATTTTAAATCCATTAAATAAATAAAAAATATATCATATAAAAGAGTGCATTTATTACAAAAAAGACATGAAATCTTAAATAAAAAAAAAGATCTAGAAAAGGGTTTTTCATTTGGCTGTATTAAAAGAATGACATATGTAGGAATGTCCACAACATGTTCAGATTCTGATAATCTAATTGTAGTGTGTAAGTGGTTCACATGTGGTTATTTTAGATTTTTTGTAAACCTGTTTTAAAATGTAAGAGATACTGAACCTTCGTTGGGCTGGTGGGACGGCTTTAAGCGTACAGAGGAAAATATCCCTTATTTTTAAATCTAAAACTTGACAGGTGTGGATCCTGCACTGGAAAGACATTAGAACCTCAATCCTCTAATTATAGACACACACATATATACAGATCACTAAACCAAAACATTTTCCAAACATTAAGCCATTAAACAAGCAAAGAGAGACCTGACCAAGACCTCCCAGACCAGGAGCACGTGTATTTTTTTATTTTTAATAACTCTTTCCGCCCTCGCATAATGGGCAAATCTACAAATACTGTGTGAGGTCTCTACCACATGCATATGTGTGTGTGTGTGTGTGTATACACGTAGAACTGGTGAAAGTGTGTGTATTTGAACAAGTGCAGAGGCTTTGAATCGTGTCCAAACATGTCACTTCACCACTAACTAAGAATGGTGTCACTGTGAGAGAGTGAGAGAGAGAGAGAGAGAGAGAGAGAGAGAGAGAGAGAAAAAAAGAGAGAGAGAGAAATACATTAGCCAGGCTTCCTTCCGAACATTTTACTAATGTTCTGCATAATATTTAATTTTCCAGTTAAATATAATTTAATTTCAGTTCAAAAAGGTAAGTAAGTCGTGTTTCCATCCAGTACAGTTATGTGTAGGAACTTGACATGGAAACATAAACGTGTTATGAGTGTTGCTAAAACAAGCGGGACAAAAAGACTTAACTTTGTCTTCTTTTAAAACCATTACAGCCATTTATGATCTTTTAAAGACATATATTTTGCAGTACATAGACAGTAAAGGCAGGACGAACAATAATCAACATAATGAGAGCTGAAATCTCTGTTTCCTACTTTAATAATCTATAATCTATCTTTAATAACAAATGCAACAGACAGTTCTGAGAGACAGCTGGCAGCACAAATGCAACAGACAGTTCTGAGAGACAGCTGGCAGCACAAATGCAACAGACAGTTCTGAGAGACAGTTGAGAGCACAAATGCAACAGACAGTTCTGAGAGACAGTTGGGAGCACAAATGCAACAGACAGTTCTGAGAGACAGCTGGCAGCACAAATGCAACAGACAGTTCTGAGAGACAGTTGGGAGCACAAATGCAACAGACAGTTCTGAGAGACAGTTGGGAGCACAAATGCAACAGACAGTTCTGAGAGACAGTTGGGAGCACAAATGCAACAGACAGTTCTGAGAGACAGTTGGAAGCACAAATGCAGGGTGGTATAAGGTAGCATAGGGAGAGTAGGGTATTGTATTACTGGACACTTCAGAGGCTCCTACAGCTTGATTCATTATTGATACCTTTTTTTTTTGCAAAGCTCTTTATTATCACTCTTTTTCTAACATTTACAACACATATATATAATCAATATATATTTTTAAAATTTTGCTTTTTTTCTTTTCAAAATTTCCAAAAATTTAGTGGATGGAAAACTCTCATGCTGGTTTGCTATTTAATTATTTATTGTTTGTCAATTTGTTCTATATTGGCATTGATTCACAGTGGGTATCTTCACCTCCTCTAGATAATGCTATTCATTAATCCGGTGTCTCTGTGTCCATATGTTTATGTAGGGAAGTCTGTGGGTATAGTGACCACCACTCGTGTCCAGCACGCCTCTCCGGCCGCAGCGTATGCACACTCAGTGAGCCGTAGCTGGTACAGTGATTCAGACCTGCCCTCTGCTGCCCGCAGGCAGGGCTGCACCGACATCTCCACACAGCTGGTCACCAACACGGACATCGACGTGAGAAAAAGCTTTTTCTGTACTGATAAATGTCGAACAAGCAGTTTTTGAGAAGTGAAATTAAGTTAATAGGATTTACAGAAAAGGTGCAATCATTTTCAAACAAAAAAAGACAGATGCATAAATTTGAGCACCCCAGCGAAAAAATTAAAACAGAATTTAATAGATCCTCCTTTTGTTATTTAGACCATTCTTCTTTATAAATCATCTTCAGTTCAGTCAGGTTTGATGGTTTCCGAGCATAATTAGCCGCTTTAAATCACACCACAGATTTTCATAATATTTCATAATATTCAACAAGTCTGGGGACTGATTGTTGCACAATTTCTGTGAATCCTATAAACTCCATTTCACTTTTTAAATATATCTGTTTTTGTCTGCTATATGATTTATTTAACTGAAATTGCTGATCTGAACAATCAAAGATTTATAAAGAAAAAAAATCATTAAAACGATCAGGGATGAACATTGATAGTGTTTTAAAATTGGCTGTAAAACTTAGTTACTGAATTTTGTCCATTTGACATTTTCAAAAAACAGAAACTGGTTTTCAACTGTTTTTCCATTTTTTTTCTTTTTCGTTTCTTCCTTTCAGGATCTTAAATTTTAGTAAAATTAAATTTTTCTTCTTGTAAAAAATGTAGGTTGGATTATACCATCAGATTTTTGTTACAAAATGCAAAATCAGGAAATATACTGTAATAAATTGAATATAATTCTTTTTTTTTTCATCTTTCCTGTATTTCTTTTTATGAGGGGCAGAACTAAAAAACGCAAAAAATAAAAAAATAAAATAAATAAATAAATAAATAAAACAAATATATATGTATATATATATATATAATTCCTTTTTTACTATTTCAAATGGAAAATATTAAATAGTAAAGTTTTACACCCAGTGCTCTATTTTCAAATGTAACCTCAAACATCATTTACAACTGATATCAGTTACTCTGCCCTACTTAGGCTCAATACTTTGCTTTGTTAAATATAGTGAAAAATACCAACTTTATGCACATCATCATTTTTTACTCAAAAAGGTTTAAAATCAGCCAAGTGTTTTAGGTTTTCTTTAGTTTTTCACTGGAGATACGCGTAACAAGTAATGGAAGCGGTGCTAACTGCATTACCAAACCATCACATACTCACCTCAAACCATGTTCAGTACTCTTCAATAGACTTGCTTAACTGAATTCTGACACCTGTTGACTTATGATTGTAGCATGTAGCTAGCACCATGCTAGCTAACTGTGGACTTTACACTTCTAGTACTTTTTAGTTAGCTACATTAGCCTTATTATATAGACAGTCCTAAAACAACATTCTAACACAAAGCAGGACTTAACTGGTTGACTACATTTGTGGTATACAGTATCCTAAAATTAGAAATCCTACAGGTCATTTGTGCGACTCTATAGAAGTCACACAAATAATAAATAATGAATAAATAAGATTAATCCTTTCCAACCATAACATTTTGATGGAGCTGAGTAAAGTATATTTACTGTAATGGTAATTTTCTCTCCCAGGTTATTCTTGGTGGTGGTCGGATGTATATGACGCCAAAAGGCACTCCAGATCCAGAGTACCCATCATCCTCCTCACGTAAAGGAGACCGAAAGGACAAGAAGAACCTTATTGAGGTCTGGCTGAATGCTCGGAAGGTGAAACACACAGTCTCTTATTGTAAATATGGGATTGTAGTTTGGTTTTCTGTTTGGCAGTTCTGTTCTGCCAGTGCTGTGTGTTTACTCCTTCGTGAATCTGACCACTGGCTGTTTTTCAGGACAGAAAGGCTCAGTATGTTTGGAACAAGGAGCAGTTCAATGCAGTAGATGTGAAAACCACAGACTGTCTGATGGGTAAAGTTATTTATACCTTTACACCTCAATATAATTCCACTGCAATCTAATCTTAGCACAAAGATAAGCGCTGAACAAAACTTAAACCACCACATGTTAGCCATGCTGTGCAGAGTACTCCACAATAAATTATACAATTCAATATTCATCTCAAGCACACATTACATGAACATTCATCAGTCCTGTGATTTTACATTCAATTTGCATTTTTTTTTCAATGCATGCTTTGGGATTTTCTGAAATCTCTCTAATTGTAGGTCTGTTTGAACCCAAGGACATGAGGTTTGAGGTGTTCAGAAACCGCACCCGTGACCCCTCCATCGTGGACATGACCGAGACGGCCATTCAGATCCTCAGCAAGAACCCAAAAGGCTTTTTCCTCTTTGTGGAAGATGAGTATTTATCATACTTCTAACTGTGTTGTATTATGATTATATAATATATCATTTTTGGGACCACTTAAAAATAAGTCTCCTTAATAACGGGTTTATAAATAGTTTATGAAGAAGTCTATTATTGATCGTTAATAAGGTTGTAACTATTTTACAAACCATAAAAAAGGAGCTATAACACATAAAGAAAAGGAAAATATGGCCTGTTTTCTTCATTTTTCTACACACTTAGTTATCTTAATTGGCCTTTTCCATTAATTAGCATTAACATATCTGTTAATAACTTTTTTAATTCAACTACTCAAATTAATTATTTGTCCAGTAATAATAATGATTTGGCAAATGACAGGACACTGTTGTCCCTTCTATTTATGTGTAATATATTTATATATTTTTATTGTATTTACAACCTAATTAATAACGTTAATAAACCCCTTTATAAACTATTTATAAGCTTTTTTATAAAGGAGACATATTTTAAACTGGTACCAATTGTTTTCTCTATTTTTTAAAAATTGAGTTTGTTTCTATGTAGACTTAAAATGATTATGAATAAAGCTACACCCAATACATACATTTTAACATCTAATTTTAAGCTCACTGCTGGCAGTTGGAGTCGATGGATAAGAGTGAGGGTTGAATAGTAGACCAGGTCCAATTTCAGAACAAACAACACTGGTTATATACTCTGATAGTCTGAATGAATTCCTCTCATGTCCTGCTGGTTTGTTTTGTCTGTAAGGGGGAGAATCGATCACGGACATCATGACGGCATTGCTAAACTGGCTCTAACTGAGACGGTGATGTTTGACCGTGCGGTCCAGAGAGCGGCGGAACTGACCAAAGAGTCCGAGACCCTCACTGTGGTCACAGCTGATCATTCCCATGTCTTTACGTTTGGTGGGAACACACCCCGGGGTAACTCCATTTTCGGTGAGTCACTTACACTTAAATATAAATACACTTTTTTTTTACTATTAGGTTTTTTTTTTTTTTTCAGTATTATGGTTTCTGGTACCTGCTGACACCGACAGAACCTTATGTAGTCAACACAATTCTTAAATCACTGACCAAGAATTAAAAAACCTGAATATATAGGTACACAAGACTGGTGCAAAACTACAATGATATACTGTAGGGCTGTTAACATATCTTAAAATTTAAACAAATAATGGTACTTATCTAAATTTTTACTTATCTAAACTTATTTAAACTTTATAGACTGAGTGCTAGTGCATCGTGCACCCAGTCCACACACAAAAAAAAAAACATAGCACATCCAACAAGAACAAAACCCACATGAACCACCACTTCTGTTTGTGGACAAAAGTGTTGGCAAACCTACACATTGCACCTATACCAGCTTTTATGACATGCCATTCTAAATCCATATACACTTTTCTACTCCTTAACCTGTGTTAAGGCTCAATGCATGGCTTGGAGGGGGGGGGGGTTGATTTTATACACCAATGGCAATAAAACACAATAAAACACCAACAGAATGATCACTAAGGGGCTGATGGAAAGAGCCTATAAAATAACACATTTTGGGCCTCATTCATAAAAAGACCAGTTAAGAGCAAACTGTCTTGCAGAAAGACTTAATTTATTCATTAAAATGTGTATTAAATAGTATTTAGAGAAAACAGATTTCACATTACCTAGTAGTTCTAAGTTTTCTGTAATATTGTCTTTGTTTTTAAAGGTTTAGCCCCCAAAAAGGCTGACGATAGACTTCCCTTCACCAGCATCCTGTACGCTAATGGTCCTGGATACGTACATGTGAATGGGACAAGGGCAAATGTTTCAGCAGTAGATTACTGTAAGTGTGTGTCTGCATGTGTGTGTCTGGGTTCTGCTCTATTTTGTTCTTTCTGAAGACCCAGTTCTTTCATGGTTATATAACAGTAAGAAGTTCTGGCAGGTCCGCTTGAAAGAAAATGAAAATAGATTTTTTTTTAATTTTGTGAGGTTGAGGATAGGCAGCACTTCTGCAGAGCTCAGTGGAAAATACTGAAGACCAAAACATTTCCTTTTTAAATAGTGAAGCAAAGGTTTGAGTCAGGATTAGTTGGTATTTATATTGATCATTTAGGGAAAATGGCTGAAATAACAAAAAAGATGCAGAGCTTTGAGATGTCAAATAATGCAGAGAAAAACAAGTTTTCATATTTATAAAGTTTTAAGAGTTTAGATCTCAAACTTTGGTGCAATAACCCTGGTTTTAATTACGTTTTCATGCATCTTGTTACATTCTCCTCCACCAGTCTTACACACTGCTTTTAGATAACGGGTGTCTGCACCTGATCCACTTACCGATCCATGCTTCAGTCCGCAGCTGGAGCTGGACAGTAAACCCGTAACCTGTAAACCTGCGTAAACTGTAGCTGGCTGTCTACAAAAGAAAATGTCAATTGTCTGGAGAGTTTTCCCTTTTGGAAACGCCAAACAGCAAAACGGCTACTTGTAATATTTATCAGCGTCCGAGGGGTGAACAGATTAACACCAGCAATCTGTTAGCCTAGCTAGCACTGAACTGACAGCAGCTGCATTCTGGTGTAAAGGTATTAATTACAGACTGAGGTAAACTTTAGTCATAATCCATACATCCTATAAAACCACAGGGTCTACAAACACTAACCAGCACAAACACACCCATCTGTTATTAAAAACAGTGATTAATTTAGTTCAGAAATACAGATAGCATACAGTTAGTCTGTTAGCCTAGCTAGCATTGGGCCGGCAGCTGCATATCAGCATTGTGAATGTAATAAGTAACTCATCTCAAGCGAACAAAAGCAATAATCCACATCAAATATCAAACCACAGATCCCACCCACTCTAACCAGCACTAACAAATCAATCTGTTATTAAAAAAACAGTGATTAATTCAGCTCGGAAATACAGTTAGCGTCGCCGGTTAACTTTTTTTCTTTCATTATTTAGTAAAAATGTAATATGTGTAATATGTGTGTTTTAACTAAAAATATTAACATTTCAGGAATTATAATATATCATGTATCATAAATTATTTCAGAAATATTGTATTAATTAAGTAATTGTATTTAGGTAATATTGTATGCAGAAATAAAGTAAAGTTTACTAAAAGAAAGGACTGAAGTTCAGTTGACTTATTTACTCTATGTAACATTTACGTCTTGAAACCGAGTTAAAGTTACTTCAATTTATCTGAAATTAAAATGCAGAGAGTTGCAAAAGTTTATTTAAGTAAATTTTACTCATCATTTTTTCTGTGTGTGTTCTGTTTCAGACTAATTATGTAACCTTAATCAAAGTACTAATAATAAACTAAAAGAGCCCTTTTATCGGTATTTGTATCGGTATCGGCAGTTTTATATCAGAATCGGATTGGAGCTGAAAAAGTGGATCGTCTCATCACTAGATTATACAGGTGTTACAGGTGTTATTAGCCTTGTATCTCCAGTTCTAAAACTACAGAAGCATATTTTATACACCCAACACGTCTTGTCTGATTAATGTTGTGTATCTTCCCTGCAGTTGATGAGGAGTACATGCAGCAGGCTGCCGTTCCGCTAGACGCCGAGACTCACGGAGGAGAGGACGTCGCTATTTACGCTAAAGGTCCCATGGCCCACCTGTTCCACGGAGTGAAGGAGCAGCACTACATAGCGCACGCTTTGGCCTACGCAGCCTGCCTGGACCCCTACACACACTGTCCCCCACGCCCCCTACATTCCGGGACACACACACACAGCCTCTCTGCTCTGCTCATATCATTAACCGCTCTGATCTGGCTCATCCTCAGATGACAGAGCCAAGCTTTGAGTGACTGGATCTCAGGTCTGTTTTCATAGAAGGGTGGATTTCTTCTTATTTTTTTTTTACATGAATAATGTTTTTTATTTTTATGTCAGTGTCATGTGACCAAAAGTATGTGGGAAAACACATTCATTAGTGTGTTTGGCTGTTTTTGCAACATTCACATTCTCGGCAGAGCGGGGTTGCCCAAAGATTATGTCTAAAGGGGCCAAAGCACAATATCTGTGGTCAAAAAGTCACTTTTTTAAAGTGTACTTTATAATATAATGCCGTATTTTTCTTACTATAAGGAGCACTTTAATTTTCCCAAAAATTGACAGTGCACCTTGTGTATGAATTTTACCAGTAGCAGGATCATTAGCATTTCAGCATTAGCTACTAACAGCAGCTCTAGCTCTTTCTCCATTTAGATGTAAGTATTATCCCCATCTAGCACTACTGGAACAACATTAGCATTAGCCACTAACTAAGGCATTTACAGTGTTAAAACAAGCTTAGCGTAACGAATTGCTAGCTAATTTCCCCCCTTGAACACTCAAGGTTCCTCAGTGTAGTGCTGTTGGGTGGCATTTATGCCTCGCTAGCGCTGCAGTTAGCTGCTAATGCTAATGCTGCTGCACCCAGGCTTAGTGCAGATCTGGAAATCTAAGGTTACTGTAAATAAATGGAAGCTCTGTACTCAGCCTTATAGTGTGAAAAATATGGAATTAAATACTACTTAAATACAGATTTAAAGTGTATAAAGTATAAAATATTATATAAATAACAATTTTACATGTACATGCTGTTTATGTAGCCTGTATGCTTTCTTCTGACCTTCCACAGACAAGCACTGGCTGTAGATATGGGTCATAGGATTCCACCTTTCCAACTACCAATTACAATTCATCACATTTCTGCCTTAATCAGCTGCAAGTGCTGTTATTCTGAAATAGAAACATCAATCCTTCTGTGATTAATGATGTTTTACCATCTGACAATCTGCTGGACACATCTGTTGACACTTCAAAATGCTACCTGACCAAATGAACCCTGTACTAAATTTCTGTACTACAATCTAAAGCAGGACGATACAGCATTTATTTTTTAATATTAATACTGGAAATCTTGAGTAGTATCTGAAACAGATACAGTATGCTCTCATCTTTGGGCTTTTGGATGATCCAGGACTGGTTTGGTGTGAAGGAACTGTCGACTGGTCTGCACTAAAGCCCACCCAACACTTTTGGGAAGAAGAAATGGACGTGAGCCAAGCTTCATAGGTTTCAGCAATGTTCACTGTATGGCTGAATTCAATCAAATTTACACAGCAGTCTATGTAAAGCCTAAATCAGGACCATGGGATTATGGGATGAGATGTTCAGCCATTCACCTGTATGCATATTGTGTATGTACTGTATATGCAATCTATGACCTTGACTTTAACACAAGAATATGTGTTAAGAATTTCTACTTAAGATTTATTTTTATTTTACATCCAATTATTGCCTTACTGTAATGTCACTGTTAAATGAAAGTCTTCTCTATGCAAATGATTTGATATTATTTTATATCAAGTGTTTTATAAAGTTATAAGTAATGCACATTACACTATGAATAAATGCAGTTTCTGGTTACATAATTTGCTTAGTAATGCTTCTGTACTGTTATATACAGCTTTTTATGAGATCTGTTGTCAAGGTAGGTTTTATACAGGTGGCTTTATAACCTTGGTCTGTATTGTAAAATAAAGTTTATTATTATATATAATACACTATAGAGGCATACACACAGTAGAACACACCTGTGCCAAGGTTTAGGGATCTGATAAGTCCTCCCTTCACTCTGTTCTTTAATGGTCAGGACCCCACAGTCTGTGGAGGTCATGTGGAGTCCTCACCATTGAAGAACATTGTACATAGACAGTATATAGGAATTTGATTTTTGTGTGAATTTGTTAGATTAACCATTCCCTGTACTTTCCTAAAAAAGGCCAATATTTTTCATGTTCAACCCTCATGTTACAATAAATCAGGTGAGATACTGCGTGCATATATTACTGTATATCTACTAAAAATTATGTATATAGTTCTAAAAAAAACAGTGAGACCACTTCATTTTCTGAATCAGTTTTTTTTCTGATTTTGCTATTTATAGGTATATATTTGAGTAAAATGAATATTGTTGTTTTATTCTATAACCTACAGACAACATTTCTCCCAAATTCCAAATAAAAATATTGTAATTTAAAGAATTTATTTGCATAAAATTAGAAATGGCTGGAAAAACAAAAATGATGCAGAGCTTTCAGACCTTATATAATGCAAAGAAAAGAAGTTCAAGACAAAAACTAGTTTTGGGGGTTCAGAAATCAATATTTGGTGGAATCTTGGTAATTTCTTCTCCACCAGTCTTACACACTGCTTTTGGATAATTTTATGCCACTCCTGGTGCAAAATTCAAGCAGTTCAACTTGGTTTGATGGCTTTTGATCATCCATCTTCCTCTTGCTTATATTCCAGAGGATTTCAATTTGGTAAAATCAAAGAAATGTATCGTTTTTAAGGTGTCTCTTATTTTTTTTTCCAAAGCTCTATACAGTACCAGTCATTAATTTACAATATTCTGCATTGTAGATTAAAACTAAAGTCAAACTATGAAGAAAATCATACAGAATTATTTAGAAAAAAACAAAAATGTAAAACAATCAGTGGCCCTCTTGCTTAGATGACAGTTTTGCACATCTTGGCTGAATTTTCTCAGACAGCTTCATTCAGGTAGCGTTATCTAATATGGCTTTTAGTTAAACTTATCAGCTGTGCTAACAGTGCTTGTCAAGAGTTAATTATTTGAATGTATTGCCTCTTAAAGTGTTTGAGAGCATCAGTTGTAAAGTTGTGAAGAGGTAGAGTTGGTATACAGTGAATAGACCTATTTGAGTAATGTTCTAACCCACATTAAGGCAAGAGAAGCTTAGACAATCCGAAAAAAAATATCAAGAACTCAAAGTATCCTCAAGTGCAGTTGCAAAGACCATCAAAAATGTCATGATGAAACTGGCTCTCATCAGGACTGGCTTTCCCCCAGGAAAGAAAGAGCAAGAGTTCCCTCTTTTGCACAGGATTAGTTCATCAGAGTTACCGGCCTCAGAAACCATAAGTTAACAGCAGTCCAGGTAAGAGCACCTAAATGCTTCTTCACAGAGTATTTTAGTTTGTTTAACACTTTTAAGTTACATCATCATTTCTTATGTGTTACTTCATAGTCTGGATGACTTCGGTATTTATTTACAATGTTGTATAAAAGCACACACACAGTGTGTGTTCTCGCTGTTGTGAAATAGGACCATTAGAATAGGACTCTTGTAGGCATATAAACATGAACCCAATGGCACCATGCCTAAGGCCAGGCATTGGTTATTGTGAAGTAGTGGAACTGTGTTCTCTACAATGATGGTGCTCCATCCAGTATTTTAGGGAGAAGTTTGGGGTTTGGAGATCAACCAACACCCTGTTTTGACTACAAAAAAAAAAGTAAAGTTATTAACAAATAAACTATGTAGCAAAGCAAATAATGCTTAATAAATTGCAGATAAAGTTGCACATTTTTTTTTTAAATCTCAAACCACATCATGGATTTACAGTAAGAACTGATATGTGTAGTTTGTGCAGCTATTGGACAATAAGTTTGATAAGTCATTGCTGTTAGTTATGGTACAGTCTTTGCTATTAAACCATATAAAGTCTCTTATCAGTGATGTTCAAATATGGCCTCATCCTCTCATCCTTAGCCAGGTTATTAACTCATTGTAAATTCTTTAGTAATAAAGAGTTTAGTGAAAGTCAGAGAGAGAGATATTCACAGTTTAAATAACATCAATAGCAAGGAGTGAGTTTTGTCTGATGCATATGTTTTTTTTTGTACAGTATATGTAAAAACGGTACTTTGACATGCACCAATTGCTTGCAAGAGCATTAACATACAGCTCTAAGACATTATGAGACATTATATGTAATTATGCCGGTAGTGGATTAGAGGGTTATAAGGACTCTCTACATTAGGAATAGGAGTACTGGACCTGTTTTCTCTGGAGTGATGGAGCTCCATTTACTATCTCTGACGTAGGTTGGAGTTCACGAACTAATCATCCAACAATACGACATCAGAATCTGACCTCAATAATGCTCTTTTGGGCCGGAAGCAATGTTCCAAATGCCTTCCCATACAAATACTTAGAGGCTGCTACTGCAGCAAAACTCCCTGTTAATATTAGTTAATTATTTAGTTAGTTATAATTAAAATAAGCTAAAATAAGCATGGGTAAAATGAGCTGCATTTCAACTCAATTTAAAACACATGATCAGTACTACAGTGAAAATATGAATACTGTACTGTTATTTTAACTCAATTAAAATAACTAAGGAACTGTACTATAGTGAATGTGTGGCTACTGTATCACAGTCTAAGTCAATTAAATGTGTAAAAACTGTACTATAGTGAAAGTATGAATACTGTATCACAGTCTAAGACAATTAAGTATGTAAAAACTGCACTATAGTGACAGTATGAATACTGTATCACAGTCTAACTCAACTAAAAGTGTAGAAATTATACTATAGTGAAAGTATGAATATTGTATCACAGTCTAACTCAATTAAAGGAGTAGAAACTGTACTTTGGTAAAAGTATAGACATTGTGTTATAGTCTAACTTGAGTAAAAGTGTTGAAATTGTACTATAGTAAAATTATGGATACTGTGTCATAGTCTTACTCAATTAAAAGTGTAAAAACTGTGCTATAGTGAAAGTGTGGCTACTGTACCACACTGTAACTCAATTAAAAGTGTAAAAACTGTGCTGTAGTGAAAGTATGGATGCTCTGTCACAGTCTAACTCAATTAAAAGTGTAAAAACTGTACTATAGTAAAAGTATGAATACGGTATCACACTCTAACTCAATTAAAAGTATAGAAATTATACTATAATGAAAGTATAAATACTGTATTACAGTCTAACTTAATTAAAGCAGTAGAAACTGTACTTTGGTAAAAGTATAGACATTGTATCATAGTCTAACTTGATGTAGAAATTGTACTATAGTGAAAGTTTGGATACTGTGCCACAGTGTAACTCGAGCAGAAACACAGTGTCACAGTGTAAAACTTAACGTTTTTTGTAACTATGACCATAGTATTAAAATTTAACTCAATTAAAAGAGCAGAAACTACTGTGGTTAAAATATGGGTAAAATATCATAATCTAACCCAATTTACAGAGCAAACAAACTAAGCTATATCAAATGTATGGAATTATTACAATGATTATTACAATGTAACAGTTAATAGAGCGGAGAAACTGTAGTATAGTGAAAGTATAGGTAGTGTATCAAAATATAATTTCTCAATTAACTCAATTAACAGAGCTGAGAAACTGTACTATAGTGAATGTATGGATACTGCATCACAGTGTAACTCAATTAAATGAGCAGGAACTTTACTTTTTTGTAGGTATGGCCATTGTGTTACAATCTAACTCAATTAACAGAGCATAGAGACTAAACTACAGTGAAAGTATGGATACTATGTCACAGTTAAACTCAATTACATAAGCAGAAACATAACATTTTAGTAAGTATTGCCATTGTATTACAACCTAACTCAATAAAAAGAGCAGATACTATATACTTATAGTCAACACATGGGTACTATATCACAATCTAACTCAAATAACAGAGCAGAGAAATTGAACTATAGTGAAAGGATGAATACTGTGTTCCAGTCTAACTCAATACGCAATCAGAAATGGTACTATAGTGAAAGTACTGGTACTGTATCACATTCTTAGTCAACAAAGCAGAGAAATTACAGTAATAATGTGTATATAATATTGCAATTCAACTCAATTAAAATAGCAAGTAAATTTAACTCAATTAAAACTGTGTTTCTAAAAGTGGGTGTTTGGACATTTTATTACAATCTAACACAATATAAAATGCCTTTGGTTAATTATTAGTGTCAGGCACAATCAGTCTGAGAGATAATTAAGTGCTTTATGTTGTTTTATGGAAATCACACTGCAGTGTAAGCAAATGTACATTAAGTAGGTGATTAATAAGTGACAAATGCACTGTGAAAGTGATATATGCAGACTTGTTCTCAGTGATAATGTAGTGTGCCCTCTCTGAGGGAATCTCAGTTGAACTTTGGTCTGAAGCACGGCTATAAACATGTGTGTGTTGTGCTCTTGATCTTACCTGTGTTCTCTGCATGCAGGTGTTAACATCATGGCTGTGCTGAACCCCCTGAGATCTGGACTGTTAGTATTATTTGTTATTAATGCTTTTATTAGTGACTGTTTCTCCAATGGACCTGGTAAGTCTTCTGTTAATTCTTGTATTTTTTTGTGATTGTCATACTTATTTATTGGAATACAACATTTTATCTCCTATATGTATATATATTAACATAAGAGCTCCACACTTTTAAGTTCTTGCAGCTACAGAATGTTAGTTTTATTTTTGCGGTAATATAAATGGGTATCTCTGTAACTTTGCAGAAGAAGGAAAACAACTTTGTTTGTTGCAACATATATGTGACCAATTTACATAATGTCAATATATGACAAATGAACATATGAAGTTTTTGCATGATATATTTTATTATTCAATATTCATATAAATATTCAATGTGAATTATTGTTTTTTTTTACAGTACTTTGAGTTACTCAGTATATGCAATCAACTATTTAGTATATACCCAATATATTACCCAATATCTACTGTTAATTATTTAGTGTATACAATGAACTATTCAGTATTTAGCTAAGAATTATTGAGCAGTCTTTTTTTGTATCTATAAATTATTCAGTATCTACTTTGAATTACATTTCATTTACTAAATATTTTTGCATTTACTAAGAATAATTCAGTAACTCAAATGAATCACACATTTGCTGTACATTATTAGGTGCTCCTGGTTATTCAGTATGTACTGTATATTATTCAGTAGGATGTGAATAAGTAAAGTCGTGTTTTTTAATGGTTTGCAGTGGAGGAACAGAATCCGCAGTTTTGGAACGCGAAAGGAAAAGAGGCTCTGGTAACGGCTCTGTCCCTGAAACACAACTTCCACCTCGCTAAAAACCTCATCCTCTTCCTCGGAGATGGTGAGTGCTGTTTATGATCACTGTCTATGAATCTTCATGAGAAATTCTAGTAAACAAAATTGGAGGGAGAAATTATAGTACTGTTTTTTGTGCACTATAAGGCACACAGGTATATGAGGCTTACTATTAGTGAATGTCTATTTTCTAGTCTATTTTCATACATAAACCACTCTGGATTATAAGGTGTATTATGTGACACTAATAAGGAACAAGGGTGTTGCCATGTTTTCCTTTTCTCACCACTGGGTGGTGGTGGGGTGGTAACTTAATTAAAAGTTAAGTAGCTTAAGCTAAGCTAAGTAAACAAAATTCTTAAAACATATATATTTTAAAGTCAAAAGAACGCTGGATGTTAATCTACACAGATTTCTCTCCTGAAAACTATTTATTTGGGTGAGTAAAGCTCGTCCATTTATTTACAGTAACATAAGATTTCCAGATTTCCACTAAGGCTGGGTGCAGCAGCATTAGCATTAGCGGCTAACTGCTAGCGTTACTTAGCGCTACTAAATGCAACCCAACAGCGCTACACTGAGGAACCCTAAGTGTTCCGGTAAGTCAGGGTGATTTTAGCTAGCAGTTCATCCCACGTGGTTTGTTTTAACATGGTAAACACGCTGACTCTGAAAGATGATAATACTCACCTCTGAAAGACGAAAGAGTTAGCGCTTAGCACATTTAGCGATTAATGCTAATACTGCTCCAGCCTCGATGCTGAAGAACTAAACTGAAACATTGCTGCAGAATTTGAAGGAGTAGAGGGTCAGCCTCCAGTGCTCCAGACCAAACACAGCATACTGCATTAACTGCATTAAAAGCAGTCCAAGAGCATAGATTACTAAACCCAATAAAGCACCTCTGGGGCATCCTTTAGTTCAGGACAGTTAAGGCGGTACTGGAAAATAAAAGTGTCGGCACAAAATATTGACATTTTGGGCACAATTTGGCCATTTTCACTTGTTTTTACTTTTGTTGCCAGTGGTTTAGACATCAATGTCGGTGTTTTGAGATATTTTGAGAGCACAGCAAATTTGCACAGTTATACAAGCTGTACACTGAATGCTTTACATTGTGTGAAAGTGTTTACCAAATATTACCTATATAACATTAGAATAAACCCAAATAAACATAGAGTCAGTGTTCAGTGAGTGTATTTAACTCTATATACTGCAACTCTATATAATGTTAAAATAAACCCAAAAAAAAACATAAAGTCAGTGGTCAGTTAGTGTGTTTACCTCTATACAATTCTATATAACATTAGAATAAACCCAAATAAACATAAAGTCAGGGGCCAATAAGTGTGTTTACCTCTATATAAATCTATATAACACTAGAATAACCCAATTACCAACCCAACACTAATATGTTGATATTGTAGTAAATTCCATTACACCCTTTACAAAAGGCAATATATAACATATATATATATAAAAAAAATATTGAAGCCATGTCCATAAATTGTCTGATAAGCTGATAGATGTAAAACTACACCTTTTTTGTAAGTCTGGTCAGAGATCATGCACACACACACACACACATACACTCCTGTATTTAGTTTACTAATTTACACCATTAGATAAGATGTGCAGTTCACACTGTCACTCATTTATCTAAGATGTGGACTGAGCATGTGTGTGTGTGTGTGTGCACATAGTTCATGCATGAGTTCAATATTTGTCAGTATTTTTAAATAAATCTGTTTTAATTTTTTTTATATCATAAAAGTGACTCACTGTAGTCTGTACTAAATAAATTGTAATAGAGGATCTTTGCAGAAATACCGGTTTCATCAATGGGTGCACCTTAAATAGCTAAAAATCTCTTTAGAAAAGGGGTCCAAATACTTTTGGACATGTATGTTCATGCATGAGTGTGTGCTTTTATTCGATTAAAGAGTAATTATGTGCGATTAGAGTCCATTACTTTTATGAGTAGTGTATTTACTTTTACAGTCCTCTAATCTTTTTATAATGTTTCTTCAGCAAGGCCCATTTTTATCACAGCCAATAAAATCCAGTATCTACATACCTCACGGTTGTGTAACTGGTTGTTTTTAGGCATGGGCGTCAGCACTGTGACGGCCACGCGGATTCTGAAAGGACAGCTGGAGGGAAAACCTGGGGAGGAGACGGTGCTGACCATGGACACATTCCCAAACCTGGCTTTATCCAAGGTGCTGGACTCTGCCTGACAGATGTTTGTGTTAAATGCCTGTCATAGAAAGAAATTGAATAGATTATGATTCATAAAATGAGCAAATGCATTAGAGATGTTTGATTTCTCCTTTTAGTTCAGAGCTTTTAAATAGAGAATGAAAAATCATAAATAAAACTGAATATTATTTTAAAGAATTGCCCTACACTGCTATTATTGAATTACCTTAATTAATGAATTACTCATCATCTTTTATTAGCTGTGATAAATCATCCATTATCTGAACCATTCTGTACCCACTATGAATGATTGGGTAGGCATTATTAATTATTCAGTAACAAATATGAATCATGTAGTATCTACTATACATCATTCAGCATGCCCTATGCATTATTCTGTGTGCACTATTAATTATTCAGTATCTACTATACGTTATTCACAATCCAGTATGAATTATGCAGCATGCATTATGAATTATGCCCCGTGCACCATGAATTATTCAGTACCTACTATAAATGTTTCAGTATATACTATTAATTGTTTTATTTCTACTATGAATGCTTTCATTTCCACTATGAATTTTTCAGTACCTCCTATTAATTATTCAGTATGCACTATGAACTGTTCCGTTTCTACTATGGATTATTCAGTATCTACTCTGAACTGTTCAGTATGTACTATGGACTGTTCAGTATCTGCTATGGATTATATAGTATCTACTATGGATTATATAGTATCTACTATGAACTGTTCAGTATCTACTATGAACTGTTCAGTATCTACTATGAATTATTCAGTATCTACTATGAACTTTTTTAGTTTCTACTATGAATTATTCAGTATCTACTATGAACTTTTTTAGTATCTACTATGATTAATTCAGCATTTACTATAAACTGTTCTGTATCTACTACGAACTGTTCAGTTTCTACTATGGATTATTCAGTATCTTCTCTGAACTGTTCCGTATCTACTATACGGAAAGGCTTGTGTGATTGTATTGTATTGCCAATACAGCCGGATGCAATCTTGGGTAGCCCAAGAAAAATTTCCCCTGTGGGGGACAATAAAGTAAAGTCTAAGTCTAAGTCTACTATGAAATGTTCAGTATCTACTGTGAACTGTCCAGTAGCTACTATGAACTGTTCAGTATCTACTATGAATTATTCAGTATCTACTATAAATTATTCAGTATCTTCTATGCACTGTTCAGTATCTACTATAATTTATTCAGTATTTACTATGACTGTTCAGTATCTACTATGAATTATTCAGTATCTTCTATAATGTATTCAGTATTTACTATGACTGTTCAGTATCTACTATGAATTATTCAGTATCTACTATGAATTACTCAGTATCTTCTATGAATTACTCAGTAACTTCTATGCAATAGTCAGTATCTACTATGAATTATTCAGTATCTACTATGAATTATTCAGTATCTACTACAGATTATTCAGTATCTACTATGATTTACTCAGTATCTACTATGAATTATTCAGTATCTAAACATGATTTACTATATACTAAGAATTGTTCAGTAACCAGTATGAATCATTCACAAACTACTCTTCTGTAAATACTGTGTGTGAGTTGTGTGTTTATAAGACTGAGGAAGTGACACTAATTATAAAGTGTTTCTTTTATTTTGTCCTTGTTGCTCTGCAGACCTATAATGTGAACATGCAGATGCCGGACAGCGCTGCCACTGCTACAGCGTATCTGTGCGGGGTGAAGGCGACCTACGGCACGCTGGGACTGAGTGCGACCGCCAGACGAGGACAGTGCAGCACAGAGAAGAACAACGAGGTCCATTCTGTCCTTCACAGAGCCAGAGCTGCAGGTACAGCGCCATCACATGGGCTCAGAGAGAATCTCACTGTGATTTCATCAGGATTTTCTCTTTTTTTCCTTTTATTCTGTATCAATAATGAAGAAAGACATTTCAGTATAAGGAAGTATATATAGTTTTATTATTCTTGTGCATTTTCTGTGCAGGAAAGTCTGTGGGGATTGTGACCACCACTCGTGTCCAGCACGCCTCCCCAGGTGGAAACTATGCTCACACTAGTGAAAGGGACTGGTACAGTGACGCTGCCCAACCAGCTGATGCTCTGGCTGGAGGCTGCAAAGACATCGCCTACCAACTCGTCCACAACACCGACATTAACGTGAGAAAGATCTTACTCTCTTACAACACTGACTTAACTATAAGACCTTTCACAAACGAGATGCTAAAGTAAGATCATTAATAAAAGTGACATTCAAATCATCCACAAAAGTGAATTAAATGTAAAATCATTCACAAAAATTAAAATTCACAAAAGTGATAGAGTAAGATCATTCACAAAAGTGACATTAGGGTACGATCATGCATAAAAGTGACAGAGTAAGATCATTCACAAAGTGACATTAGAGTAAGATCATTCACAAAAGTGACAGTGTAAGATCATTCACAAAGTGACATTAGAGTAAGATCATTCACAAAAGTGACATTAGAATAAGATCATTAACAAAAGTGACATTAGAGTACGATCATGCATAAAAGTGACATTTAGAGTAAGATCATTAACAAAAGTGACATTAGAGTAAGATTATTCACAAAAGTGACATTAGAGTAAGATCATTCAAAAAAGTTTCATTCTGCAAGACCTTTTATCAAAGTTAATAAAATTAGATAAGATTACTCAGAAACGTGATGTTAACCTGGGATCAATTAAGAAGAAGCATCAACTTTAGAAATATGAAAAAAAAAAAAAAGAAAACCAATATTTGTGCTTTTGCCTTTTCTTACAGTAACAATGTTGTGTGTCTATGTGTGTCTATGTGTGTGTGTGTGTGTGTGTGTGTTGTAGGTGATTTTGGGTGGGGGGAGGCAGTACATGCTTCCTAATAACATCACTGACCCTGAATACGCCAAACAAACAGGAGACAGATTGGACAACACCAACCTCATCGATGAGTGGCTCAAAAACAAAAAGGTAATTTTTTTCTTTTTTTTAATTACATTCAGTAAATAAATAAAGTAATAGTTCATAGTCAGTAAAAGTCTAAGTTTTTCTTATCCATATTTTATCTATAGGCCTCACCTTGATCATGTGCTCTTTACGATTCCATTAAAAACCCAGTAACATCTTTACGCCCCTGTTCTTTACAGAATGCTAAATACGTGTGGAACAAAGCTCAGCTTGATGCTGTGGATGAGGACACTACAGAATATTTGATGGGTAATTTTATACATTTTCTTGTTGAGAAATCTGTACAATAATTGATTCATTCATTTTATTTTGTATATATATTCAATCACAGTGTGGAAGTTCACTTTTCTTTTCTTCAGGTTTGTGTGTAATTGCTCTAAAGCTGTGTTTTATATGTGTTTTTAGGCCTGTTTGAGCCAAAAGACACTCGGTATGAGTTGGAGAGAAATGCAGAGACTGACCCCTCCCTGACGGAGATGGTGGAGAAAGCCATAAAGATCCTCAGCAAAAACCCCAAAGGATTCTATCTCTTCGTAGAAGATAAGTATATTTAAACGCTGAGCTCAGCTCAAGCTGGAAACATTAGTCACATTTTTCTTGGTGTTGCTTTTATTTTTTAACTACTTTATTTTTTACTCTTCTATTTCATTATTCGTGTTTGTTATATTTTTGTATTCTAATTATAACTCTCTTTATTTTATTGCTTTTATTTTTCTTTCTTCTTACTAAAATCTTATATTGTTTGCTTGTTTTTCTTATGGTCTCACCGTTAAATTTGTACTTTTTTAACACTCACAGATATATCTGTGATACAAATCACAAATTTTATTAAAAATGGACTAGGCTTACAAGAGTAGTGAGGGACAGGCAGGGTTGGTAACAAAATGGCAGCAAATATAAACAACATACCAGAGAATAGTCAGACAAACCAGGGTCATACCCAATAAATCCAGCAATACAAGGGAGAAGGCAAAAGAGGAGTCAAAAATTAACAAAGGGCGGCAACCAATAAAACCAATAGAATGGGCAAAAAGAAGAAAAACGATTATACAAAAACAGATCGGTAACAAAAAGCCAATACAAAAACGCGTCGTAGAACAGCAAAGAAACTTACTACTTCATGTATGTCAACCCATATTTTAAATATGCTTACAATAAAATTATAATATATTTAATGAGTATTACGACTGTATTACTATTTATTATACACCAGGTATATTAGAAATGTACTGAGAATTGATGTACAAATCGTCGCTGTCCAATGAAAAACACTTATCTCCAAAACAACTTTACAGGAGAGAGAAAAAACATTGCAAACTTTAATGGAAGTCAAAGTAAAAAGAGTTTATTTCAGGTCATTTTTAAGAGTTTCTATTGGTCCGTTCATCAAGAAATTTTGGCACAGTGTGAGGAACAGTTTGTCAGTTCAAATTATGTAGTAAACTAAAAATCAACAAAAATGGAGAGAAGTGTTTTTCATAGGACAGCGACGAAATATGTTTCATGTTCCTGTCTTTTGCAAGTAGCACACTTCTAGTATAGTTCGTTGAGTATAAAATATATTTTAATATACTACACTACAATTTTTAACATGTTACAAATTAAATTAACACTTTTTAAAATTAGTAGTAGTAAGTTAATTTATTTTCTAAAAAGCTACATGATACATTGTACTTTAAGTGAACTACTGTAACGGTTGTTTTTAACACACTTTGTTAAAATGTACAAAAGTATATTTGGAAATAAGTATTTTAGAAGTATGCTGAATTACATCAAACTAAAAGTGTACTTCATAGTAGTCTATATTTTTAATACACATTATTGTAAAAAGTATGATCAAAATTAAATTTCGAACATTTGATGAAAGCATAATATTAATGTACTTTTAATATATTTTAAGTAAGTACATAAATCTGTAGACATTTCTCAATATGTTTTAAGTACAATTAAGTATATCTTTTTTTTTCACCAGGATATGGCACCCACCATTATGCCTAGTGCTGGACGATATGGGAAAAATCATATATCACTATATGAAATTTTTTATATCACGATAATGATATATATCATGATACACCAGATTTAAGTATGTTTTCAGTTTTTTTTTTTTCGGAAAATATGACAAAATAATATAATTGCCTACTTTTTTCAAACTTTATTTCAAAGTGACATTAAACCAAACTTTCACAAATGAGAATTACTACCTTTTAATGCAGCTATATATATATATATATATATATATATATATATATATATATATATATGTATCGAATGAAATCAGACGAGGTAGACGCAGTAGCTAATTTTTTTCAAAATTATACAGGTATTTAAATTGAGTTATCAAAATAAACTCAATTAACATTTTTTAAAGTGTCCGTCAAATAATGTAAAGCAGCGTCATGTCGCAAAGCCACATTATGAAGCTTTTTTTTTGCGAAGATTATCACTATTTATTTATTATCACTTATATAAACCGAGTTTATGCAAAGTGACCATGCCAATACATTTCATCGTGGCCTACTTTACATATTTGCATGAATTATTGATTAAATTGCTGTAGAAATGATAGACACTTTTCTATAGTCCCCACAATATTTATCGTCATATCGCACAGCACTAATTAGACCTTGTTTAAAGTCTGATAATTCACGCTGTTTGCCAGTGATTTTAGAGGCTTGATGCTAATTACTACCTGTGTTTTCTTCACTACACGTGGTAGAATAGATCACGGACATCATGCAAGTGAAGCTAAGAAGGCCCTATATGAGGCTGTGGAGTTCGACAGGGCCATCGCCAGGGCCGGCGAGCTGACCAGCGAACGAGACACCATGTCTGTGGTCACTGCTGACCACTCCCACGTCTTTTCATTTGGCTCCAGCTCTCCGAGGGGCAACCCAGTGCTAGGTGCGCTAAATACAGTATACTGGTCTACTGTTATCTTCTGTTTAGTATTTGAGTCTGTATGGCTGAGCTGATTATTTTATTTCTAATTTTCTGCTGAATAAAAGCTGTAACACTGTAACACTTAGCATCACCAATTAAAATGTGTTTGAACAGGACTTTCCACTAAGATTGGAACAGATAAGAAGTATTTCACCACGGCTCTTTATGGGAACGGTCCAGGATTTGCGATCGACTCCAACGGAACACGGCCAGATATTAATATTAATATTACAAGTAAGTACATTAAGATCTGCTCATAAAAACACTAAAACTAAAAAAACTAAAAGCATGAACAGATGCAATAGAATTTGTAAACGTTTGGCACCCTCCTGTGGTGATATTTGCTGATGCAGCAATTGAATGTTCTTTTCCACCCCCACCCTCTCTCTCGTCTCCTTTATTCTTTTATACCTTTAAAACCTCTCTTTCTTTCTCTTTTCTCTTTTTCCAATCTCTTCTAATCCACTGTATTTCTTTTCTCCACTTTCTTTCTTCCCATTCCCTCTCTTCCTTTCCTTCCTTTTTGTTTTTTTTTCTCTATTTTGCTCCCCCTCTTTTTCGTATCCATCATTTTATCTCAACCTCTTGCTCTTTTCTCCACCTGTTTTTTCTACACTCTCTTTTCCTTCTCCACCCTTTCTTCTCTGCACATTTTCTTCCTTCCCCATTTCCACCCTGTCTTTTCCATCCTCTCTTTTCTCCACCTTCTTTCTTCCCATCCCCTCTTTATCCCCTCGTTTTGTCCCCCCTCTCTCTTGTATCCTTAATTTCTTGCTCTTTTCTCCACCCATGTTTTTCTTCTGCATCTTCTCCATACATTCTTTCCTTCACCTTCTTTTTTTCTCCATCTTCTCTCCTCCTTCTCCACCCTTCTACACATTTTCTTTCTTTCTTTCATATCCTCTTTTCTCCTTTTCTGCACATTTTCTCTTTTTTTCCCATTCCCTCTATCCCTCTTTTCTCCCTCTCTTTCTTCTCTACCCTTACTTTTACCCTTACCCTCCACTTTCTCTTTCTTTCTTTCCATCTCCTCACATTCTGTTTTTCTCTGTTCTCTTTCCATCCTTTCTGTTCTCCACCTTCTCTTTCTTCCGATCCCCTCTCTCTATAAACTTTTTTCTCTTTTTTGTTCCCCCTCTCTCTTGTATCCATAATTTTTTCTCAACTTCCGGCTCTTTTCTCCACTCATATTTTTTCTTTGCTATGTTCTCTATCCTTTTTTTCATGCACCTTCTTTCATTTTTTTCCCACACCCTTCCCCCTTCTCCATCCTTACCTTTCTACACATTGTCTTTCTTTTCTATCCCCTCTTTTTTCTCCTTTTCTGCACATTTTCTCTTTCTTCCCAATTCCCTATTTGCATTCTCCTCCCTTTTTTGTCCTCTCATCCATATTTTTCCCATCCCCTCTTATAATCCACCCTCTCTCTTTTTCATACTTTCATACTTCTCTTTCTTCCCATCCCCTTTCTCTCCTTCCTTCCTTCCTTCCTTACTTACTTATCCATCTTCACTCTTCTTTACTTTTCTCACTCTCTTCCCTACTCACTCTTTTTTCCTTAATGTCTGCACCACCTGTCCCTTCAATTATCTCGTCTCCACTATTCTGTCTTTTCTCTCTCTTTTCTCTTTCCACTCCACCACTTTTTTTAATATCCCTCTCTTTCTCTCTCACAGGTGCTACTGGTTACACTCAGCAGTCCGCCGTTCCTCTCTCGTCTGAGACTCACGGTTCTGAGGACGTAGCTATTTTCGCTAAGGGTCCGATGTCCCACCTGTTCCACGGAGTGCAGGAGCAGAGCTACATCGCCCACGCCATGGCCTACGCCGCCTGCATCGACCCCTACATCGAGTGTAACCTGGAGCCAGCTCCTGAGCCCAACCACGCCGCACCCATCCAGCTCAGCGCCGGGATGCTGCTGCTCGCCCTGCTGACCTTTATTAACCTTATCTAACCCCAACCAACCAACCAACCAACCAACCAACCAAACATCTTCAGTATCATAACATCCATCTAACCACACTCTATCAACCACTGGACATGGCAATGGAACTAGTTTTCAGCACTGTATCAACCATGCAACACTCATAAATAGGAACCAGCTGGGATATCATATAGCAACAGAATGACCACAACACTGAAAGACGTTAAATCTCCATATCATCATCGGGGAATGGCTACATATTTAATCTGTAAATGTACTGTACTCTTTTAGAATTAATTATTTTTGGCCCTAAGGACAAAACAAAACAAATCCCTTAAATTTAATTGTAAATACTAATAAATAAAGTTTCATGTAATTATTGAAATCTAGTGAGTCTCATGCCTAAAACACAATTTTATCACTTTCTTTATGGTTCTGGTGATCTTCTTAATCGAACACATCTGATTCAGGTAATAAAGACCAATTCAGGAATGTCTGAGGAGTAGAGTCTGCTGTCTGCTGGGTCTAAACTGAACTCAGGGTTGTAAATATCATGGACCAGACAAGAATAGCTAGTTCGTTTTTTTAAAGGTTCCATGTGGGCCCCACCAGGGTCAGTGCTGGGACCAAGAGGGGTTAAACATGGGACTCATCAGGGTTGTACTCTGCACGTTACGCCTAGATGAGACCCATGTGAGATTAACCCTTTCAGACCCAACATCAATTACAATGGACATCACGTAGTTTCTTTTTTCAAATTGACCTGGTGTCCATCAGAATAGATCACAAACCAGCCAATCAAACAGTATCTTAGCAGCACCCACTGCACTGGAAAAAAAAAAAAATCAACTGCAACTATTTTACCAATTCTTTGTGATTTAGAACACTTTCATGTCAAATCATGTTTAGCTGATTGGGTTTATTTTAAATATGGATTTTATAGTAGGATATTAGTGTCTTATTTTGTGTGCATTACAGACAGAAAAAAAGCATTCATATACTTTTCCATAACTGGAACTTAACAACCACACTCAGAGCCCAGGCCACTTGTTGCCCACCTAGGCCATGTTCCACCTATGAGAGCCTTTCATGAGAATGCTGGTTGGAAAGAAGGAGAGCAACTGTTGAATCCCTAGCAATCATGGGTTTAAACGCAGAGGTTAAATACTGCTACTGCACAGCAGTACAGCAACATTTTATTTATTTATTTATTTGGACACGGGTTTGGACAGTTAGTTATATAATACATACATACATTCTCATCCTACAGACATTTTATTCCATACAAATTAAATGTGCCAGTGTTAATTCAGCACTAAATGTGTTGCTCTATCAGAGGCAAATGTATTGTGTTGTTATATAATGCATCTGCAATATGTCACACACCCTTTAAAAGACATGTAAAGTTCCTTAAAGCTCTCTGTTCTTTACTTCAACTCATGAAGTTCCGGTAACAATTTACTTGGATGGTCCATTTGATGGTCAACTGACGTTCGACTAACATTCAACTGCATGTCTATTAAATTCTATTGACCTGAAAGGTGAATTTAAATGATTCTCTATTGAATGTAACCCTACATCCAACTCTAACCCAAACTGTAATCCTTTTAGGGAATGGGTTTAGGGTTACAGGTAAAGTTTAGGTTAAGTTTAGATTTTATTGTTGATGGTTAAGGTTAGAGTTATGTTCTATTTTAAATCATTTACATTTAACATAGGGTTAAGTTGCATTTAATAGACATTCAGCTGAATGTGAGTTGAATGTAAGTTGAGCATCAACGAGGCCCTAAAATGGACCATCCATGTAAATTGTTGAAGTGAATTTCCTAGTGAGATATTTTTAACATCTTGAGAGCATCACTACATGACAGTATTTGAATCTGTGTTTGTTCATTTGACTACACTAGCTTTTTTTTAAAAAGTGTATTTATTGCTTCTTCCGGTCTGTTCCAAACATTTAACCACTCAAATGCTTTAATTACGCATTTTACGTTCCATAGAACTCAATAGACCAAACCCCAACAAAGTTGAATCTTTGATCCAGTAAACCAGCTCTGGCCAGCAGAGGGTGGCAAATACTAAGTCTGAGTTATTACAAATGGACAGTGCATGGAATTATATTAGGATTTTATATACAGTTAAAAATGAATGTTCTACAATTGGTTCTTTAAAGGAGTCTACCATGGAGCATATTTATAAAAGAGAAGTGTGAAGAAGTGTGAAGAACATTTTAATTGTCTGAAGAACCATAACTGTAACATAGGTAAGAGTAAGTAACTGATCCAGTTGATAAGAGCTTAAGTTTGGGTAAAAACATCTCCAAAACATGTCAGGTCTTCAGTATACAGTGGTTATGGGTGAATTTGGACCTTAAAGCAAAAAAAAAAAAAAAAAAAAAAAAAAAAAAAAAAAAAATATAAAATATATATATATATATATATATATATATATATATATATATATATATATATATATATATATATATATATATATATATATATATATATATATATATGAATGAGTTTTTTTAAAATAACTATTATTAAAAGTTGTACTTTAAGAAGTCTGATTATAAATTGTTGTTGCAGAATAATTTATAAAAGTACTGTAACTTAAACACTATATAAATAAGAACTCAAATGTGTTCAATTTATTTCTAGCATCTTGCTAATTTGAACATTACTCCATCATACTACAGTATTATTATTATTTTTTTGTAATTATATACGCTGAACACAAATAACTCCAAAGTCCATGTGTTAAACTGTTTATCAGTCCCAGATCTCAGAGATCTACACTTCAGCAGAGTTCAGTTACCCTGATCTAAAGTTAAATCCACCTGGATCCAATATCATATATTAGATCACTAAAAAAAAGCCTCATATCTGACAGCACATCATTAGTTGAGTGGTTTTAGAAAAAAAGGAGGAGTTTTCAACATTTTAATAGCATTTTTTATGCAGATTTGCTCATTATTTGCACTTATCAAGTATATAATCTTGCAACCTGGTTGGGTTTGTTGTTTTACTGCTAAAATTGCTAATAGTAAGCGAAAGTAAATCCAGGTCATAAAGACCTTCAGGAAGGTTTGAGTAGTAGAGTCTGCTGTGTTGGATCTAAACTGTAGATTTTAAAGAACAGAAAGGAATATTTAGGTGGCTAACATATAATAGACACACTCTACTCTCAGTATCACATACAGCTCTGGAAAAATGACTGGAAAAGAGACCACTTAAGTTTCTGAATCAGTTTCTCTGATTTTGCTATTTATAGGTATATGTTTGAGTAAAATTAAGATTGGACAACATTTCTCCCAAATTCCAAAAAAAAAAAAAAAAATAATAATAATAATAATTTAGAGGATTTATTTACAGAAAATGAGAAATGGATGAAATAACAAAAAAATGCAGAGCTCTCAGACCTCAAATAAAGCAAAGAAAACAAGTTAATATTCATAAAGTTTTAAGAGAACAAAAATCAATATTTGGTGGAATAACCCTGATTTTTAATCACAGTTTTCGTGCATCTTGGCATGTTCTCCTCCACCAGTCTTACACACTGCTTCTGATTAACTTTATGTCACTCCTGGTGCAAAAATTCAAGCAGTTCAGATTGGTTTGATGGCTTGTAATCATGCATCTTCCTCTTGACTACATTCAACTGATTTTTTAAATAAAAAATAAAAAAAACATAATTTTCAAGCTGTCTTTTATTTTATTTTTTGCAGAGCTGTATTATGCTTGATATTAATTTTACTCAGCTTCTTAATTTTAAAGATTAAATCTGCAGAGGGTAGTAGGGTTAGCAAATTTAGCTGAGCTAACTTAGCCTTATTTTTATTTTTTTACTAAAAGAAAACAAATAATAATAAATAGTAAATTCAGCTACAATTTCTCTCCTTACATGTTTTGATCAAAATAACACTCATGATTTATGCTTTATGACAAATTGTACTCCTCAAAGTACATTTGTGATTTGAATTGCACAGATACTTACAGATATTTATGAGAAAACAAATGCACTGCTGAGGTAGCTAGTAAGCTAACTAGCTTGCTGGTTTGTGAGACTAGACCAGCACTGCTAAAATGAATTAATGATTAGATTAGCACTGCAATTGTGAATATATTATCCACACCAACACACCTACCTTTTAAGCAGAACACCTTCCCCTGCCTGGGGTTCAAATCCCGGTCTGGGTGACTGAATGCTGCGCTACACATATAGTCCTTGGGCAAGACTCCTAACACTACACTGGCCCACCTCTGTAAAAGGAAAAACTATGCAAGTCACACTGGATAAGATTGTCAGCTAAATAATGTAAATGTTTTTAAAAGGATTATATATATATATATATATATATATATATATATATATATATATATATATATATATATATATATATATATATATATATATATATGTATATATATATATATATATATACATATATATACATATATATATGTATATATATATATATATATATATATATATATGTATATATATATATATGTATATATATATATATATATATATATATATATATTTTTTTTTTTTTTTTTACCAAGACAAACATTAATTCATTCAATGTTTTCTTATTCAAGTTAATGCAAACCTGTGAAAAAACATGTTTTGAGTTTCAGCCTTTGGCCAAATTTCACCAAACATTTATTTTGGTGCATTCCTAATTGGATGCTTACATGTGTCTGCCTGGTTAAATAGTTCTACATATAAATATTCAGAATCAAGGAATACTTTTTATGTGTACAGTAAAATGTGCACTTTTTCAGTTGTTCTTAACATATAAGTGTACAAATACTAGAGAAACCGCTGGATTTGTAGTTTACTCCAAGTGCCTCATGGAGATGAGCTACACAAACCGTGTCACACATTCTTTAGTCATCCATGCTGTAACACTCTACAATCACTACAATCTAGAATTAAACAAAACTGCCAATCATTCAAAACTGTTTTTTTCTCTCTATTTTAATTATTTGCATGTGCAAACAGTACACAGGCACAACAAGAACATTCACTGAAAGCAAACAGGTTTCTGCTGTGTTTGTGTAATAAAGTCTCACCCACTCGTTTCTTTCAGAAACTTCAGTTCAGTAAAACAATCATTCTGATTACAGAGAACAATAACTGTAAACTGACACTGAGGAAGTATCTGATGTGTCTCATTAATTCATCTATAGTTGATAGTTTTGGATTTGATGACCATTTGATAAGAAATGGAAGGTTTTCTGGATTAAGTTTAGTCCTGGACTGCACATTAGGAATTATCATTCACTGATAATCATTCTCTGAATGATTGAAAAAAAAAAAAAAAAAAGAACAGCAAAAATGTCTAATTAAATAATTAAGAACAGACCCCTTTAGAGTGGTTTGATGTGAAATGTGCCTTATAGAGAAATGTATTGTTAACAGCAGTGGTGAATTAAAATGATTTAATATCTGCTGGTATTGAAAAATATTTTCTTGCTTTTCCCAAGTATTCTCTCATTTAGCTAGTTTAGCTCCTTTAAAATAAATGTTAAATGATTTAGCTTCAGCATGGACTGTTTTTGAATGAGGTACATCACTAATTATAAAAGTAAAAAAGAAAAAGGTTGAAAAGTGGTAAGTAATCGTAAACTGATTTTTATTTGTCTTGAGCAAATACAGCAATAATAGCTAAATATAAATAAAAAAGCAATAATACACTCAAGATTTGTGCTATAATGTATAATATTGGCACAGTGCCAATATTTAACATTATAACACAAACCTTGAATGTATTTTTGCAATTATACCACAGTTCCATTATCACTGTTTACTGAAAGATTTTGAGTTAAAGAGGACAAGAAAATATGATCTGTTTCCGAGATTTAAAACAGTTCCATTGCTGCTCTGTTTATAGCTGCGCTGTTTGGCTTGTAAGCGCTGCATCGTTGCTAGGTTACCTGTATGTGGTGGAGTATTACACGGAGAGCTTCGGTTACACTGTATCACCGGCTGATAATGGCACTCAGAACTCCTCTCAGCCAATCACTCTGCAGGGTCAGGAACTAACTGTAGTATAATAATAAATAAATAAATTGGCTCTTTATGTTGTTGCCATTTGGAGTGACACCTCATTCCATTTTACAAACACTGGAAAAACAAAAATGTGACTGGGAAATTTTTCTACAGTTTCGCCATCATTTCACACCAAACCCACTCTGAAAAGCTCCATCATTATACATCAAATTAATCCAGTTTATTGAAAACTACAGATAGAAACATTCTTTCTGTCTTTAGAACCTTTTATGTTAGTTTTACCCAATCTCAACCCAACATATGGGGACAGCGATTAAGCCTAGTCATAGACTAGATTTTCCTTCAATTGAAAATCTCCATTTAAAAATCCTGTAAGATCAAAAACAAGATTTAATCACTGTCTGGCAAACTGACCGATGGAGTTCATGATGCAGTGATTATAATAACAGCAACACAGTATATAATTATGACGTAAACATAGTAATTACAGCTTATTATGGTTGCTGATTATCAGGTCCTGCAGCATGAACTGTTTATCAGATTCAAGAGGAGCAAACCACGTGATCCAGAGAGTACCGTTAACAGAAATAATCCAGGACTAAACTGAGACACAGCTGAAAAGCCAAACTGCAGTAAACAAGTAGTAACCAAACACTGGGCTTAAAGTGTGGTGTGTGACTGCCCTGTACTACAAAAATGGAAAATAAACACGTACAAAAAAAAATCAAACATGCAATCATTGGTTAGAATGTGTTTCTAAAGACAAATCCATCATTAGGGTTCAAAATAATAATAATATTAATAATAAAAAAAAAACTAGCTGTGCTTCAGCAAGTACAAAATCTAACAAACACCCACAGTAAAATGTCTGTTATTTTCCAGACAAAACTCATGGCGATTGAGTAAATGTCTAGCTCTGATAAAGACCATTTCCATTAAAGTCCACTGGATTCTGTTTCTCCTTGTTTTGTGCAGAAAATCCAAACTGTGCAACCATGCAAAAAGATCCAAGCTGTAGTAAAATGTGAGAATTAAAGGGAAAAAAAACTCCTCCTTGTGGTACCTCCTTCTAGTGAAATTTATACAGCTTTTCTGTAAATATCAGGACTGTTAAAACATTTTTCCATTTAAAAAAATTGGATGAAACGCATGGTCACTTCTAACGTATACCGCATTCGTTCACGCAAGAACCCTAATATTTCCTACACAGCTGCTGTAGAATCACACTGACAGAACAAGCCTACTCTTAGTCAGCATATGCTATTTAAATGCACAGCTGACCTAGTATTAAACAGTGCTTACTGCTGATATTGTCTAGAAAAGACAAAAAAAACTTCATCTATTAAAGGTACAGCTGTGGAAAAAAGGCAGTAAGTGCTCTAGTGATTAAAAGGGAAGTGTATTTTCATTTCTTCTGCAATCTGTAGTATATTTTCCCCTGTTCAGAACTCCACTTTGCAGGCAGGGAATGTTTCCTCTTGCATGGCCACCGTACTGTTGCTGCCCAACACCGTTATTGCCATTTCCCTTTGCCTTTCATGCGTCTCTCTGTACCAGTCGTGCATCGTCAGCGAATCGAATGTGGGGATCAGGGTAACCTGGAGAAGAGATGAAAATACAATATAAGTCATAAATTAATATTAGTCATACTCAACTTTAGTGTAGAGAGACAGGTAATTACCTCGTCAAGTATCTTAAGTATCTCAATTTGTTTTGTTGATTTTTAGTTTACTTCATAATTTGAACAAACTTTTTCTTACACTGTGCCAAAATTTATTGATAAACAGACAAATGGAAATACTTCAAAATGACATGAAACAAACTGTTTTTACATTGACTTCCACTGAAAGTTTAAAAAGTTTTTTTTCTCTCTCCTGTAAAGTTGCTGTTTTGGGATACTTGTTTGTCATAGGACAGTAACGATATGCTGAAGGTAATTTCTAAACTAAAACTAACTGCAAATAACCTCAGCTGTTTAAACTCTTAAAAAAATAACAGATATAAATGGTTCTTTGGAGGGGGCTGTGGATTACCACTTTTCTTTTCTTAAAGAACCACTGATCCATGGCCAGGAGTTCCTAGGGGCAAAACTGAGCTCACTCATCCTTGGTGGGCAGGATGCACCCAAAGTCACAAGCTGCTTTTAAAAGTCTAGGCTTTTTAAAGAGGTGGGTTGCAATTTTTTATCGCAACATGATGGAAGACAGCTCCAAACTCCTCATTTGTAGCCAAGAAATGTATCTGGTGTTTGGTTGCTGGTTGGTTGGTTGTTGGGGTTTTATTGCCACTTTTGGCTAATTGTGGAATACACTTGGTTTTATATGTCTAGATAGAGTACAGTTGTTTAAAGGTTATAGCATGATAAGGGAAATATAACTTGCTACGTATGTATTAAATTAGATGTTTGAGGTTTAGTTGTGATAAAAAACTTTAAAATCTTCCCTGGTGGGTTTTTTCAAAAAGGTCTTTTATGTTCTTTTCTTGATTTGATCTTCATCTGGTGTTTGGAGTAATTTAAAGAACACAATTGATATTTCATGGGTCTTAGCTACCCTCAATTTTCTGCACAGGTATAATGTGAAGAGAAGAAAGAAAACACACCAAGAAAATTGGGTGAAAACGGCAAAAAAACAAAGCATCTGGAGAAGAGTTCATTTTTTAAATATTTTAAAATTATAAAGCTTTGTTTGACTGGTCCATATTTGTAACCAAATGGCTACTGAAAAGTCTTACCAAGGAGAAAAGTTGAAAGGGGAAAATAAAAAAACTAAGAAACTAAAGTGAAGAACGGAACTAACCTGCACATCTGGCCAGGCCACCTTGCCTTCTAACAGAGCATCAAGGATGGGTCTCATGTTTGATTCCTTGTATGGGTCTTCCCCACTTATAATATAGCATGAAGAACGCACACGGCGGAAAAACTCCACATCAATGGTGGACGCTGCAAAGCCAGAGGGCAGGTACGCCAGGTCCAAATAAACTGGTGTTGCATTTGTCTTGTTCCCCACTGGACCTGCACAGAAAATTACAACAAATGGGTTTTGGATACTCTTTCCATCGAATGCTAATTGAAGCACTTGACAACGTAAAATGACAATCTAAATGAAGACAATCATGCTAAAGCAGCATAACACACTCCTGTCATTATATATTGCACAGTAAAGGTGTTCTATTTGGAGTTTTTGTACTGATATAAACCTTTTATCCAAACTCATTTGTTCCCACTCCAATCCATACCCTTAAAACAGTCAAACTATGTCATTATGGAAAACTATTATATTAGATGTCAATAAACATGTTCTGTTGGTCTTGTTTCCTTTCTTTGCCCTGTACTTGTTACACCCTAAATCAAAGCTCAACAACCCTGTTCCTAAAGAGCTACTTTTGCACTTTTGACACTTTAGCTCCAACCACTAATCAATCCCACCTGATTCATCTAATTACTAGGGCTTGTTTCTAGTCTCTTTGCTTGCGTGACCCGAACTAATAACTGTACTTTCAAAATAAAATAGGAATAAAAAACAAAAGTAACACACACCTGATGGTGGCTTGGCACTTCCCGATAGTGGCCTACTGCTACCAATGGATCCACGTGAAGCAGGCCTCGTGTCCAGGCTGGAGGTCACCCGGATTGTACCACTAGTAGTACTGTGAGTACCTGTCTTTGTCTTGCTACTCTGAGCAGAACTGTTTGCAGGCGCCACCTTTTGTGCACTGGATGTTGCTGTTTTTTTAGGTTTTTGAGCAGCTGCAGTCTTTGGAGATTTGCCTTCAGCTTCTGGGTCAGCCATGCAGGCACCAGGTTGAGGTGGTAGAGGGGGCAAGTCCTTCATTGGCGCTGGTGGTGGATCTGGAGAAGAATGGCGCAAGTCTCTGTGTACGGAGTGGCTAGCAGAATGATCGTGTGGACGATGGGGTGGGAAAAATTCAGCAGAGTCCTCATCATATTCCATATCTTCACTAATAGAAGGACACTCTCCGGTAGCGGGAGGAACGTCAGAGTCTGAGATTGTGGGAAGAGAGTCGCTAACAGAAGTCAGCGTCGTCTCTTGGCCTTGCGGGGAGTTGCAGTCACTGTTGGCCTGGGAGGGCAGCTTGGCAAGCTCTTGTGAGAGGTCACTTTCAGTGGAGAACTCGTGAGGACTTGGGCTTGGTAATCCTGGGATTTCAGGAGATTTGTGATGTTGAAATTCACAAGGCGAGACCAAGCAGAGGTCAACGTCGTGAGGAGGAACGTCTGGGTAAAGACCTTGCGGTCCAGAGAGATGATTTTCTGAGTCGTCGCATGATTGCTGACGATTATGAGATGTTCTCAAAGGTAAGGACATTTCCGCTTTGGGGTCCATTTCTACCAAATGTCCGTTGATATAGGTTCTATCGTCAGTCTTACAGCCAGGTGGGAGCACTTGCTCAAAAGAAACGGATAAAGAATCATCAACTTCGGTGGAATGTGGAGAACCTACTTCAGCAGGCAAGGACGTAACCGTAGATGACGCATCAGGGAACATGTCTTTAAAAGAGCCTAAAGATGGGAAACTGGAGTGTTTGTCATGTGAGGAGGTGGAGTTGTTTCCTAAATGACTCCTCGAGCTACCAGCATCTGAATTTCTGTAGGACCCCTCATGGCTGTCTTCAAAGCTGAGACTAGGTACTTTGATTCCCAAACTACTGTCCTCACCAGAGCCCTGAGGATCCTCTTCAGGACTCTGGTGGAAGGGAGTGTGTCCTGCACTGTTTGGTTGCGAAACCATCTCTAGGGTTTTCTCGTCACAGCTTACATATGCATCTTCGGGTCCGTTTCTCAAAAGGTCCTCTTTGAGGCCACCATCATGCCACCTAGTCTCTGTTGGAGTAAGATCAAAATTAACACTTTTCTCGCTTTTTGGAGACTTGGCGAGTGGCGATGGGAGACCCAGAGCAGAATTTGGAGCACTAATGGTCTCCATACATCGAAACGTCTCTGGACTTCCTGATAACTCTGCTTTGGTCCCAGACCCATTCAATTTCTGATCTTTGGCACAGCATTGTACGCCTTTCGTTCCTGAACCTACACAATTCCCCTGATCATCCTGCTTTTTGTTGCACCCATTTTCCATCTTCAGCTTCTCAAAGTCTGCAGTAATATCATCTGGTGTGGACATTTTTGATCTTGCATCTCCTTCAGAGCAGGATTTTACAGAGTCTTCCTTATTCCCTGGCTTCAATTTCCCTTTTGGTAGACTGTCCTTTTTAGGGATAGTCGCATCCTTCTTTAGGGAACCATTCTTCCCAATGGACTTCCTTGCATCAGCAGATGCTGATGCACTTCCAGTTGGTTTCTTTACATCCTTGCCCAGAGGTTTACTGATCGTCTTCTTTTCCTCAGGTTTGACCTCCTTCTTAATTTCCTTCTTTATTTCAGGTTTAATATCTTTCTTTGGCTTGGGAGCCAGATCTTTCTTCAAAGGTTCCTTCTTTTTCTCAACATTTTCATCTTTCTTAGGAACACTTGTTGAAGGTTTCTCCTCTTTCTTCTTGACTTCTTTCTTCTCTTCTTTCACAGGTTCCTTTTTAACTACTTGCTTTTCAGGCTTCAAGGTTCTTTGTTTTGTATCATCTTTTGGCTTTGCCTTTTCTTCCCCTTCTTTACCATCTTTTTGGCCAGCTTCATTAGTGGATTTGGGCTTAACCTTAGTGTCTTGCTTCTTTATATCAACTTTGCTTCCCTTATCTTTGAGCAGCAAGGCACTCCCTGGTCTTGAGTCTCTGGTGAGAGACTTAAGGCTTTCCTTGCTCTCTGCACGCTTTGGTGGTTTGTCAGATTTGGATGATTCGAGGTCCTTTAAACTTACCACTGGGGTTCTGAGGAAGTCTAGATGTTTCAACTTTTCCAACCCCTCAAAGATCTTGGCCTGTGGTGCGCAACCAGGGAACAGAACACGGATGATATTTTCCTGAGGGCTAGCAGGATGCCACACCAACAGAGCACAAATGGAAACCAAGCAGGGAAGAGGGACCTCTGAACTTTTAACACTAGAGGCACTGCTGGGCCACGACTGCATTAAAGTCTCTAGCTCTTTACTACCCTTGACAGGATTAAGAACGTACAGTTCAAGGCGACCCACGCCCATTTTCTGAAATAGGATCGTGGGTTCAATGCTTGGACTATTTGGACGAGAAAGGATTTTTGGTGAGAGAGATAACTTTTCTAAATGCTGTAGTGTAAGTGCAACCAGATCACAACTTCGCAAGAGTTTGGGATCGCCTTGTTGTGTCTTAAGTCTTTCTGGAGCATTGAGGAACACAACCCCGAGTTCTGGAGATATCAAGTTCCTCTGCCAGTCCTCGTTGCTCTGAGAGCCTGCTGACTCCTCCTCCTCCTGCTCCACAGCTTTCCTGCGGAGGAGGCTGTTCACACCAGGCAGGTTGTCTGCACCAATGTGTGTCAGCAATATGGAGTCAATTCTGTCCAAATGTCTGACTAGTTTCCAAAAACAGGAACGTGGATCAGACCCGCCATTGACTAATACATTGAAACCGTTCACAGCAAAGAAGGCGGAGTCACCTCGTCCACCGGGAAAAACATAGCAGCATGGGCGCGACAACTTTAGGAATCCAACTGTGCTAGGAGGCTCTAAGAGTTCAAAAGGCGACTGAGTTTCCAGGGATTCTGAGAGATACTCTGTAAACTCCTGCAAACCCTCCATCTCTGGCAGCACTGACTGAGGGTTGGTCTTGATTTCGATGAAGTCTTGCAAGTTGTGCTTTTCCAACTGAGAATTCTTCCACGTTCCAGACATGGGGCAACTCAGGGTGAGGCTTGCTTTTTGTGTAGGGTCTGCTGAGCTCAACAGTTCACCAATCTGCATTTAGAAGAAAAAATAGTTAAGTTCTTATATCAAAACATTTCAGGTCAAGTATGCAAGTATTTGAATGTGCAAATAGATAAAAGGTGCCGGTGCTCTCATACCTCTTCATCAGCAAATATTTGAATAAAGTCCTTAAGTGAAAAGCTCCCAGTCTGTAACACAAGTTCACCAGAGTTTTCCACGCACTGGCCAGCTAGAATCAGTAGCTTGTGACGAGAAACATCAGAAATAAGTCGACGAACCTGTAAAGTAGACAATCAGAGATGAACATAAAGAAAAAAAAGAATGTGCGTAAGATTACTATTCCACCAGACTGTAAACATGAAGAGGATGCAGGAAAAGTAACATTTACACTTGTAAGAAAATACTGCTGCTCTAGTAACAGCTGAACACATGCACGTGTTTACATAGCTGAACATCTGCAAATATCTCTGGTAGATTTATACTCTAACAAACCAAAACACACACACACACACACACAGCTGCTAAAGGCTTTTTACCTCTGCACAAACCAAAGCATGAGACGGGTTCACCACCACCTGGGTCTCAAGCACATCCCCACAGTGCTGCAGCGTCCTCTGGCCTGGGCAGAGAGAAGAAAGGGCAAGAAGATCAGAGAGGAACCACAAAGCTTCCAGTTAATCCAATGATCCAGTGTACAGATCCAATGAGCAGATGCTTAAATCCAGGTACGAGTCAACACAGACGGAGTATTACAGAGACTAAAGCCAGAAATTAAACCAACAGCTTAAGTTACTTTCTCAAAAAACAACAACACTGGCATGCCTGTGAAGAAATGTAACACTGATACTATTTAAAACAAACTTCAGGGATGCACCAATATTGAAGTTTGTGTACGAAACTGAACAAAATAAAACAAATACACTGAAAAGCTTATTTATGTTTTGTCTGGCTTTTCAAAGAATAAGCGATCAAAAAACTTTAAAACTATTTACTTCAGTAGTGCTGTTCTAGTCACACATTTACCTCAACAGTGCAATTTTATTTGAAAGAAAAAAAAAATTACCCCAGTAGTGAAATTCTAAAATTCTTTTTTGTTTTGATGCCATAGTATATGATGGTATTAATTGCCATTTGTATCATTAATGAACCTCTGAAGTGCAATTCTATTACTAAATTTAGTTCAGCAGTGCTGTTCTAGTCACACATTTACCTCGGCAGTGTTATTCTAATTACGAATTCACTTGACCTGTGCTACTCTAATCACACTCTAATTTACCTTAGCAGTGGAGTAGTAATAGTAATTCTTAATTTACTTCAATATCGCAATTCTAAAATCATACATACAAATCATGTACAGCAGCAGTAATACTGTTGAGGAAACACTTCAGTCAGACTTAAATAAATGTAGTGACTGTATATATTTAGGAAACATTATTTTGGTTGCCAAATATTTGATGCATCCTTAATATACATAAATAAAAAAATGATAAAATCTATGCTCAAAAGTTTGTAGATTCCCACTTCTCCAAAGAGTCTTCTAAAAATCTAATCAGCGGTATTAATAGGACGTTTGCACATCTTTGCTACAGTAACATGCTTTCATCTTTTTTTTTTTTACTTCAGATGTTGGAAGATGGGTATGCGATTTAAGTGCATTTAACCCCAAAAGAGCACAAATGAGATCAGGTACTGATGCTGGATAGTTTTCTTTTAACCACAATAGTAGCTTGAGGTTTAGGGGTGAAACGATTACTTGAGTAAATTGAGTTACTCGATTAAAAAAACTGATCGATTAGTCTTAGTGATGTAATTAGACCCAAGTAGTCCAAAATGTAAATAAACAAAAAAGCTAAATTTTTAATACTTCTGTTGTCACAATTATTCCACAGGTCCTGATACATATTGGATTAATACTCTATATGTGATGCTTATAAGAAATCCAAATTTGAAAGTAATGTATTTTTTACTTGCAGTATATATTTCTTTGTGTTTCATTTATTTGTATTAGCAATTTGGAAAGGTATGCTGTGAATTTAAAAATATTAAAAAAAAATTACCAAGGAAACCAATTGGTCATTCATCATTAAGTGAAATGTCTTGTTTTCTCGTGTGTCTTTTTGATTGCTCTTTAACCAAGCGATAATGTTTTGTCCGATTACTCGATTTTTCAGCAGAGTACTCAAATTTAATCGATAGTTGCAGTCCTATTGAGGTTCATCAGTCCTCAGTCCCAAAGCTAAGGGGCACTGCTCTATCCCATGGAAAGCTTTAAAGGCACGTTGACCTTGGGTTCATGTACAGATGTTTCAGAGTGTCCCAATCTATTGGCCAAAAAGGTTTTTTTTTTATTCATTTTTTTTATTAAAGCAGCATACAGATAAAAATAAAAGCAACATTGACTTTACACACACACTAAGACCTAATCTAAATGACCTTCTTTTGAAATAGTACCCACACGCGTATAAATCTAGTCTTGTTTACATTGCAATTCTACCCTCTAGTGCTGTAAAACAAACATGACTAGTGTGAACACTTCGGGAATGTGAGCAACAACTCCAGAGCAAGAACTCTAAATAAGGACCTGTTGCTCAGCAAACACTGCAGTAGCATCACATGCATACGGCCATTCTCTATTCAGACTGCCTCGTCCCCGGGAGGAATAATGAGAGTTGACAAAGTCTCTAGTAGTTCTTTTAAGATGTAACCAGAGAACAAGTAAACACATGCTGCTGAGATTTCTCCTGATGAAAGACTCTCTTGTTAAATGGTGGAAAACAATGAAGGGGAAAATAACCAAAGCAACCATCTGCTGACAAGCTGTCTGAGCACAGCATGCTAAGCTAAGAGGCTCTGTTCCAGCAATTCTACCTCCTAATGACTTAAATATGATATCATTCAGAACAGCATTAGGCTGTATGTGGAACTGTAGAACTTCTCCATCTTTCACCTAATGATCAAAACTAGGCACCTGGGAGAAGAAAATCTGTAAAAATTGAGGGGAGGGGGGCTTAAACTATGAACAGTGAAGTTATTAAATACAATATCAAGACAACCCAACTATGAGCACACTACTGTTCAGCAACTAAGCTTTCTTTTGGAGTTTATAAACTATATAAAACTGTACAGGTTGTGATAGATTACAGAATTTGTTACAAATCTCAGTAATTAGGAATCTCAATAATTCATTTTGTGTTTGATAATAATTCAGCTGATCCTGGGAGCCACATGATTTATATTTTGTGAGTTGCTGCATCTGTGCACCAAGTCACAAGATCAGGAAGCTCCTCATTCAACTGCAACATTGCAATACGGCACTTACTCACATCTGCAGAACCACATTAAGTCACCTTCATTAAATCCCCACTCCTTGTGCAGACAGGAAGAGAAGAAACACTATCAATTCTGGCTAAAACATTTGTAGAATGTATAAAACTAACAAAGTCTTCACTCTACTTTCCTCCTAAGACTTAAGCACACTAACCAGACACCCCTTATGAAAGTACATCACCCAGCAGAGTACAGTAAGTAGTATGCATCAAGACAATGACTAAGTACACAAGCAAGTCTACACAGTAATTGTTTAAATCTGGAGAATCTGAACATTTAGGAATGACCAGGTCAAAGTCTAGACACTAACCCTAATTTTGTGGAATTACTTAAACTCTACATACAAGGCAGCCCAAAAAACAAATATACTGTGATAAACATACCGTGCATTATAAATACATCTGTAAGTACAGTACAGGCCAAAAGTTTGGCCACACCTTCTCAATCAATGCATTTTCTTTATTTTCATGACTATTTCCAGTGTAGATTCTCACTGAAGGCATCAAAACTATGAATGAACACATGTGGAGTTTTATGTATTTCACAAAAAATGTCCTGGCCTCCACAGTCACCGGACCTGAACCCAACCCAGATGGTTTGGGGTGAGCTGGAACACAGAGCGAAGGCAAAGTGTTAAACAATAACAAGTGCTAAACACCTCTGGGAACTCCTTCCTTCAAGACTGTTGGAAAACCATTTCAGGTGACGACCTCTTGAATCTCATTGAGAGAATGGTGGCAAGAGTGTGCAAAGCGGTAATCAGAGCAAAGGGTGGCTATTTTGAAGAAACTAGAGTATAATTTTTTTGTTGTTAATTTTTTTTTATTAAGTACATATCTCCACATGTGTTCATTCATAGTTTTTGATGCCTTCAGTGAGAATCTACAATGTAAATAGTCATGAAAAAGAAAGAAAAGAAAAAGCCTTGAAAAAGAAAAAGCCGTGTCCAAACTTTTGGCCTGTACTGTATTATGTAAGTATGTAACTTAATTTAAAGTATTGAATTTCACAATTTCACAAAAGAAAATGAGATAATCTATAAAAAATGAAGGAGAAAAAAAAAAACATCCCTGCTGTGAGAAGAGATGAGAGGCAGATGGCAACAGTGAAGAGGAGGGCAGTGATTGTTGCCACAGCAGCACTTTGAACAGGAGGCTCTGAACCTTATTGGATTACTGGTCCATTAAGGAAGCAGTTGCTGCATACCTTGCTGTGGAGATAACTCTCAGTAGATTAACCGGAGAGTCGGTCGGAGAGCATGGCCTGCTAGCTGATGCAAGTCCTATCGCTTGCTTGGCTAATTTAATTGGGCTGAATATCAACATTAAAACCTCTTCCCCCTTTTTCACTTGGGAAAACACGCCGGTACCCAGTCTGCTTTCGATCTAATGACAATAAAAGGGATGCGAATGAATATCAAAGATGCTGACAAGGCCACTAATGGGAAACAATTACTGCAGGAAGCTGCTTATACATTAGCCTTAAGAGCAGCGCTGTTTGCATTTAGGCCATAAAAGCTACAATCACTTTTCCATCCTCTTATATATTAACTCCTTCATGTCCAACAAGTAAGTTTAGTATAATAAGGCGACACTGCAGCACCTATCAAAGGTGAAATCACCGATCTAGTGCCTCAACTGGCTGGTTGCATTATGATCAGCTCTGCCCATCCCCATAGGTTTCTATAACAAAACAGCTAATTTACTATAGGTTTCAATGACAAAACAGCCCGATTACTACCTCATTTTCTTCTGACTTTACATCTCTTGTGTATAACTCAAAAAGTTTTCCATTGCTAATATTATTATATTTGTCTCTACAGAGAAAAAGATGTATATTCTAGTGCTGGGAGGCTAAGGCTAACTTATACTGCTAATACTGTTCACCAAACATCACAACTATTCATCATGGGGTTTGTGTTCTACATGTGGTTAGTGTTAATGGTTACAGAAATAGTTATAATACTTATAAATTATACTTAAGCACCCTTAATATCACCACAATATCTTTCTGCAACATCACGTTTTATGTCCACATTGTGCAGCTCTAAGTTCAGTCATTACTAATAATGGTATAAAAGAGCCCTTACCCTATATTTGTCTTGTATTTGATATTTCCCCTAAGTCCTATTTTTCAGCATTCCAAAATCAGTCCATTTCGAAATAAATGTCAATCCTGTGTGTAAGTTGCAGAGGCATTCTGCATTTTACATTCGATCTGTAAAGCTAACCTTGAACTCTCTATCACAACACCACACATGGTAGGAAGCAAGTTCTTCCTTCCTGTATGTACGCAAGCAGAGAGCTGTTACACCATTCGTATGAGGCAGATTTGGTGTACTGGCTTTCAGATCAGTAAACTCAGATCAGATTCATATAAATCCTCATAGAAACATCTGATAATTAACAGTCATTTTAACAGAACTGTGCACATACTGTTCTATACAGTATCTATACAGGGGGTTTAAGGAACATACTGCTGACACTGGCAAAACACTTGTATACTTTCTATAGAAAAGCACAGATCAATAGCACAGAATTCTCTGGAACAGCAGCACATACAGTACCTTTGTGAGGGGCATTTGGACCAGTGACCTGCAGAGAAATACTAACCTTTGCAAAATAATGGGACTGATATTTGTAACTGGCATCTGTAACTTTTAGGTCATGGCTGTTAAGAGGATTGAACTAATGACCTTCTAGTCTACAGTCTACTAGTGTACTTCTCTAACCTAGGTCAGAAAAGTAAGCATGAAAGGTCATTAAGGTCGATCAGTCCGTTTTATTCCCAATGTTGGAAAAGCAAGCTTTGGAAGATCGTTGATCCAATCCCCAACCTTTCAGAAATGGGCTTGGATGGTCATCAGTCTGATTTCCTCCTTAGGTTTGAGAAGAGGGCATGGAAGGTGATCATTCCAATCTCCACCCTAGGTCAGAGATGTGAGCTTGGGACTAGAAAGTTGTTTAAACCGTCTGGACTGCTGTGACCTAAATGTTAAAGAAGCAGGCATAGCACGTCCTGAAGGTCATTGACTCAATCTCTTTGACAGCCACGACTAAAAAGTTCAAGAATTTGTCTGATCCTCTCTATGGGTCAGAAGTGGGCTTGGAACCAGAAGGTCATTAAATCAATCCACTGAACACCTATGGCCTAAAATTGAGTAAAGTGTACTTGGAAGGTCATTGGTTATATCCTTTTCTTAGGGTGGGTCATCAGTCCTGGTACCCTCCCTTAGGCTTGTGAAGCAGGCATGGAAGGTCATCGGTTTGATCCCCTCCCTTAGGCTAGCGAAACTGGCATGGAAGGTCATCGGTTTGATCCCCTCCCTGGGTTAGAAAAGCAGGCTTGGAAGGTCATCAGCCTGGTCCCCTCCCTCGAACCAATTACCTACCATGCTTGCTTTGCTAGCCTAAGGAGGGTACCAGGACTGATGACCCACCCTAAGAAAGGGATGAAACCAATGACCTTCCAAGTACACTTTACTCAGTTTTAGGCCATAGCTGTTTAAGAGATTGATTAGATCCCAAAGGGGTTTAACTGATGACCCTCCGTGACCACTTCTCTAACCCAGGGAGTGGATCGGACCCATTACGCTCCAAATCTTTAACCTTTGGAGGGAATTGAACCAATGATTGACTTTAACCTAGAGATTGGTTCAGACGAATCATCTTTCTGGACTAATGACCCTCTATGGCCAATTCTCTATCCTATAGAGGGGATCTGACTGATAACCTTTTGTAATCTAGTGAGAAAATTGGACTAATGGCCTTCCAAGCCCAGTTCTGCAACCTTTAAGCCACGGTGGTTGTGGGGATTAAACTGATGATCTTGTCCCAAGCCTGCTTCTCCAACCTTTAGTCCAAGGCTGCTTTTTTAATTTTGCCTTCTAATTTTATGTAAGGCTTGTTTAAACTGTATTTCATGCAAATCTACAACTTTACCAGAACAGCAGTGCTGACCTGATATTTTGCACTAGTGCTGACTTGATCTCAAGAAGTGTTTAGTAAACCCCCATCAGACAGAAAACACCTCAGCACAAATAGCGTGGGAACCCTGGTGTGGATCCAATTCCACATCAAAATATGTCCAAATAAGGGCTGATTAGATTTGATTCCATTATTAAAACCTAAGAAACCTCTAACTTCCAAAAAGCGGAATTAAAGCTCTGCCCCTTTTTTGGAGATCTGATAACGAGATCAGATCAAAGAAAATAAAATATTAAAAAGACCTGAATAAAATCCTGAAACCCTCCGACTTCAATCCTCGCAGCACAGACCATCTCAACATGCCCAGACCACCCCTCCCCCTGATCTCTAATCTCTGCAACAGGAGAAAAGGGGGCTATAATCTGCAGATACATACATACATACATACACACACACACACACACACACACAGTGCTGCTGGGACCAGCTGCTGTCATTAACCAGCCAGTGCAGGAAGCAGCGCCCAGTCACCCCAGTGTAACAGGACTCTCACACTGTCTCTGTCTCCGTCTCGTACACTTAAAGCACACGACACCCCTCAAAAACCCTGAATAACAGATACCACAAAAACCCTGAATACCACATGAAACTCATGATACCACAGAAACCCTTGATACTGGATACCACAGAAACCCTTGATACTGGATACCACAGAAACCCTGAATACCATAGAAACACTCAATACTGTATACCACAGAAACCCTTGATGCTGCAGAAACACTAAATATTAGATACCACAAAAACCCACGACACAGGACAGAATAGAATCCCTACATACTAGGGCTGCAACTAATAATTATTATGTTTGTCAAGTTTTTCAAGTAGTCAACTATTATTTCTGTCATATCCTTCATCTCTAAAATTACCAATCTCCCATAGCACTTCTGTCCTCAGCACTTTGTGTAATGCGGTATTGTTACAAATTAACGATTAGTTGACAATGAAATTTGTAGTCTACAAATTTAAATAATCAACATCGTTGATCATATCGACTAGTCGTTGCAGCCCTTCTATATACCACAGAAAAATAAGTGAAAGTTAAAATATTACAATTGGGGCTGAAAGGCTGAGCAAACCTCAGTATATGATGGACTGTTTTCAAGCGTTTGCTCTTTTTTAGTTCCTAAAAGCAGTAGAGATGCTGCGGTGCTAAACACAGTACCAGATAACAGGGAAACCAATGTTACCACAGAAACACCAAAAACCACAAAAACCCAATATACCAGATGCCATAGAAACCCTGGATACCAGTAAAACCCATGATACAACTGAAACACCTAATACCGGATACCACAGAACTCTGGAAACCACAGAACTACAAGATACTGCTTACCACAGTAACCCTGAACACAGGATACCACAGAAACACTGAATATTACAGAAGCCCTAAATACCACAAAAACCCATGATACCACAGAAACACCTAATACCGGATACCACAGAACTACAAGATACTGCCAGAAGGTACTGGATACCACAAAAAACCCATAATACCACAGAAACACGTAATGCTGAATACCACAGACACGCATTATACCACGGATACCACAACGCCCTCCCTGGACACCACAGAAACACTAGTGACAGTTGTTAAATCTTGCATTTAGGGCTGTAATGCTAAGCGAATCCCATAGAATGTATAGAATGGATTACAAGTGTTTGCAGATTTCCAGCTTTCAAAAACAGTAGAGCTTCTGTAGAAGAAAAAGTGATTACTAGCCATTCGTAAATCTTAATGTTTATAAAACATTTTTTTTTTGCTCCACAAATGTTCCACACTTCAAATAAAGTCATAAGGAGCTAAATCATTACTGAAGATGAATGTGCCAGTGTGAGGAACAGGCACACATAACCAGGTCATAACTCTCCCACCACCATGTTTAACAGAAGATGTATTCTAAGAGGTATTCAAGTTTCACCGTTTCATTAACTTATTTCCTCAGAAATGTGTAGACTAGTGAAGTGGTATGTCTTTATAAGTCTCCCAGGCTAATAGTATCCCACTTCCAATCAAAGCTAAAATAGAAATAGCTCAATTGACTTGAATCTAATATGAATTAAATCATTCTTAGCTATTTAATAAAACATAGAAACTATACATTTTAATATAACCAGCTAAAACTGATGGGTATTTGTAAGATAATTCATTAAATCATACTAACTGCTTAAGCCACTAAGAGAAACTAATATACAGTGGTTTTTGTAGGAGAAAGGATACGGATCACTGAGTTTCTGGTTTAACTTGTTGGAGCAAGTCAATCTAGATATGTGAACACAGCGTGACACAAATAACCCAAAACACACTTTCCCTCTCCTGGCCTGAATAGAGCAGAGTGAGAGCAGAGTGTGAGCAAGTGAAAGAGATAGAGAGTGAACAAGTGGGAAAGAGAGAGCGAGAAAGAGAGAGAGATACCCCTCAGTTGTATCACATTCCTCAGCTGCTGCTCGTACATTAGTCAGCGTACTGGCTGGAAGTGACCAGGACAGTAAACTTCCACACCCACTCACAGCTCTGCTCTGAGACCAGGCCCTCCTTCACTGTTCAACACACATGCTAGTCTGTTCTACTGAGAAACCTGACCCCAGGTCAGCTGTTTTGAGTGATCCTGTAGGCGTAAACAGAGGTACAGGAGCTTCTGGATAACTTCAGGATGACACAAAGAGGCCAGCCAGCAGTATATGGACCATCAGGTTCAACACACCAGTGCACACCAGAATAAGGGTAGACAAGCCTGTGCCTGATGAATGAGCTAATGCAGTAGTCAAATGAAAGGAACAGATATATAATGACAAATATACACAAAAAAATAATAAAAAAATAGGCAGAAAATACTTGTTTATTTGGAAATATCTACTAGCATCACAGCTAAACTGCCTCAATCTGCTAAGCCCCACTGTTACTACTGCAGCTATCCTCCTTAGGCCCTGCGTACCCTGTGTCTGTTAACATCCCAGATAACACACTCCAACCCCACTGGGCCTGGCTGTTATAATCACAGCTAACCTTTTCTAACTGTGCAGAAGAGCCCAGGTACTGTGCTAGCTAGCATTATGCCCAACCTGCTCCACTCCCTGTAAGCATAAGGGCTTTCTTGCTCCAAACATTTCTGAGTCAAGCTGTTAGCATTCCAGCTAACTTGCTTGAACCCTTCTGAGCCCAGCTGTAAGCTCTGCAACTATCCTGGCCCATTCTTCCACACTTTTGATGGTTACATTCATCTAAAAGACAAAAACAGAGCAAAAGTGACAACATTAGAGTTAGCCCTGAGCTCACACATGGACTTTGGTCTGTTTTTTTTTTAGCTGGATTACTTGCTTAAGTTTATGACAGTCAGCATCACACTCCAAAGCTAAACCTAAGCAAAGCAGCTGTGTCTGCATTGCTTCTTTTAAATTAAAAGCACTCTGCCATACATATGTTGTAATAGTAGTGGTAGTGGTAGTAGTAATGTTACCACACACACACAGTCATTTGTTGTTGAGACTGCTGGGATATTAAAAATGTTTAGTGCTTAAAAAATATTTATAAATTGTAGTTTTTAAAAGAGTTGTCTTACTTTATTAAGAAATGTAAAATATATTTGGGCAATTTAAATGTATTCAATGATTAAATGGTTCTTTGTTCTATATTCAGTCTTTCAAAAGATTTCATTTTGTTCAGCTTCAGTCAAAATATTATTCTTTTTTTATTTTTGGGCATTTATAAGAATATTTGTAGATTGAAAATAAATAAATAGATAAATGACAAGAGCGTGTTATTACTATATTTTGAGAGGGCAAGTTCTGCTAAGCCATATGCATTGTGCACCACGTCTAAATTAAACTGTTCCTTTTAGTCCTAAGGCCTAAACTACAGCCATGCAGACTATAGCTATTTAAGGCATCATGTTCTACAGGTCAAAAGCCACAACACCTTAAACCTACAGCAGACGAACAAAGACGGCACGACCGCAGCGCACCGGGTGAAAAACACCAGCACTGAAGGGTCAAGCGAGTCCTTAAATCACATCAGCCAGAGCCATGAGAAATGTCAGATACAGTTATGCAGGCATGAGTGCAAATAAAAGTGGAATAAAGCGGCTTTCTGAAGAGGGACGCTCCCTGCTGAAGGGCTGCAGTCTCCTGATGTTTGAACAGAATAAGAGCACAGTGGAGTCATTGTCGTAGGCAAATCGTAACAGTATGAGCAGATAGACTGTGCCCACAGTGAGGCACACAAAGGCAAAGAGAAAATGTTAATGCCTCAACAAACAGCAAATCATAAATGGCTGTGTGCTGCTGTGAGAGCAGAGTTGTTTTCAGGGCTGCTGGAATGAGATGCTTTGGGTTTATTGGCTCCGAGGCAACATTCAGAGAACATTCAGAGCTGCAGGGAAAGTGAAGTTCAAGGGGGGTCAAAACTAAATCCAAACACTCGCTCAGAACATGAAAAAAAAAAAAATCTTATGAGCTGAAAAGTATTGTAAAACAGGAATTTCCTGATCTAGTTGTCTTGCACCCTTAACACAGCAGAATCTAATCTAATCTTTGTGTTTCTACAGATAATACAGCCAGTAAGGGTGTGATATATCTCATATTGTATACAATAATATCACCAAAATTTTATTTTATATGAATTTTATTGTTATTTCAAAAATACCCTATATAATAACATTGCAATATTATTTTTTTGCTGCTTGTAACAAAAGGAATATTCACACTGCTCTCATGTCCTATTACATATATACTAGAGACATATTATATCTGTGTCAGTATCATTTATTTTACATAAATCCTGCTGGGTCAGCTCCTCAGTAGGGCTGGTGGGCGGCAGGGGTGTGCCATATCGTATCAGACGCGATAATATCTCCAACTTTTTTGAATATTTTATCCTAAAATATTGTGTCATATCACCCATCCCTAATTATTACATCAGGGTACTACTTTTTTACTGTTTTTAGCAAAAGGAAAATTCATACTGTTCTCATGTCCCATTACATACCTAGTCAGATTATATCTGTCCAGTATCATTTATTTTACTTCAGTTCTGGATACATGGAGATATTTGGAGTGTAGTTTTAGTATCACGGCATTCTGGATCATTGACTTTTGTTACAATCTGATGAAAATTTTTGAATTTTTGTAATATCTCAGTTAGGGGTGTGCCATATCATATCGTGTGCAATTTTGTTGCAGTAGTACATTCTTGAAATATTTGTTTAATTCAAATGTTTTGTCATATCGCCAAGAATATCGTTATCGCAAAAATACCATGAAATATCGTGATATTATTTTAGGGCCATATCGCCCACCTCTAGTGGGCGGTTGTTTCCGGTTGAGAGTGCTCTGTGTGCTATTGGCTTCTGCTTCTGACTGATAGGTGTGTTGATAAGCGCCAAGTAGAGCTGGGCGATTAATCGATTTTATCGATTAATTAGAATTTACAGTTAAGGACGATGTGTTTTTATGAAAATCAATTTTCTCCGAGTTTCTCCAACCCTCCCTCCCTTTTTTTCTCATTTTTTTTTTTACAAAGTAACACCTGACAACTTGTCAGGAAAAGAAAATAAATTAAAATCAATTTACATACTATCCATCCCAACCCATTACTTTTGGCATGAGAGTGTAAAACATTAACATTTTTATAGCTTGTTTCATCTTATCTCATTATCCATTCTGACTAAAGTCTCTGATCACTTTCCCTTCTGCTCCCAGTTCCCTTAAACACTGCAGTAAATGCCTGTGAACTTGTGTGTGTGTGCACACATATAGTATGGTGGTACACACTTTAATTTGATATCTAGGAGAGGAAATGCAAATATAAGTGTTTCCAAAAGTGTGTGTGTGAAACTCAGTAAACAGGATCTTTCACCAACCTACTTCTTTCAGTGAGAACCTCATTATCTTCTCCATGCAAAATTCCCAGCAATCACCATGTATAACCACAGTAGCAATATGACCAATAGTCTCCCGTCAGCTGAGCTCATCAACAGCCGGCAGCTAAATAAATGGTTCTGCTTCAGATCTGATCCAGTCATATGACTGCATATCTCTGAATCCTCACACTGTCAATTTATTTCCCAAGCTCAGTTGTTAGGAGAGTTAGGAGCTATGTGTCAACGCACAGCTGCATTCTGCACAGAGATGACAGCAGAGACAGCAGTTCCTATACTTAGACAAGAGTAAATTGGTGGAATTCTCTATTCGGGTGCATTTTTTTATACCAATGCTAAGCAAATGCATGCAGCATGACAAGTACATCTGTAAAAATGCACTATAATATTAAAAACCTTCTGTTTAAGGAGTAGCTGCAAATTATTATACTGCATGGCAAACATATGCTACTGTTGCTTTGTAAAATAATCATTTATAACAGCTCGGCATGCATGTTTATTATGTGTGTCCAACAACCCTAAACTGAGATAAATCAATGTAGTTCAGACCTACAGTAGTTTAGAGCCAAAAAATGCCACTTTATACATTTATCTTCAAAAAGGTTGTATACTGTTGAGAAAATGATTTGTTAAGACAGCATGAACTTTGGATCTAAATCACATGCCATGCTAAACTTGTTTGCACCTTGAATGCTTGTCTAAGCTTGTGCAAGTCCACCATGTATATGCCATGTAAAACGGGTACATAAACAATCTCAGCAGAGCAGAAGAATTCCACGCTAAGCAAACCAGGTCCTGAGGTCAGATCTTCTCCTGGATTATGCATCACTGCCATTCGAGTGTGAAAACTGAAGCATGTCTAAACTCGCTAATGTCTGCCTTACTGAGCCCCCGACCAGCATTCCGTACCCATTCAAATCAACACGTAAGCATTTCTGTTGCTGTGTCTATCTGCTTGATTATGGGAAAAAAAAAACATGCTTACAGCCTAGGGGTAATAAATAATAGGACAAAATATTATATACACAGAAGTCCCCATTCAACAGTCATCCAACCCCACCCATAGTCTTCACCCATGTATAAATCACCAATCAATACTATTCATATCAATACTGTCCATACCATCCAAACCATCATGCACATCCAAACCAACACATACCCACCAATCCCCATCCAAAGACATCCATTTCCATCAATACCCACCCAAACATACAGTCATACAAATAAACCCAACAATGCACACCAATTCTTATCACATCCTATCCATACCTTTACCCATCCATACCCACAAATCTTCATCAATAGTAATCCATATTAATACCATACATACCATTGGGATCCATTCCCCTACTGCATTGTCATATATACCCATCCAAACCCACGCATACCCACCAATCCCCATCCATAGACATCCATTTCCACCAATACCCACACATCCAAATCCACATCAAGCCCTATCCTATTCATACCCACAAATCTTCATCAAGTCATCCATAACCAAACCCACTAATACAATACCCACCATTACCATCCACACCCATACCTACCAATCCCCTTCAACAGTCAGCCATACCCAACCATAGGCATCCATTTCCATATATACCCGCCCAAACATAGTCATTCAAACACATCCAAATCCACATCAATTCTTATCCTATCCATACACTTACCCATCTAAACCCAAACTTCCTCATCAATAGTCATCCATAGCCAAACAAACTAATACAATACCCACCCATACCATCCACATCCATACCCACCAATCCCCTTCAACAGTAATCCAATACCAATCCAACCATAGGCATCCAATCCATATTTACCTACCCATATGTAATAATCTGCACCCATCTATCTTTTTTGAGCAAACCCGGTTTAGTTTAAGAAACATACCTGCAACTGTTGGGGATGACTGTTGGGTACAGGCAATAAGCGGGAATACAAATTCACTGAAAGTGAGGTTATCAGCTCTCACACTAAAATCACACTAAACCGGTTAAGCTTAGTGCAGAAAAATAAAAAGATAAAAAGGAGTGGCAGGACACGGTGAGGAATCTGGAACACTTGAGGCGTGTGCCATGTGTCATGTGTTTGCAGGGAAAAGCCCTGGCATTACAGGGTGACTTAGCAGCGGAGAACGGCAGCTGTTCCATCAGCTGTTCATGTGATGCTGCTTTTCGCTTTCTCTCTTCTCCAGTCCAATCCTGTCAAATCAACACTGCTAACTTCCTCCACCCTCAGAGACACATACACACAGGGCTTAACAGAGGTAACTCCACTTACACACGACGGGTCGGTTTCCTAGACAGGGATTAAGCCTTGTCCTAGACTAAATTTTCCTTTCAATAGGGAATATCCATTTAAATTGTTGTGTTGTTTAAGACTAGGCTAATCTCTTTCTGGGAAACTGTCCATATTAAATTTAACATGCTCAAGTATCTGTTGTTCTCAAATTTCACATCTTCCTTTTGTTTATAGTGCAGATTCACAGCTTTAAAGCAACACTAGGTAGGATTTTCTTGATTTTTTATCTTTTTAAAGAAGTAAAATTACAGCTTGAAACTCACTGCAGCGTTCCATTGAGGTGTAATAGAGAAATAGCGGTCCTTTCGTGTCTGTGCCAGGCTCCTCTGAGCTCAAACCAGACTTTTTCCGAGTTTTCCGAGGCGGCCGTGACCAACGCTCGCGAGAACTGCGACCTGCTTTCCGACCTTTAGTTCTAACATGTTACTAACATGATACTGGTTCATTCTTTACAAAATAACATACAGACACTACATAGTGGAGCATTAACTGTATTAAATAGCTTAAACCACATTAACTAGTCATGACATGAAAAATCATAGTAGCAGCTAAGCATTAATATGAACAACCACAATGTCCTTCAAACAAACAATAACCTTGGAATCACCTGGAATACAACTCTTTAGCAACTCCAAGGTCTCCAACTGGAAAACCTCTGAAACTTAAGTCTTATAAAGAGGTGGATCTTTCTGATATATGCCAAAAGGTGTAAAACGATCCCTTACTCATAGTTTTGTGTATGCAGTTGCACAAAGAAGACTTTCTTGTGTACCATTACCAAACTGCTACACGCCTATTGGCTATATGCTTTTTCTCAGCCGTGGTAAATTTAAACAGACTATGTCCTTGATTTATTTTACATACATTGACTATATAAACTGAGACCTGTATGGACTGTGTCACAAATTCTGTTTGCTTCATACCTTTCAGCTCCTCGGAAATGAAGGCATTGTGTCTGGAGACAAACAGTTTGAGCTGCTCGTCCAGATTACACGATGACAGGTCCACATCCCACGACCGGATACCTAAACACAGGGCAGAGAAGAGAGGCATGAGAACAGGGGTCAATTATTCATGCACTGCATTTACTTTCTCAAGAGAGAGAAAAATCTCCTCTTACAGACAGAGATGCAGCAAAAGAGACACAATCACTTGAGTGATAAAGCTGCATATACAAAATTACATAATATATACTGTGCAGGTAATAAATCAAATTAAAACATTTATATAATAAAAAAATAACCACAAACAGCTGATGAAATCATGATTTAATAAAGGTTCCAAAGTGAACATATTCTTTAAGGTTTGCAACTTTGTTTAAGACAAAAAAAATCTTGTGCCACGAGATGTTAAGAAATTAAAATGGCACAGTATTTCTTGGCAGGTATTAAATGTGTTTCACAAAACTTATATACAGGTAACCAAAACAAATGTTTGATCATTTTAGGTAGCAAACAGCAGCACTGGTCCGCTGAAATGGGCACACGCACGCACACACGCCTCGGCCGTAAGTTGCCAGGTCTGTATAGAGCCCTCAAAGGGGATTGCCAGTTGAACACCGAACCCTCACTGGGGAGATTCTGAAAATAGTTCTAAAGTCTGAATAGACTGATGTGAGATCATACAGGAGAGACGTTGTTGGCTTTATGGTAAAACTGTCTGAAGTACTTCCATACAGTTCTGTCCTCTACTGCATATCATAAATCATACATAATTCATAACCAGTGTAAAAAAAAAACGATTGACATCCATCACAAGCTGATTAATAACAAACTATTTAATAATTCACCTGCAGTTTGGTATTTTGTAAGTTGCAGTCAAATACAATATTTTCAAATCATACATTTTATACAGTCAAAAAATATATATTGACAAAATATTGTCTCGTTCTTGTGAACCAAATATCTAATAATAATAATATCTCTTCACACTGCTACTAATCACACACACCAGCAAACAGAGCAAACAGAGCAAACAGAGCTGAACATCCTCATTTGGCATCAGTAATCAAGCAATCATACTGAAAAATTATCATACTAAAATAAGACTGTTTAGTACCAGCCCTAAAAAACATTAATCAGTAAATCTACAACCATCATCAACTCTAAATATAATATTCAAAATACGCATGATGGTGGGGAAAGTTTATCTGAAAGGTTCAAGAAACAGTAAATAGTAATTAAAATGTACATATTTCTATTGTATTCAAGATAATCCTCAATTCCATTCAAAACTGGAAAGCAACTGGAAGTCAGAAGTTTTTTTTTAAGTTTATTTTAAGTATACCATTTTAAGACCATGTCAAACAGACCGTCTTTAAAAAAAGGTAAAGTTACCTTTCACCCACTTAAACCTTTAAATTACATATTAGGGCCCTGAACCCTATGACATAACAATTAACCACTAAAAACAAACACTGCTTCTTTCTAGTGCTGGGCGATAAGGGAAAAATCATATATCACGATAACAATATAAATCATGATATACCACATATAAGTATGTTTTCAGTTATTCATCAAAAATATGACAAAATAATATAATTGCTTACTTTTTTTTCAACTTTATTTTAAAGTGACATTAAACCCAACTTTCACAAATGAGAATCACTACCTTTTAGTTCAGCAATATATATAAGTATCAAATGAAAACAGATGAGGTAGACGCAGTAGCTAATTTGTTTCAAAAGAACAATGCGTCTCCATTGTTCAGCTCTCATGATTTTAATAACGTAAAGCATGTCGCAAACCAGAGTGTCTGTCACATAACGTAAAGCAGCGCCACATTGCAAAACCACGTTATGAAGCTTTTTTTGTGAAGATTACTTTATTATCACTTATATAAACCGAGTTTATGCAAAGTGACCACACCAATACATTTCACCGTAGCCTACTTTATATATATTTGCATGAATAATTGATGGAATTACTGTAGAAACAATATTTATCGCCATATCGAACAGCACTACTTCCTTCTACTGAATAACTTTCTAAAATAAAGACAGCCTTCTCTGTTCATATTATCATCAAGAATGTGATATACTGTATGTGCTGTCACTTTAAAAAGAAATAAACACAGAAATATCAAATGACACCAATTACGCTTCACATTCCTCTCACAAAGAAGAAAAACAGTGACAAAGAAGCACAGCTAGCCTCAAACTAGCTTTCAGCGGTGTAAAATTAGCTCAGAGACACTGCAGCCTTTCCATATTCTGAAAAGAGGTGGTCTGTGGCTGAAAAAAAAAAAAAAAAAAAAAAACACAACTGAAATTGTCATTTTGACCTCGGTCGAGTCTGCTTTTGGCAGGCTGCTCGTCTGCACAGAGTAATTACCCCTTCCAGTGTGGTGGGTGGAGCGGGCGATGCCATATCAGACAGCTTTTATTACCCTTAGCCTGGCAATAAATGCAAACACTTCTCACACACCTTTGAATAAAAGATCATCTTTATGAATAATCAAAATTTCAGCTTCCCTAGCTGCAAGTCCTGCATTTTATATTCATGTGAGCTGCTAATTTAGGAACGTAGAGCTCCTAGAAGGCTCTGCAGGCTTCAGCGACAGCTAGCCCTGCAGATGTTCCACCCACATGACAGCACGAGACAGTATTTTTATTAAAGTCCCATAGACACCCTGCACTGAGCCCGGGTTTAAATCCTTTTTCCATGCAGTCTGTGGAAAAATCAGCGGGACGACAGTTTTCAAATGTGAGAAATGTGAGTCTATGGGGGACAAACAGACATGAGCTCATCATTATGTGGTGCTTACTTTCAGCAGAAATGTGAAAAAAAGGCACAACAGAGCATGGAAAAGCAATGCAAGGTCAACTGAAAGCATTTGTCGAGGACACATTTCTTTCAGCATCTGGCAGGCAGGCTTAGAGTCGGCCTTGGCATGCTCCGCGACAAGAGGGGCTACAGACCAGGGGGAGAATAATTGCAGTGTGGATACTGTTAAAAAACACTCCTTTATGAGGGTCGCACAAAATGAATATTGAGTGCAATGCTCTTAAACAATACAGTAAGAGATTATAAAAGAATATTTTTGTATAATGCCAAACCAGGTACATTTAGTCCCAATTTTAGGAGTAATTTTTTTTTTATTATTATTTACAGCCAAACCGCATAATGAATAGAAATCAACCAGTCTCTCTACAGCAGAAAAAAAAACATGAGCCTAATGTCATATATCCCCCCACTACTTTCCCCAGCATGGAGCTGTTGGGCAATGGAACTGTCAAGAGACAGTAGACAGTTACACCAACAAAGCTGGCCAAACTTTATTTAATACTCTTAATTTTGGACGTTCGTAGGGAGGTTTGTAAGGAAGTTCGAAAGAAAGAGATTTCGAAAAAAAAAAAAAAAAAGTAAAAAAGTTAAAAGAAAAAGGTTTGTAAGAAAGAAAGAAAGAATGTTTGAAAAAAAGAATGTTCGAATGAAAGAAAGAATGTGGATGAAAGTTTGAAGGAAAGAAAGTTTGAAAGAAGGAAAGCTCGATGGAAAGTTCGAAAGAAAGAAAGTTCGAAAGAAAGAAAGAAAAAGTTCAAAAGTTCAAAAGAAAGAAAGCCTATTCATTAGAAACTAGGGCTGGCCCGAATAGCGTTTTTTGAGCTCCGGATATTCGGCACTGATTCGAAGCGAATATTCGAATATTCGTTTTTTAAAAAAGAGGTAAAAAAAAAAAAAAAGCAAATCACGGCCCCTTTAATCCACTGAAAAATGTTCAATTTGCTCTGACCGACGAGCCATATTCACCCCGGATTTTTGGTGTTTTTATCCCGGATTTTTGTGTTTTCACCCCATATTTTTTCTGTGTTTTTAGCCCAGATTTCTTTGTGTTTTCATCCCGGAATTTCTGCTGCCCTACACCGCGGCTTATCCGCTGCGTAAGCAGGCTAGGAGGCTGCTGCTGCACGGTTTCTCCGCTGCGCAAGCCAGCCCAGTAAATTGCTGTTTGTGTTTTCACACTTAGGCTATTTGCTTAAAAAAAACAAACAAAAAAAACGTTTGTTCAGGAAGTATTTTATATTCTTAAACATTGTTGATTATATTAGAGGACAGTCATTGTAAACTGTACTTGGTCTATTTCGGTTAAAGGATTGTGCAGGGCATATTACTGATTTTGTATTTTTGCACTTGGGCTATAAGCTCAATATTAAATATTTCGTTTGTTTAGAAATTATTTTATATTTTTAAACCATGTTAAATTATATTAGAGTAGAGGAAAGTCATTGTTAATGACGTTATTGTACTTGGTCTATTTCGGTTTAAGCATTGTGCAGGGCATAGCCGTATTACTGATTTTGTATTTTTGCACTTGGGCTATAAGCTCAATATTAAATATTTCGTTTGCTTAGAAATTATTTTATATTTTTAAACCATTTTAAATTATATTAGATAAGAGGAAATTCGTTCAGACATCATTTTTGTAGGCCAGGCTTTTGTAACCGATTTAGCCCCTACTGTTGCCACATTACCCCTTACGTTTTATTATATAAATCAGTTTCGAAGAGCCTGCATTTTTTTTATCATGTATAATAGAGGTCTGCGCGAGACTGATTTTTAAACCCACTCTTCCACGCTCCCGCGTTTCTGTCTCGTTACCGCGCCGCAAAAAAATTGCTTCTTTTAATCCCGCGCCCGCCCGCCACATACACATTTCTGCCGCTCCCGCCCACGTTCCTAATATAAATTAAATAAACTACATTTAATGCTTCAAATTTACTTATATATTTATTAAAACAGCAGCGCTGAATAGTGTGGTCCCGTTCCTTACCCCAGTCCAAACACCATCGGTGTGTGCGTGTGTGTGTCGGTCCATCCTGCGCGTTGAGAGTTTTCTTTAGGTTTTTTTTTTTACAATTATTACAGTTTTCTTAACTATTTATTAATTTGCTCCCGCATCGTCTGGATTAAACTCCCGCTCCAGCCAATAACAGTTCAGTTCTGTCCCGCGCGCAAGATATTCTGACGGGACCCGCGAGAACAGAAGTGGTTAGAGTGAGGTGGAACTCTGGAAAGGAGAAAAAAAACGAATATCCGAATACCAAAATTAAAAACCGAATACCTACTCAACGAACGAATATCCGAATACCCGAATATTCGGGTCCAGCCCTATTAGAAACACTTACATATTAAGTAAATAATACTGATTATCTTGTGCATGTAAAAGTTTGTTAGATGGTAAATAAACTCTTGGTTTTCATATATGGTGTGTGTGTTTGCTGCAGAAGAAATGGTTAGATTGTAGATCTGATCCACTTCAACAATGGTTAAATTGTTGTGACAGATAATTCAGTTGGATGGTCTCAGAGTTCGTTTGAGGACAGGAGATAAAATCTAGAAACAGCCAACACAAATAAACTTTCTAATAAATATTTCTCTCTCTGTGGTTTCCAGGTAGATACAGCTATGCTACCAATCCCATTGGTAAATTCTTCAGAAGCTGGATTATTGTTGTTACATACCTGTTTAACCACAGTCATAGTTAGAAACAGAGAAATCAACCAATCACCTTTTGATTTACAGTGAGCAAGAGGCACTCTAGTCCATCTAGTCCATCTAACAACACACCATGGTTCTAGGTGTGTTGCTAGCTCTGAATGACAGTAAACCATCATGGTAAAATTTGTTAAAAACTACAGATGCTACTTCGATAAAACTTAAAATGCCTCAAAAATCAAATGTGTATAATCTAGACTGCTGTAAAAGCGTTTCCGTAAACTGGTGTTACATCAAATTATACTAGATTAGAAATCCCACAGTGTGCTAGCAGAGATAGAATAACTTCAAAAGGACTATTTTTTTTTTCTTCTTTTTCAACCATGTTTTGGCACATGTTGCCGAAACTGAAAGCTTAGCTCCAGTAATCACAGTTCACCACTGGTGATGTCACTTCAAACAGACTAACTCGACAGGATGGATTGGTCTATTGTCCAGAACGATGACGCCCAGGCTATTTATACCCATCCTGGTGAGATCACTTACTGTCTGAAACATGAAAAAAAGAGACAGCCACCTCCTGCTCCGTGCCGAGCCCACGCTGCTTTGTTCTGCAGGATTACAGTCCAGCGCCAGCACGAAGGTAGCGAACGTCATGCTGGGTTTGAGCCGCCTTGCTGCGTTTAGCCACAGACCTGCGGCTGAGCGAGTGGCGATTTGCAGTGAAGCGTTATTCAAATGGAAACTGAAAGACAAGCACTTCCTCCTTAGTCAAAATTACACAACAAACACTGAAAGTCCTGAAATATTAGATGCAACAGGCCTGATCACCATGAAATAGACACATACTGACATTAGAGATGAGCATTTCAGTCAAACGTAATCTTTGGGTATTCTACTCACCCTCAACTCAGGCCTTTAAGGGCACTGCTATTGAAGAAAGACCCAAATGCTGACTAGCATAAGATGCTGTTACATGATGCCAAGTGAATTCTCAACACAGTATCCAGTATGAGTGGGCGGTGTACTGGGACATCTGACACACTGGTTGAAATACATGCTGTCAGACATTTATACTGGCGTGCCACAAAGCTCAGGCTGAATGAAAAGACCATAACATGTTAGCATTAACTGGTTTAGAAACCCTGTTTAAGATTAAGATTATATACACCTTTTATACTCAATATCATTGTTCAAACTTTACTAACTGAACTACATACATTATTTATTATATTATTCATTTGCACTAAAGCATTCAAGTCAGTATAAAACATTATTAGCCTTAGTTACCTCAGCATAAAAGTTCAATTACTGATGGAACAAAACCAAGCATTTCAATGGCTGCAATCTGCATGGATTTCTCTTTGGATCCCAAAAAAAAAAGGGACCATCAAATAACTAAATATCAGAAACAATTCTCATGACCTTGGCTTTTCCATTTTTACCACCTCTGCTCACTTCATCGAAATCAAGCTAGATTACCTCAGACTAGAGCGAATGCCACATCAGAAGAGGAACTCAAAAGCAACAGACAAGGAAGCTAAAAACAAAGCTATGCTAAACTGAGGCAAGAGGCTTCTGCATGAGCCACTGCAGTGTCATAAACCAGCCAATCAGAACAGAGCTAATCAGTGGTTTCTTACACAAGCCCACCATAAAAGGAAAATCAGTGGATTCAATGTAAAGTGAATTAACTGGGTTACAAATAGAACTGTAAAATAGCATCTAGGCATTTTTACCCAAAGCATCTACTGTATATATACACACACACACTAGTTTATACACATTTTGTTGACGTATTCTGCTTGTTGGTCTTTTTTATATTTTCTATTTCTTTGTCCCTCTTTATATGTTTGTCTAATCTCTCCACTGTCTCTTGTCTCCGTCTATATTCCATCTCGTTGTCTGTTTCTTTATCAGTTTCACCTTAAGGCCTCGGCATACTTCCAGCGAAACGAATTTCGTGAGCATTGCACGAAGTCAAGCGCGCTTTCGTGAGCTTTCGAGCTGGCATACTTTCTGCGGCTTCGCTTTGCCTGTCTTGCATGCTCCACAACTGCAGGTGGTGCTGTTACGTTAGTAACGCTTAGTTTCACAACTACCGGAAAACCTTTGCGCTCTGTCTAAACAAGCTCCGGTATGGCAACGTGTGAAATACTCGAGGTGTATAAACATACCCTAGAAGAAGAAGAGGAGGAGGAAGGTTTCTTGGTACGCCTCTTTTTTAACGACCAATCACAGCCTTTGTCGCGTTGTGTCTTCGGCCGTGGAGTTCGCCCAGCTTCCATGTGCACGACACGGCGAACTAAGCCCCTGTGCGACGTCCGCGCCTGTTCGTTTTCTCCGCAATTACGTCACATTGTTCGCTAGAGCCACGCGAACGTCGTCTCCGCATGAAGTATGCCGAGGCCTTTAATCTCTCCATTTGTCAGACAATTCATTTGTTTGTCCATCCTTCTGTCTGTTCGTTTTCTCATTAGTCTATCTGTCCTAGAGACCGACCGATATGGGTTTTTCTAAGGCCGATGCCGATACCGATCATTAGTGGTCAGAGTCAGCCGATGGCCGATGTGACCTGCCGATTTTTAGGGCCGATATGCTATCGTATTATATTTATTTGGCATGCTTAAAATCATACTAGTAAGAGGAGGCACAACAGTTGTAAACTTCACACAATTTATTGAAAATAAGGTTAGCATTTTATAGTGACTTTAATGTTACTATATCACTATATGTTAATAAAAAAATATTAATTTTATTTAGATTGTATTATCCATAACATTTTATTTTATTCATTATATAACATATGTTCTATATACACTATATATTCATGTTTATAGTAGAAATATTATGTTGGCTATTATATAAAATTTACTGTAGGGGCCTACTAATTAACAAATGTATGACTTGTTGCAGTCTGTTAGTCTATTAATTATTCATTTTAATATGTTTAACAGAGTGCAAGAAGACTTCCATAATGTGACAACTTTAGATAGTTACTCCAAAACGGCAAAGCTAATTTCTTCTTCAACTCCATGCAGTTGAAAACGAATGGACATGGGAGGACAATGTTATAAAATGTTCACATTAGGGCTGCAGTTATTATTTTACAAAAATGGGTGACGTTTAAATTAAGAATAAAATTATAAATAATGCAAAAACAGACAGGTGCTGTAATTTAAATATAGCTTTATCTGTTTTTTTTTCTTCTTCAAATGAGCTCCTTAGCCAGAGAAACGCGTCTCATCAGCTGTACTGGAGGTTCGGTGCGTGAGCGGAAAATGAGTTGAGAAAGCTGAAGAGCGCGGACTTTATAGGTTCAGGATAAAATGAGCTTTTATCAGAAAAGTCTGGAGGGGGTTCTAAAGTAGAACCCGACAAAACAGAAAATTCTGCTCATCGTTTCATTTAATATCTAACAGCGCAAACCGCTTTAAACGGGTGAGTTTTACAGCAGAACAGCAGGAGGCGGCATGATTTAATGTCTGTTTGTAGTGAAGGAAAAAGAGATGTTTTATTTTAACTCCATTATTTTAGAAACTATTTGTTTTATTAATTCGTTTACAATAAAGCTTATTTATATACAGTGTTGGGAGTAACGGCGTTAAAACTAACGGCGTTACTAACGCCGTTACTTTTTTTCAGTAACGAGTAATCTAACTAATTACTATGACTGTAACTATAACGCCGTTACTATTTCCGACACCCCGTTACTGCACGTTACTTTAGCAGCTCTATGAACTTTTTTTTTTTATTTCGCTTTGCCCTGGTTAACCCCTCCTCTGTCCGGTGAACTTGAGCTTCTGGCCGCTGTGCCTGTGGTTTGGCGTGGTGAAGTGAGGCACAATTGTGACGATTTGCGTGCTCTAATCAATTCAGTGATTGCCGTGGACAACCCAAGTTCCGAATTAAGGACGTTAAGCTCTTTTTAGCTGCTCCGGTTTTTGTGCTGCTTTCTATTTTAGAGCTTAGATTCTCTGCCCGAATCCCACCTGACCTGAGGACCGACCCGAAATCAGGCTCCTATTTTTATTTTATATAAAGCTCTGGTGTGATAATTACAACGTTGCTAAGTAACCAATTATTATTGTTCACTAAAGCGAACGAAATAGCGAAAATTGAAAGTGAAAAACATTTGTGTTAACTGAATCTAATAAAAACGGTAATTAAAAGGAAAAACATAACTATCTCGAACTGTATTTTGTGTTTATAAAACTAACTAAAACGAACTGAAATTACTGATAGAATACCCTCATTTTTGTGTTTAATTTATTTATAAGCGCTGTTGTACAGCGGGAGTTGTTGTGCCGAGCGCGCGGCACTCGTGGTCCGTTAGTCCGTTAGACGCGTTTTTCCGCTTTTTTCAGTATTACAAGTTTTAGTAATTTTCTTTGGTTGTGTGGAGAATTTCGTTTTATTTTTTTGAAATTCGTTAGATTATATTTTTGTCAACATTTTGGGTTTATTTTCGTTTGTTATTTTTTGTTATTTTTCTGAAATTTTCGTTTCTGAAGAAGAGACGTCAGTTATTTTATACTAGAGCTTATAGATAGGGCTTGCCTTGCATAGTCAGGGCGCATTCCAAATGCACTCCTGCCATCAACGCTAAGCATAGTTTCGTTTGGAGAGAAATGCTACAACATGCAGTTGAAATTCTATTCTTTTTCAGTAAATGAAGCAACATCACAGATTACTAATCATGAGAGAAAATATAGACTTTGGGACACTGGATTGTAAAAATGGATGCCTTACCCGTTGAAAGTCTTGCTCACTCTTGAAACCTTGCTCTGCGTTCCAAGTAGCTGCCCGCAGATGTGCCGGATTAAAATCGGCGCGGCCAAATAAGAAAATCGGCCGATGCCGATTGATAAAAAAATAACAAAAATCGGCCGATTAAATCGGCTGGCCGATCGATCGGTCGGCCTCTAATCTGTCCACTGATTGTCTGTTTGTCTTTTTACATCTGCACATCCATCCATGTGTTTGTCTATCTTGCTGCCCGTTTCTTTCCGTTTCTGTCCATTTGACTGACCATCCTTTTGTTTGGTCATCCTTCAAACCATTTTTCTTGGTCCTTCTGTTTATTCACCTGTTCACTCCGTCATCGATCCCTCGTTTGTCCATCTCTAATCTAATCAACTATCTGTCTGTCTTTTTTGCATTTATTCATACAACCATTGTTTTTCTTCCTTCTTTTTTCTACACCTACATTATTCATTTTTTCCCCTATAAGCTCCACTCAGTATAGGAGCACTTTGTAGATTTATAATGACAAACTTTAGCCTTGTATCTTTTTTTTGCAAACTTTATTATCCTTTTTTCACCATGTTCTTCAATTCGTCACAGAGTAGGCATTATTTGAGTGGTGGGTCATTCTCAACACTGCAGTGACTGTGGCATGATGGTGGTGTTAGTGCATGTTGTGTTGGTACGAGTGAATCAGACACAGCAGTGCTGCTGGAGTTCTTTAACACTCCATGTCTGCACTACTTCTTTTTGTAATTATAGAACTACAAAAAGTGCTATATGATCAGTGTAGGGTGTAAGAAAAAGGAGGTGGTCAATTTTTTTATTGATATTGCTTGTGCTTTGATTTACTTCAGGGTGGACTAGAATTTATCCACAAACAGTATTTGTGCTGCTGATTTACTGTGCATCCCTAGATATTTTGCAGATTAGTTTCCATTTATGAATAGTAAAATGACATGTTTTTAAGACAAGAGCATTTGCATACCACTGTTTATAAATTAAATTAAAAATATTTTCCATGATTTGTGAAGGAATCATATAAAAGCCTCACAAACTCCAGGCAGCAGTCACTAATCTTTGCCGAGGTTAATCTTCACAAGGCTCTGTATTCAAGGTTATTTGCTTTTCAAGGTCAGTAGTGTTTAAACGAATACAAAAGATACACACAGCTGGGCTAATGCTAGCAGGCTACGCTGGCTGACCCCTCTGTGGCATCTGCTTTCATCAGAGCCACCCTGTCTTTTGCAAATCGTAAGCCTTGGCATTCCGGGCGTGTAATTTTCTTCAGAATAAAATCATAATAAAACTGAAGATGTGAGCATCTCACGCGCCTTCTTGTTTAAGTCTTTCAGGCTCCACTTAAAGGCCAGACCAAAACCTCACCAGTCGCTTACAGAGGCAAACTCAGACATGTGTCTGTTCAGAGAAAAAAAAAGGAAAACACGGTCAGCACGACAAAGAGGATGTTTAATATCAGTCACATGTCCCTGGAGAGCAGTAGCTGATAGAGACGGTGGAAATCAGAGAGGAACACATGCTGGAGATGTCTGAGGAAGGAATGGGGGTGGAATGGCTGTGAATAGCACTGAAATCTGAAAAACACCAGAGCTGAACAGAGCTGGAGCTGCAGAGCTGCAACTGCTTCAAACACTGCTGCTTCCTCTTTACACGCATACAGCTGGACTTTGGCCTGATAAACGCAGTGGAAGGTGAGGCGCCTGCAGACTGCACTTAAGTATAGCATGTGAGTGCAGACGCAGCTAAAGCCAGAAATAGTACAATAATAAATCAAAAATATGATACTAAACTCTGTGATTAAGGGCAAATCTTCCATAAGATAAAGTAAGATAAAGACAGCCTACGGACTGAAAAGTAGAATAAATGAAATGATGGATGGAAGGACAAACAGTTGGACATATAAACAAATGGACAGAAGAATTAATTAACACAATGGTAAACACAATGGATAAAAGAATGAGCAAACTAAGATTGGGTTAACTAAAATTATTTGATTAATTAAATTACGTTTTTTTTTTTAATAAATGGGATTATTAAGATCGAACATACCTTTACATATAGAAGCTGGCAGAGTAAATCTCAATAGATAGACATTTGCTTCTGTCAGAAACCGGTAGGACTGTAAGGACTCTTATAAGGCAGTGATTTACATATTTCACACTTTTGCTTAACTGAAATAATTAAAAGTAGGTTATGTTTACAAAGTGTTCAATATAAAAGCTGCATTAAGGTTGGAGGAGGCTTCTTACTATTAAAGAAAACAAAAGCTTGTTCATCACATTAAGCTGTGCAGTTTGTTTCCAAATGAAAAACCTGAAGTTGTAAGAACTAAAAATATAAATCGTAATTGAGAATCGCTCATATATTTGATTTTTTTCCTTCTTTTTTTAGGGGTTAAATTATACGTTAATTGTGGGCCGAAGCAGATGCCTGATACTGTTCTTGTGCATATTGAACAAATCTTTTTTATATAAATAATATTTCTAATTTTAACCCATTTTTCCCTAATTTGGAAGGCCAACTTCCACAGCCACTCACTAGGAACAATAGAAAGTCTAGCACATGCCTCCTCCAATACATTACTTTGAATTCAACTCTGACAGTGTCAGCTGACCAATCACAAGTGCAGCTATAGGGCCATAATTTTTTTTGTTACAATTCTAGAGAGAGGCTCTGACATCAGAGGCACTGACATCAGAGGCACTGACATCAGAGGCACTGACATCAGAGGCACTGACATCAGAGGCACTGACATCAGAGGCACTGACATCAGAGGCACTGACATCACAAGCTCTGACATCACAAGCTCTGACATCACAAGCTCTGACATCACAAGCTCTGACAGGCTCCATGCAGAAGCATCAGCTGGTCTTATATTATACTAAAGCAACATTACAACATTAATATAACATGTATTTTAGGAGAGTTATATATGTAGCAATGAGTCCAATCGCATATACACAGGGCTAGCATGACTGCAGCTTTTCATTCTAAACAACCAGCAGCACACCTGACTCTACTTGTTTAAATAGTTTATCAGTCTTCAAACAGCTGAGGACATGTGCTCCTGTTTGGCTGGAATGAAAACCTGCAGCCACACCAGCTCATTCAGCATTCAGCACTTCTGGAGTTCAGTTGCTCCAGTGCTAAAGCTAAAACAAGCCTAAACAAACCTCAGAGACTAAACAACCAAACATGTCGGGAATGAACTCCATTTGTGGAAAGGGAGAAAACTGGACAACATGAATTTTTCACTGAACTAAAGCTCTCAACAGAGCATCAGTTCACTAAATCAGCAAGTCTGCCTGGTCTCAGCCATACTAAAACTTTCAGAAAAGTCCACAGGCTAAAGCAATTTCCATTGCAAGGGATAAACTAGTCCGATTATAATGGAATAAATTGACTTGAAACGAATATGCACCATTACACATGAATACAATAAAATAATACATCAATACAGATCCAGTGTATTATTAAAACATACGCCTGTCACGATAACAATTTTTGCAAACAATATTTTGTCCAAGAAATGATTGCGATAAACGATATTGTTGACATTTTTAGACCACTAATTGGGCACTAATAAAATGATAACATAATATCATAACAATGGAATTAACCCTTATAAAGACAATAAACTTTCCATTGCTGTTCACGCACCTAATTTTGGAACCGTACCTAATTTTGCGAAGTGAGGAGACAGGGGAACCACACCCCACACCATGATTTGCAGCCCCGGTCTGTCCCAGCTGGCCTGCGTTGAACCAGAATAAAGACCCCGCATGGTGATGATGAATGGAAGGCTGAGGCAACACGAACCTAAGAGACAGTAAAGTTAAGCAACTAGAGCCGCACTGGGCCGTTATTATATTTCTTTAAGTTAGTTTTGGGTGTTGATGGAGGGCATTTTTCCTAATAAAGGTGTGTTTTGAGTGCATTTTTTAAGTGCCAACACAATGGACGATATCACGATTATTAAAATGATTGAAGTCATGTCAATTTACTGAATGATAAGTCGATAATGTAGTAATTGTGACAGGCCTATTAGAACAGCAAATGAAATGTTGTGTAGATATTATTATATATCATGCATGCTGAATGCAATAAGTCACGCTGAATCAAGTTGGTTGTGCATTACTTTTCCCACCACAGCAAAGAAAGCCACGATGAGGGTGTTTACCACAGGGGAAGAAGACATTCGGCTGAATATAGAGCGTGTTTTCGTTTTCACTCTCCTCAGATCAGCCAGGCTGAAGTAAATGACCTGCATTATTTATACTCAGTACAGCACGCAGGGTTCACTCTCACACAAACACACACACTCTTGCTCTCTAGCTCAGCATCTCACCCTGCTCTAATTAAGTCTGACATTAAAGGAAACCCCTCAGTTCAGGGTGTTTCAGGTAATACCCTTCATGGAACCTGCCTATACAAAAACTCACTGACAGCAAAAATCCAACTACAGAAGGTTTACAGGTCAGTTAAGGGCATATCTTGTCATATCTTGTATTTCTTCAGTGCATCCTAGCATTTGAATGCAGCACTACTGGTTCTTTTTCCTTTTTCTCTTATCTGTTGTGATAAGATGTCAGAAAACATAAATATTGTGACAAGTCGCCTCTTATCTTCAGATATTTATGCCATATCAAAATCACCCTATGATAATGTATCAGCACGCTTAATAACAGTAGATATACTATCAAATAATCACTAGGAAATATTATCAGCCAAATTAAAATTCTGTCCAATATGATTATTTTAGGCAACTCTCAGCCAAAACATGCTGTCTTTTCTTCAATGATCAACTACTATGCTACAGCATCTCCAAAAATTAGAATATCATTGAAAAGTTATTTTATTTCAGTAATTCAGTTCAAAATGTGAAACTTGTATATTATATAGATGCATTACACACAGAATGATCAATTTTAAGCGTTTATTTATTGTACTGTTAATGATTATGGCTTACAATAAAAATACAAAAATCAGAATACTATTTAAGACCAACTGGTACCTTTGGCAGTTTGGGCAGTGTGCCAAATCCTGCTGGAAAATGAAATCCGTTATCAGCAAAGGGAAGCATGAAGTGCTGTAAGATTTTCCGGGAAAACACTGCACTGTCTTTAAACTTGACATAACACAGTGGACCAACACCAGCAGATGACATGTCTCTCCAAACCATCACTGACCATCACTAAATTTTGCATTTAATTTGGAAATCAAGGGACCAGTGTCTGGAGGAAAAGTGAAGAGACACACAGTCCAAGCTGCTTGAGGTCTAGTGTGAAGTTTCCAAAATCAGTGACGGTTTGGAGAGACATGCCAGCAGACAGCAAATATATGTGCAATTACTGCAAACAAAGCAGAGCAATGTAAAGAAGAGTAAAGTATGAGTATTATGTACCTAGTAAACTCTTTAAAACCTATTAAAAAGTAGGCTGCAGTTGTAACCAAGGCTCAGTACAAACTCACAGCTTCCCACTGTTAAATATGGGTTTGTGGTGACCTTCATGAGCACTCATCTTGTAAATATGATATTTGCACCATGCCCTGAAGACATCATCATAGCATAAAATAATACTGTTTTTGTTTTGGATGACACAGATTCCTATTACACATTAGCCACACGGCTACAGCACAAAACTAAGCAGAAAACACCAAAATGTATTATTTAGAACAAAGTGGGACAACTGTAGATTTATTTTTGTGTGAAAGACAAACACTCATATGATGCTAACATCATGTGAGGGTGACATCAGATTTGTGGAGGCCTGAAGGCCAAAATGTCCTCAACCAATGTCCTCAAAAAGCAATTAACATTGGACGACCCATTTAGTGATTTCATGAGCCTTTGGGAACATTATTACTGGAACAACAACCAGAACATCACCAAAACAGACCATAAAATAGGCACTATTACTATTAAACCATAAGAGATCAGAAAATCCTAATGTAACAAAACATTTGCTCTCCATATCAGTTCAGAACTGGTTAAATGAAACATAAAACATAAGTTAAAAAGTATTAATTGTTAAAATGGTTTAAACAGACCTGTAAAGGCAAATAATGCTCTTTTAAATGATCTAGTTTTATCTCCAAATAACAGAACTAAATAAGCACTTCACATTCCGAAAATAAAGTCAGATGAACAAACACAGATTTACACACTGTCCTGTAGTGATGCTCTCAGGATGTTCAGTATATGTCACTTAGGAACATTAACATGAGTTAAAGTGAAGGACAGAGAGCTGTAAGAAACTTGACACCGCTTTTAAAGGGTCCTTTATGCATGATTTTTAGGGTTAATCATGTGCACTTTGAGTAAAATTACTTCAATATCTGACTGGAACTAATAAACACAAGTAGTGGTGTGTCATATTGTACCATATGCAATAATATTGCCAACATTTTTTTTTTTTAAACATAGTAAACAATATTATATCCTGAAATATCATGCCATATCTCATCAGGGTGCTACCTTTTTGGCTGTTTTTAGCAAAAGATTAATTCACACTGTTCTAATATATATCTAATAGAGACAGATTATATCTGGCCTGTATCATTCATTTTACTTCAGTCCTGGATATATAGAGAGATTTGGAGTGCATTATTAGTATCATTACATTCTGGACTCATTGATTCTGTTAAAAATCTGATAAAATTCTTGTATTTTTTTAATATCTCAGTTAGGGGTGTGCCATATCATATATTATGCAATAATAAAATTTAATTTTAGTAGTGTATTCTTGCAATTTTTTTTTTTTTTTTTTGTCATATCGCTAAGAGTATCGCTATCGTAAAAATAAAATAAAAACTAAAAAATAAATATTGTGATATTATTTTAGGGCCAAATCGCCCACCGCTAAACTAAGTTTAATATGAATTGGCAATTACTTATTATATTACTATATTGAATAAACCATTTATCAACATATACCCTGTAGGCCCACATCACTAAACTATAGCTGTATAATACATGCATATAGGATTTTACTCTAATACAGACTTCAAAAACAACAAACAAATTAAGCTTGTTTTTTTACTTTTCATCCATCCATCCATCCATGCATGATTTATCCTACTAGCTAACCTACTAATGTTTATTGTTCCAATGTTTTGTTTATGTAAGTTAGGTTATCCAAACAATAAACTTTCAACCCATGTTTAGAGTGAGGAAGTGTAACTAAGCTTGTAAAAGTCTTGTGGGAAAAAAATAGAAGTTAAAGCTTAGTTAGTTAGTTAAGTAAAGTGACAAAACTTAAAAAAGTTATTCGCCAGCTTTGTTTTCAAATTAAGCAGTCCACCTTAAATGGTCCAGGAATTGTACTGAACTGATGCATCATTTAAGGTGGACTGGACAATTCTATATTGAAGCAGTGAACTTCAGCATCGTAAACAGTAATGTAAAGCTAGTTAGGAGTAAAAGCTGAAGACTGAGCACAGTAAGGGCGGGCTGCCTCTTCATCCTCCTCCTCATCCATACAGCAACATTTCAGCTCAAATAAACAACTTTACCTCGCTCAATCTCCTCCACCAGGTACTCCACAAACCCCGCGGCGCTGTGCTCCCCGACCACCACCAGCAAAGAGTATTTGAGGCTGCTGAAGCCCGGGTGGGCTTTCTTTTCGCTCTCCATACTCTCCTCCACTCGCTCGCTCCGCTGCGTCGCCATGTTGCAAAGTTTTAGTCCAACGAGGCTAGCCGGGCACGCCCACACGGCGGCGTTGCCAAGGTGATTGACGTTCGCTTCGGCCAACCGGTGATCAGAAAGGGTGTTCCCGGGCTCTTGCTGCCTCTCACTGCCCGAAGGCTTCGTAAGTTCCTACCGAGGCGTGACTGTGTAGAATGTAAGCACGACGTGATTTGTGTCAGTGGAGGATGTTAAGTAGGATTTTACTGAGTAAAGGGCCACTAAGGGGCCACAATATTAACAGAGAGGGCGAGTATTATTTCACCATTCAAAAAGTTTTACACAAAAAATAAAACCTGCAATTAAAATTTTAAGAATCATTCCTCTTTTTAAGCTGTTTAAGGTGTGGAATATGGAGCTAAATGTAAAATGGTGTAGTAAAACATGATAAAAATACTTATCTTTGATGAATAGCACACCTCCGTTCTCCCACAGCATTCCGAGATGACATAGACATATATATACATAGACTTATATACATAGACTCATATATATACAGGGCTCTCTGGATGCTAGCAAGGAGGTGTGGAGCCACTTTGAGCCCGGATAACGGTGGACAAAGTGATTTATTGGGGCAAATCCCAATCCTGGAACACTGCCGGAGAGTGTGCCATTCATCAAAGGTAAGTACAGTTTACTACACCAAAAGTCTATTTTACACTGGAGTTCTCCTTTAAAACCTACTCAGTTTCTCAGCACGTTACAATATTCTATTAAAACTACCCAACCCAACATTGATTCAACCATAACATCAACGATGATTCCATGCCAGCTTGGTATATTCTATTTGAACTGCATTCTAATGCAGTTCATTATCAGCATTTAAAAAATGTAACCGTGAAGGAAACCAAGAGGAAAAAGTGTTTCAATGCCGCAAATGCAAAAAAAAAAAAAAAGAAAAAAAATAGAGCTGTTAATGCGTTAACACATGCAGTAATCCGGAAACTTTAATGCATACGTTTTTAACGCGAATTAATCATGTGACGAGTTTATAAGCCATTTTTTTCTCTCTCTTTCTCTCTCTCTCTCACTTACACACACACAGCTGATGGTACGTTTTCTCTTTTAAGTTGTTGAAGGTGTGGAATATGGAGTTAAACTAATGTTCATTTTCTCCATTAAAACTCTACTTAGTTACTCAGCATGTTACAATACTCTATTAGAACTATATTCTAGTTGAACTGCGTTCTAATACGGTTCATTATCAGCATGTAAAAAAATCATTAGAATTTTATCCAATATAATATTGTCGTGTTTAATTATTCACAATTATAAAACTTCGGTTAATAAATGGTATTTTTTTTTACTCAAGACGTTGGCGCCCTCGTGCGTTGGATATGTGGTGGCACTCCTCTTTTTGTATGTGAGTACGGTTCTGCACATTTTAGTACACTAATAATGTTTATTCACAAACCTTTACACCATGTAAATAAACACAATTATAAACACAAATTACACCACATGCCACTTAAAAAAAAACATTTGCACACAGTCATGGCACCATGTACAGCAGTTTACAAGTATAACCTGTTAAAAACACCACATTTATTTGTTTGTTTGTCATATATTATGCCCTAACAGAAAGGAACAGAAACCACTGAAAGCCCAATATTAACATAACATTAATATTGTGATGAGTGTATATAGACTTTTGTACATGATTTCACTAGATGGCAGCACAGGAAAAGATTTACAATATTAATAAAAATGAGCAGCAGAGAGCATTTGAGAGTTTTAGGAATGTTCCTAGAATGTTTTTATTATTAATTTCTATTCATTTTAATTGCAGTTAATGTGTAATTTCACAAACATATGATGATCAACATTGTTAACAAGCGCTAATGTTATATAGGTACTTACCAGACACAGTGAGGAGAGCTATTATAGCCTGAAAGGCAACTTGTGAAAACTGATATTGGTAGCTAACACTGGTCTTGGCGGAAGAGATTAGAGCAGATTCATTTTACAGGGAATTGTAATTGTGTCTGGTAACAATAAATATGCTACAGAAACAAGGGGCGCACAGCATCTGACTCCTTAAAAAATTCCCACAGAGTAAATGATTAGTCTGTATACTGATAATGATAATGTGCATCTACAGTAATATGTATTGTAATGTATAGTTGTACAGCACTTTTCACATAACCCTGCTCAAAAAGCTGGGTTCAGAGCACAGGGTCAGTAATGTTGTACAATACCATGACTGAGCAATAAGGGTTAGGGGCCTTACTTGAGGGCCAAACAGTGTCAGCTCAGTGGAGTTGGGTATAGAACCCAAACTCTTTATGCTCAATTCAGCTCCAATTAGGATTAGATATATTGTTTTTGTTACTGTTTATGTAAAAGACTGGCCATTTTTTGACCAGCTCACAATTACAACAGTTATAAATGGCTGTATCCAAACTAAAGTAAACTGTTTATGGGCCATTCCACTGAATGAGTGCCACTTTTGTTGTGTGACTCCAAATACCATCTATGCTTTAAAAATATTTTTACTAATAAATCCAGAATATTTAAGTAAAAATACACATTTAACCTGTATCCATGGGTTTCACTCATTCCTGTTACTCTAACACATTACCCATAAGCTGGTTCTTCTGAAGATCATGGAAAGACTAAAAATAAGGTTCCTCGTTTATTTTTCTGTATATTTGATCTTATTGTAACTATGACTGAGGAGGTCAGTCTCAACACTCACTCCTGTTACCTAAATTAATTCTTAGATCTTGTTTGTTTATTTTTAAAATACAAATTTTGGGAAAATCACTAGAACGTGCTCAATGTCATCATGCTATTAGCACAGCCGCCATTTAGCTATTTTTCATGTTTTTGCTAATTCTATGCAAAAAAAAACGTATTCCTGTTACTTTCAGTCCTGTTACTGAAAACATAAAAAGTAACAGGAATGAGTGCCAGTAACAGGAGTGCTTTTAAACATGTTTTTTTTTAATGTCATATACGTTTTATTTCGCTTAAAAATGATTTTGAAACGTTAAATATGTGTTATTAGATTCAGAATTTAAAAAAAAAGCTACAAAAATAAGTTTAATTTTGGAAGAGTTACAACAAGCAAATGACACCCATTCAGTGGAATGGTCCTTATATAAACTTTTAAGTGTACAGAGAATTAGTTTTTTTTTGTATAAAAAGTGCCCTAGTATTATGTTCATTTATGAAGCATTGCACAAGCAGCTGCAGGTCTGCTGTGGGAACAATAAATGATTGAGAAGTCTCTGAGCGCTGAAGGTATGGAGGTCCGACAGAATAGAGCCAACCGATCCTTAAAAAGCTCCATTCAGTGAGCTTTCGGCAGCCGGCCGGGCTGTCAGCGAGCCACAGCCTGCCACTCCAGCGGGCACGGATCAGCCCTCAGCCCCATTTATCATGCCACCTTGAGCGCACAATGCCCAGCATTCAGCTGCATTCAGCTACATGCGCACCGATGACAAGAGCAGCCGGGCTGTCTGTCCCATACAGATTAAAGATTTCCTTTTTATTTATTTAATAATGTCGTTTTTTATTCATTTCAGAAACTGTACCAGCTTCAGTCTTTTTGTTGGCTTTTTGTGTCTTATACAAGATTTTAATTATAATAATTATAATCATATCAGTTATATCAATTTTACACCATCCTTGGTGGTCTGGACTTAAAACGTAGGACTTATGACCAATAAAAATAACATGTGTAAAAGATGCTGCAAATCATATTCTGGACCGAAGAAGGTGGTGAGTGGAATTAACTAAAACAGAAATGTTTCAGTTTGTTTGCAGTGTAAAAACACTTACAGGAAGTCAGGCTACACATCAAATGTAACACTGTGCTAGATAAAATATGGTCCCACTCACTATAGTGTTAAAATAACTCTACCACAAGAGTTAATTCTACAACGTAGGGAGTCATATATTAACTCTCATCAGTGTTAATATATTATACCCCACAGGGTAAAACAAATCTCAAAAGTTTTTTTTTTTTTAAGTTTGAATTTATTTTTGTACATTTTCTGAACTTCACCCAAAACGATATACCAGAGAATCTATAAAACGTTACAAAATGTGAGCTATACCCCAGAATAAATGACTTTTTATCCTATCCAAGCTTTATTTAGAACAAGAGAGACCATCAGTAAAAAGCAGCCAAACAAAGCAGTGGTTCTCCCATAACACCGCCATGTTTTTAAATCTGAGCGCTGGAACTCTGAGCTGGTGAAATGCATCATGGGATTGCCTTCGCCGTGAAGGATACATCTCACGCTGCCTTCAGAATTGGGGTAAAATAAGGCAGCTGCCCAGGTAGGCAGCACATGCTACCTTCCGAATGGGACAGTCCTTTTCTCGGGAGCGCGCCTATGCTGCCTGCAAATGCTGCCTAGTTGGGCAGCTCCCTTCAGATTGGACCGCAGCTAATAACTCTTGGACGGAGACCCTTATCCACCATCCAACTAGTGCTGTGCGATAAATATTGTGGGGATCCCTATCGTTTCTACAGTAACTTCATCAATTATTCATGCAAATATATAAAGTAGGGTACGATAAATGTATTGTCATGGTCACCTTGCATAAACCCGGTTTATGTAAGTGATAATAAAGTAATCTTTGCAAAAGCTCCAAGCTGAACAATGGAGACGCATTGTTCTTTTGAAAAAATTAGCTACTGCATCTACCTCATCTGTTTGATTTGATTTGATACATATGTATATATTGCTGCACTAAAAGATGGTAATTCTCATTTGTGAAAGTTGGGTTTAATGTCACTTTGAAATAAAGTTGGAAAAAAGTAAGAAATTATATTATTTTGTCATATTTTTTGAAGAATAACTGAAAACATACTTAAATGTGGTATATCATGATATATATCGTTATCGTGATATAAAAAATTCCATATTGTGATGTATGATTTTTCCCATATCGCCCAGCACTACATCCAACCCAACACCAAGAGGGTGAATAAAGCGCCACCAGGGGAACCACCACAACTTAATCCTATTTACCATACCAAGCACACCAAGACACACACACATATACACACACACACAAACATGCATAATAACCCAATGTACTATAATGTACTATAATAATCTGATGTACTATTACGTATATTATTTGTAACAACACAAAGGGTTATTAGACTTATTAAGATTTATTATAAGGACCAATATGTATTATAACCTTGTCCTCAGATATTAATGAAATGATGCAAGCTTGCTGCTGACATTTAGTCTTTATTGCTCCCAACTGACATGTGTCTGGTGTCTGATGGTTGCTTCTTCAGTTTGTACACTGGGAGGAGTGTATTGGATGGTGGGTAAATATCATTGGCCGTAAGGTGTGGTTATTTATCTTTGAAGGGAGTCCATTAACACACAAAGCTTCCAGATTAGACATCTGGATTAGACAACTTTTACTGACTTAAGGGATGTCTTTATGGATAGCTGGTTAAACATGGGTATAGGTCAGGCCTGAGCTTGGGCTTAAACTATAGATGTCCCAATATATCTTTCCCCAAGTCCAAGCTCACGTCTGACCTACCCATGTTTAATAAATATGCTCTAAATTCATTTAGGTGACAATGTCGTTATTTAATAAAATTTAATTTATTCTAATTTAAAAGAAAATAAAACATCTAGATGAACCTCATGCTTTTCCAGTGTTGATCTAAATCTTCTATCAGCTATAAATTCTATAAGTACAAGACATTTCATTACTGTGTTTTAATCTGGCTGTCACTGCTAAGTGCTGTAAAAAAAAAAAAGCTGGTAATTTTTTTTATTATCTTTCTGTAATTTTGTTCTCTGAAGAAAATCTGTATAAGTAGAATACGAGAATTTCCTGTATTTTAACAGCTTTTAACTGAGGATTTTAAGGAAACTGATATCAAAAAAGTTTTGTTTTTTAAAAAATAAATACATATTCTATATTCTTATAAAAAATCTGTTATTATGTGGATATATCACTGTTAAGATATAGTTTATCACTGAAAAATATAATCATGTTAATTTTTCTGTCTGTAACAAAACAGAGATGTCCTTTTATATATTGGAATTTCTGCATTTTGTATACTATGGAGTATTCCCATGATGTTTGGGATTTGTATTTAGTTGAGAGTAAATTTTTTTTTGCTTTCTACTTTCTATCTATTATATGTTCTAAAAGAGGTTTGTTGAGGTTGGATGGATGTTTTTGGTAGTTTTAAATAATCACCATTTTGATTAAAGTTGAGTTTAGGATTTTGGGGGCGTGTCGGTATGAGTCATTTCTATTTTAAACAGCCCCAACCCCTTAAGAACAGCCTGTTCTTTTTCTGAAAGAGCTGAGTGCTGTTCAAGCTTTTCTGTTGAAACTATTTATTTTACACTACCTGGCCAACAAAGCAGTGAGTCGCCACAAAAAAAAAAGGTCACACAGTCTAATATTTCATTGCATTGTTTCGATAAGCTTCTGCAATGTCAAAAGATTTATTTTAATCCAGTGTTGCATTAATTTTTTACCAAGATCTTGCAGCATTGATGATGGTCGAGTCTGACTACTGCACAAAGCAGTGCTTCTCCATCCAGCACATCCCAAAGATTCTCAATGAGGTTAAAGTCTGGACTCTGTGGTAAACTCTCTCAGTCCATGTGTGAAAATGATGATCTCATGCTCCCTGAATCACTCTTTCACAATTCCAGACCCATGAATCCTGACATCGCCATCTTAGAATATAGCCGTGCCATCAGGGAAGAAAAAAATCTATTGATGGAATAACCTGGTCTATATTCAGTATATTCAGGTAGTCAGCTGACCTCATTCTTTCAGCACATACTGTTGCTGAACCTAGACCTGACCAACTGCAGCATCAACCCCACATCATTCGCTTAGTTAAATCCAGGTGGCGACTTTTTTTTTTGGCCAGGCAGTGTATATAAAGTACTACAGTATCTGTTTTACAAATCTAGATATTAGAGTTTGCTAAAGTAGTTAACGTAGCTAGCTAATTTAAATTGTTAGACTAGTAGCTACAGTTCAAGTATGCTGTAAGATCGATACTTTTTTAGGTTTTCAGGCTTTGGATAATGGATTTGATTGTAAAATAATAAAAATAAAAATAAAAAATAATAATGTATGTTCAGTTTTAACAGAATTTCCAACATATGTTTTTTCTGTTTTGTAGACAGTATTTATTAGTAAATTTATGGAGAATATGTACTTTTTATAGGGAATAATTGTAAAATAACAGACATTTTCCAGGTAATGAAACTGCTAGCACATTTTTTCTTTTTTTACGGAATGATTTTTTTTAATAGTGTGCCATCAAACCTTCCATTCTCCTGCCTCTCTTCTAATACTGTGTGCTTTTAGACTGCCGGATACTTAACTGAGGCTCAATACTGTATCACCCATAATACTAGCAGAGTATTATACCTTTTTAATGATGCAGCATGAAGCCTGAAGCATGACTCCTACTACACACGCTTGTTATCCTAAACCAGGCAAAAACTTCAGGTCATAAAAGCTCACTGGAAATCCCACGGCATGGATCTGATTACACACAGCCCTAAACAATACGTACAAGAATAGAATACTAATCTACAAGCCCTGTAATTACCTGATTCATTCAAGTGCTTTAGAGTATAAAGAGGCTCCATTCATAACAGCTATTCAGAATAAATCATTGCTATGTTAAGAGCGTAACAGCTTAATGATTTAAATCCACTCAAATGACATTTGCGAAAGCGTCAGAAAGAATGTAATGTATCACGCCTTCCAGTTTCTCTACGTACTTTTCCACTTTCACAAACTCCAGTTCCCAGAATGCACCTCTCGCTTATGTGTCTCATCCAGTCAATCAGCACCAGATTGGCAGATCAGCCTCACCTGTGTTTTGATTACTTTCAGCTGTTTTTCCATGTATATATCGGCCTGTTTGTTTTGCCTTTTGCGAAGTTTTTGCCCTGTTGTTTCAGCTGCATACTAAGTGTTATTTCTTTGATTGTCTGTTTCTGTGTATGACCAGTTCTTAGCTGATTTGCTAATTGCTAATTTCCCTTGGTGTTCTTGGTGTTTTCTGACACTTTTTTCTACCGTTTATCCCTTTTAGTCTGTGTATTTGGCCCAGCTGTTTTGGTTAGGGTTGTCTCTGGTATTTACCTTTGCTTGTACTTTGACTACGTTTGTTGGTTCAGCCCTGTTGATTAAAGTTACTCCTAATTTTTTTCTCACTTCTCAACCAGGCATGTTGGATAGGCTATGTAAGTCTACATTAGTATAATTTAATATAGCTAATAAAATAGCAAGTACACAGCATCTAAATAGGTCCTCAGTTCTTGTGTTCTTACTAACATTCTATTCTTCGTTTTATTCCCCTGTTGTTAATTTGCACAGTCATCTGTGAACTTTGTATTATCTGTTAAATTAGACAATTTTACGCAAACTATAGCTTTAAAGCTATGCATGTATCAGTCAGAGTTGAAATTGTCCCGGAAGATGTGTCAGCACACAGCCATCCAGTGAAACCCAGCTGTTATCACCTCTTGTTTGCCGACATTAAACTACAAAAGCGTTTGAAGCCAGCTTTACAAAGAGCTGTAACAACAACCGGGCTAATTCTGCAGCTCACTTCAAAGTTGGAGATTCTAGCTTAATGCTGTTTGTTTGCAGTTCTCACTTTACTAACCCCCCATCCCTCCCTTTTTAAATGAAAGACATTCATTATTTTTGAGTTTAGTTTTTTTTTAATGCAGGTACAATTTTAAGGTTTGTATTTGTGGGTTCATCAATTAAAAACTGTTACCATTTATTTCTACAAAAATGTTCCACCAACTCTTTACAGTTACAACACCAGCAATGCGTGGAATTTGTTCTGGGGTGACAAAATGATTGCATAGCTCTGTATTGGACTTTAAATTAGCTTTAAAAAGTCCCTATCCTGCAGTTTTATAAGATTTTATTTATTTTTCTTTTTCCATAAATCAAGAACACTGACCTTAAATGAGGCGGGTGTGGCCTGCAGTTATTTAGATGTTGTTCTGGGTTCATTTCTGACCTCCAGGATGAGTGGTCTATGCCCTTTTGGAGTAAGTTTGTTAAGCTGGTCACTCCTGAGAAGGTTCTCCAGTGTTCCATGATTTCTCTATTTGTGAATAAAAAGCCTTAGAAATGACATTTTCATTTTCTAGACTGATATATATGAATGACTTTGTTTTCTTGGATTTCTACAGATAGGGGCATAAAGTACCAGTTGCCATGTTGTCAGACAGTTTATATTTAAATGATTAAACTTGATTCTACTGGTCTGGCAGTGATTAAAAACTGTGATTAACCACATTTTTTGGAAAGCTGAAAGCAAACTCAGCTTTTCAAATAATGTAGTTAATCATAGTTAATTCATTACTTTTTCACACAGGACCAGGTTTGTTTGGATATTTTTGCTTAATAAATAAAATAATTATTTAAAAACTGCTTTTTGTATTTACTCAGGTTATCTTTGTCTGATGTTAAAGTATGTTTGCTAAAAATAGGTTGGAAATCTCTCTGCACGAAAGATTTTTTGTTGGTTCAATGTAAAATCATTACAAAAATCTAGATAATAGTTAATGTAAATTGAAAAATCATGAAAATGAACAAACAATGGCTTTAAAAGTAATGAAAATTCAGTTTTTCTGAACTGGGATCTAGAACATATTCAGCTTGCTGTGTTTTGTGTTGCTACACAGTTTCTTTACTTTCATTTCACTGGAACTACAGTGTAAAAATGTCTTGCTTTTGACCTCTAAGGATTAAACATTAAGTGGCAGGGCACGGAAATAAGGTGGTGAATAATAGGGGACAGCAGGGATGAAGATGAAGGAATTTGTGGTCAATAAGCAATGAAATGTTTTAATGATTAAACTATACAGAGTACAGACTTGTGATTTACTACAACTCGTCACTAATATGAAGAAATTATCCGGACTTTGTTCCGTTCAGGTCTACTGACTCATCCGCTCGGCTCTGACGCAACGACTGCACCTTTTTCCCCTAAAACTCAGCAGAGGAAACAGCTGGCATCGGTTACTTACTCAGTACTTTTAGCCTACTTTTAGCCTAAAGAAATAGTTTTTATTTCTTTAATACAAGAAATCATCAATTAAAAGTGCTTTTTATATTTACTCAACTATCTATGAAAATGCAAATACGTCCACATTCAATATTTTTGAGTTTAGTTTTTTTAATGCAGGTACAATTTTATGGTTTGTATTTGTGGGTTCATCAATTAATGACCATTTAATTCTACCAAAACGTTTCTCCAACTCTTTACAGTTACAGCACCAACAATGCATGGAATTCTTGGATTTTATTTCTTTTTCTTTTTCCTCGAATCAAGAACACTGATCTTAACTGAGGCGGGTATGTCCTGTGGTTCTTAAGATGTTGTTCTGGGTTCATTTCTGACCTCCTGGATGAGTTGTCTGTGCCCTTTTGGAGTATTTTTGTTAAGCCGGTCACTCCTGGGAAGGTTCTCCAGTGTTCCAAAAAAACATTTTTATTTCTGTGACTGATAGACGTCAATGACTTTGTCTTCTCATTGTTTTCATTGTTCTTGAATTTCTACAGATAGGAGCATAAAGAGTTGCTTTTTGAAATATTTTATCATGCTACATGTTGTCAGACAGGTTATATGTAAATGATTAAACTTGATTCTGCTGGTCTGGCAGTGATTAAAAACTGTGATTAACCACATTTTTTGGAAATCTGAAAGCAAACTCAGCTTTTAAAATAATGTAGTTAATCACAGTTAATTCATGAGTGACCCCAATTACATTTTCACACAGGACCAGGCTTGTTTGGATAGATTTTTCCCTTAGTAAATAAAATCATTATTTAATAACTGCCTTTTGTACTTACTCAGGTTATCTTTGTCTGATATTAAAGTTTGTTTGCTAAAAATAGGTGTGAAGTCTCTCTGCATAAAATAGCAATTTAAAATGTCAGTTTAAAGTAAAATCATTACAAAAATCTAGATAATAGTTAATCTATAATGAAGAATCATGAAAATGAACAAACAATGGCTTTAAAAGTAATAAAAAAACATTTTTGTCTGATCTGGGATCTAGAACATATTCAGCTTGCTGTGTTTTGTGTTGCTACACAGTTTGTTTACTTTCATTTCACTGGAACTACAGTGTAAAAATGTCTTGCTTTTGACCTCTAAGGATTAAACATTAAGTGGCAGGGCACGGAAATAAGGTGGTGAATAATAGGGGACAGCAGGGATGAAGATGAAGGAATTTGTGGTCAATAAGCAATGAAATGTTTTAATGATTAAACTATACAGAGTACAGACTTGTGATTTACTATAACTCGTCACTAATATGAAGAAATTATCCGGACTTTGTTCGGATAATTTCAGGTCTACTGACTCATCCGCTCGGCTCTGACGCAACGACTGCACCTTTTTCTCCTAAAACTCAGCAGAGGAAACAGCTGGCATCGGTTACTTACTCAGTACTTTTAGCCTTTTTGTCTTCTATGTTGCTTTAGGTGAGCATTTTGATGTGATAGAAGTTTTTAGGTTATTTCAAAAATGATGTGTTAATTAATGACACGTTTTATCTTATCACTATTGTATCACTTGCGAATGTGTCAGGCTATTTTCTTAATGTTTTTAAGATGCAAATCCTCTACAACTTATGTACAGTACATCATTTTAATACACATTTTAAACAGTGTTTGTAGTTGTACCTTTTATTTACTTAATTATATTTAAAAATGTAAAATTTAGCCAATAAACAGTTATTCTATATTTAAAAATCTTACTGAACTCACCTTTCCTGAAAGTGGTTAATCACAGTTAGTCTATGGGGGGGGGGGGGGGGGGGGGGGGGATTGCCTTTTGATTGGTTTGGATAGTTTTTATTTCTTTAATACAAGAAATCTTCAATTAAAAGTGCTTTTTATATTTACTTAACTATCTACGAAAATGCAAAAACGTCTGTAAGGGGGCAAATACTTTTTCCTTTAACCACTCTACCTATAACATATAAAGAAGGTGGACATTTACCAGATGTGCACAAACATCTAACCCATTAAACACATAGGTAAATACTATACTTTAGAACTTTAAAGAGCCATATATTGCATTTTTTCTAATTTATTCATTAACATTTATAACCTGTGTTTAATCTTTAGAATTAAAGGTTGTCCCTGATACCCGATATTAGATAGATATGTGCGAACAAACTCTATTCTGATTGGCTAGAAAGGATGAATTATGCTTCAACAAAAGCAGTTCAGGCTGAAACACTCTTTATAACTTCAGTATGAATGGGTGGGGCTAAACTGATGTAAGCTGAATAGGTGGATACAAGCACATTTATCACAACAAAATCAAAACGGACAGTTCTGTAGATCATTTTTTATACCTTTTCTATAGACTTTTTAGATGCTAGATAACCTTGTATATTTAAAAAGTAAAAATACTATTAACAACCTGAACACTGTGCCTAAAGGTTGTGTCTAAAGTGTGAGCTGGGAGATTAGAAACTCCATTAAGTCTTGGATCTTGGATCTTGGATAAACAATAGCTCATGTTTCTGCTGTACTGACAAAACTTTCTGAGGCTGCAGTAGAACAGATGACTATTTTTTTGGCCATTCGATAGATAAATATGCTTCAATAAATCCTTGATCACAATCATCAGTTAATATTAATGAATAAGAGCTGTGTTAGTGGCTGTAGTGGATTCATGATGAAATAAACACAATAATTATACAGTTGGTAATTTGGGATGTCAGCTGATATTGTATAGGCCTCAATGTTTTGCGTAAAATTGAATGAAAAAATTGAAAATGAAATTTGGCTGTGTTCCAATTCCGTAGTACTGTAGAATAAGTGATAATAATGTGATAAACGGTGGTCTTCTGCACTTACTGAAATTAGCTGTTGCATCCATTTCCAGTTCTGAGTATGTACTGTGGATTTGGGCTTACTATGTTCCTTGTTTTAAAGTTGTCGATAATGGAACACAACCTGTCCATTATTAGGGCTAATTTATGGTTGTATCACTGTTAGGTAATGGATAACATTTAGGGTAATCTATGTATGGATTTTATATGATTAGGTAACTTGTATCTATACATTTTAGGTGTTTAAATCTCAAAACAATAAATATCAGATATTCAAGCTAAGTTTAAGATGATTTTACTTTTTTGCAGTGTTTTCACATTTTATATGAAATTAAAGAAACAGAGGTCCAGTAAGCAAAAAAAAAGTCTTTTTATCTCTAGCGTTTCTTTTAAATGTGCACAGACCTTCTGCTGTTATCGGGCGTTACAGTTTACCCCGCAGTGAAAACTACAACACCAATGTGTGAAAAGCCATCAGAGAGAGATAGAGAGAAAACACACCGGGGTGATTTTTTGGAAACCTTTATTTACAAATTCCACTTTCCACATTCTTTCCAATTCAGATGATTTTAATAATTTCAAGTCATTGTCACCATAAATGATTTGGATTAAGAAGGTGCATATTTTCAAGGAGCATTAAATATCATACACCCGGAACCCTTTCCCCCTGACGCAACAGGGTCATTTCGCGTTATTTATGTTCTTTAATTTACATGTACCAGCAGTCCCTTTTTGTTTCACAGCTTTAAAAGTAAAACCTCTACCAGATTCTCAAGTATTATCACGTTCAAATCAACATACATACAGGTCATATTTATACAATTGATCTTTCATTTGTTTATGTTTTTTTTTTTTTCATTTTTATATTTACAGGAGGAAAACATGCTGTTAGAAGAAGACCGAGCTTAGGCTCAGACGAGATTAAATGTGTGCATTCAACCGTTTTTTTCTACTGATGATAATTAAGGCAAAGCCCTTGTTAATATTAACCCACAGTAACAGGCAGTGTATTTTTACATTGTAAAATGCACTCTATCAAACACGACATGCCAAAGTTGTGAAACCGGCTTCTGTACTATATTAGTGAGGTAGAAACACTTGTATTTTTTGTCCTTTTTTCCTTTGCAAGAATAAAAAAAAATCAATGTCTTGTTTGTTTCTTCATACATTCGAAAAAGTAGTACTCAGTGGTACCAGTATTAGCAGCAAAATGTCCTTTTCAGTTCACTGAAACACGCCCACAAATAACCTTCAACATATTTGGCCCTGTTTGTTCCCATTTGCTATATGAGATAAGTTAAAATCTCCTCAAGAAAGAAAAATCTCCTCAAAACAGGAGTACATTGATTTGAGCAGGACTCAAAAGTCAGAAAGTTTTCAGGAGTTCTCCTTCTTTACCTTCCATTACCATTCGCCCAGTGTGGCGCTATAAAAAGTCAAGTTTCTGGGCACAAACCAGGTCACTGTTGACCAGCCTCCACATGGCCAAAAGGTCCTGAGGGAGAAGTTTATGCACCACAATCATGCCCCTAAAGAAGCATGGCTCCTTGTTTAGCTTGCTGCTTTTATTTTTCACCAGCCCGAAAGTCTTAAAGGCGTTGTGTTTGATGGGTGTAACCTGGAGAACCTCTAGACACATCCCGAGGAACACATCATCGATAGGGTACAACTCCAGAGTCTCTGAAGCCAAGTAGAGCTTTCGGGCAAGCGGGCCGTCCATCAAGAACCCACCTCCGCCAGCGTAGGGAGGGTAGTAGGTTTTATTATACAAGGCATGTGGAATGTAATACTTGTTCTCTTTTCTCCGGATGGGCCTTGCCTTAAAGAGAACGTCTCCAGCAAACAGGTTCTTCACATCTGAGCTGTCTTCCAGGTACTCCATGATGTTCTGCACGCTGACGAAGACGTCGTCATCGCCCTTGAAGATGTAGCGGACGTTCCCGCAGTACGTAGAGAACCATTTCAGAAAGTGAGTCTCCTTCAGGGTCAGGTTGAAGAAACTGTCCATAAAGTCCCACTGCAGGATGTCCCCGTAAATGTAATCCTCATATTCCAGAAGCTTCTGATGGTTGGCCCTTTCAGATTCGACGGATGACGTACCTAAGAGAAAGAGGGTCTTGATTCGCTTGCCGTTTATCACCTGTTCCTTGCCCCACGTCTGCCTGATCACTTCCCTACGGTCGTGCTGAGAGATGATCGATTTGATGACCATCAGCAGGTGGACGTCACCAGAGCACTTTTCTGGGTGGTTGATCAGCATCGGGAAGTACCGACAGTGCCTGTAGAGCAGAAACTGTTTGAAATTGGCCTCTAAGCCTCCAAACCAGTCCGCTGAAGTAAAGTTCAGGTTGGCGCTGCAGTTAGCTGTTTTGATGTCCCAGGTTTTTGCTCCATTGTCCAATGTAACTAAAGGTTCCTCGGTGACAGGCTCCATCCTTTGCTGCTCCTGTCTCCAGAAACGTCCAGGAGTTGAGAAAAAGCCCTTCCGTTGGGGTTCTTCCTCTGTCAGGCCTTCCATTCGGCGATGACGCTCTGTGGTCTGGAACTGGCCTACAGAAGAGAAGGAGCCTCTCTGGAATACTGTCAGAGTCACCACAGCCAAGAGGAACATTAGACACACCGTCTTGCACACTCGCCAGCGGTCCCTGGTGGTCATCCTTATGGAAACAAGCAAAAGAAATGAAGTCGTTAACAAGAGGGAGACTTGTAAATAGAGTTTTAAACATGTACAAAGACTCTACATGCAGAATTTACTCCATTACCTTCCCCACAATGAAGAACAATTCATGAGTCCTAATCTATAGGATGCTCTGACTTGATGATATGATGCCATGAGTGTCTAATGTGGGCATATTTTATTTCCTGATCAATATTCTCAAAGAGCTCTTCCTGAATACATTTCCTCCATTCATAAATGTTGTATGTTAGATCACTTATTTGTAATTTGATATAAGATCTATGCTTTCTCTAGAATTTTATTCAGCCAGCAGCGGGAGAAACCATCCCCACCCCAAATATAGAATAGTGGCATGGAAAGACTAAAGAACACCCGGTTCAAGTTCTTTATTTGCTTACATAATTCAATTTAATTAAATTAAATAAAATCTTTAGCTTTACTTATCACTCTTGGTATTAGTTTACTCCATTTACTAGCTCTTTACGAATTGGCTGTCAGTACACCATTTCAGTATTTTTCATGTTTTAGTGGATATCCAGGAAATACATAAAGTCATAAAGGCTGTGTGATTAGCTGAACAAAAGAATAGCTGCTAAGATGCATTTTGATTGGTTTATTTTGGACCGTTTAACAGTCAGTCAGTATCAGTCAGTATTGTAGCTTGTTATCTTAATAGTATTTTAGGGTTAGAATTGTGGACAAATGAGGTACCTCGCTTAGCCCTAGCATTTGTTTGTTTACCAAAATACTACCTAGCTAGCCACCTTTCTCTGTATACGTTTTCAAAACTATCTATTGCAGATTTCTGTGGTCTCGATATGGCTTTATTTTAATGCAGTACAGTCAAAATGTTGTAAGGTACATTGTGTCACATTAGGGATTGGTGTTTAATATTCATTAAGTGTTTAGCTTGTCATCTTAATAGTATTTAGGTTTAGAATTGTGGACAAATGTCAAATGTACAGAATACTGTAGAATACGGAATACTGTGCTTCAAGGCTAGTGGGTTAACTGAGGTACCTAGCTTAGCCTTAGCATTTGTTTGTTTACCAAAATACTACCTAGCTAGCTACCTTTCTCTGTGTAAATTTCAAGAATATCTATAGTGTGGCTTTCTGTGGTCTTGATACGGCTTTAATTTAATGCAGTACAGTCAAAATGTTGTAAGTTAGGCTACATTGTGTGACACTGTTGAATGGAATGGAAGCCATGAAGTGCCTGTGTTACCGTATTTGTTGTTTCAAATTAAAAGCCCTCTGCAGAGTTTTGTAACTAATTTCATATATTAGTTATAAAATTCTGAATTTGTGGAATTTATTTTGTAGGTAAAATGAAGTGGATGAATTGGAAACACTGAAATATATACAAGCTATATTTATCTACAAATGGAAAGTCAGTTGTTTTAGTATTAACAGAATTAATTGATTGCACTGTCCAGTGAAAAAAACTCGTCAACTTTACAGGAAAGAGATAAAAACTTCTTAACTTTCAGTTAAAGTCAAAATAAATTTCTGTAGGTCCATTTATTACAAAATTTTGACAAAATAAACAAAATATCATCAAAAACGGAGACAGAAAATATATTGTGTTTTTTTTTTTTTTGTTTTTTTTTAGCTATTTGCTCGGCTTACCTATGATAACTACTTAAAACATACAGAAAGATACAAATTTACTAGAAACGCTGAATTTATTCATATTCAATTCATATTTTTATCTTCTTCCTGCTCTAGGAGGAGTTGCACTGGGTCCGGAGCTTATACCCATAGTCATTGGTGCACAAGGCAGGATTCCCCCCCTGAACAGGTCACAAGTTCAATATTCAAACCTGGGGGCAGTTTAGCAAATCCAATTTACCTGAAACAACATGATGGGAAACTCCTGTATAATGAAGGGAATTCATACATAAAGGCTGGGACTGTGCTGATATTGGGTTTAATATTTATTCTCTTGTTAATATTATGCGAGAGAGCAACTGAGGGAAACTCAACCAGCCAGTCGGCTCCTGACGTCAGCTATTTACACACTGTTTTACTTGTAACTTTACTGACCCTCTGTGTGTTGTCACTCCCCCTTGGTTACCCTCCTTTGTGTGCACGTCTTCCACTTAATCACTGGTTACCTGACTCGCCTTTCTGGCTCTGGCATTGCTGAGTGCGACAGCTGGACACTAGAGTGACAACTCAATTACTGCAGGTCTTCCTCAAATATAGTAAACCGTGTCGCATTTTTTTTCTTTTTATTTGACGTAGCTTAGTGGAGACCCATAGAAACTACAGACTATAGGAATCCCTTTTTATGTGATTCATTTGATTTATTTAAGTTTGTATTATTCAGCTATTACAAGTATTTGAGTTACTTAATTCAGTTGCTTGGAAGTAATTTTTTAAGCATTTTTTTTAAAAGTCAGTTTAACATATTGTTGCTTAGTAAAGTGCTATATGCTTAAAAAAGTAATGTATTACACTTTGTTAATATGTTTTTATTGCTTTATAACTATAGAATTAAGCCTATTCATAACATAGTATATTGTCTCACTTCCAGCATGCATAGTTCCATTCAATGGTTAAAATACTGTACTATTTAGCTATATATAACCACAAAAAAACAATATAAGCAATGTAACATAATTGGCATAAATTGGCATTTATGTTCATTTAACTTAACTCAAATTCTCCCATTCTTTTAAGTACAGTATTTACAGTGTAGCATTTTAACAATTATACGGTATATTTCACTGTACTCCTTATTTTAACCTTTATTTCCTAGGCCTACATCAGAGGTCTTAAACTCTAAGAGGAAATGAATGTAATGCATGTAAGCTGATAGCGAGTGGTGTCCATGTCATCCGGTAGGATGTCCACTATCACTTTTACAACTGTCGCCTAGAATATACAAACCAGGACCGCAATACAATAAATAGCTTTCATATCTGAACTAAAGCAGACATGAACACAACTGTTAGATTTTGGTGTTTAAGCACACCTGTGCAACCCAGCTATCAATTTTTGGTTAGTAAAATGTTTTTAAAATGTTTCTTTACAGGTAACATTCTTAGAATTTTTAATCTGTCAAGTTTTATTTAACACTGTTAACCATTCTGATAACATCATCCCAACGTCACTTCTTACTTTTAATGTTTCCATACTTTTCATCCATAAAATTCGTCTAACTGGAAATGTTTTGAGAAACATTCTTATAACTTTGTAATGCAAATCATTATTAGTTTACATGCTTTTTTTTAAACGTTCCTGGATCATTATTTCTGTAATGTTATAGACAGAACCTTTGTAACGTCTGTTAGCTAGGAAATATATGGAATATGCTTTGTTGAAAATAATTAACATAATGTTTACAGAAAAAAACACATGCACATTTTAGGCTATTAATTTGCTGAATTTTCATAAAAATGTAAACATTTGCAAAAATTAGGACACAATTTCAAGTGTAAGTGTAAGTAAACTAACTCTCTTGTCGACTAAACTGCTAAATTTATTCAAATCCTTACAGCAATGCTCTAAAATCTATTATAAAATGAAAGTACTAATACTAAAACTAAAATTACTAAATACTAAAATTACTAATACTTACACTAACAATGACTAAATACTAAAACCTAAGCTAAAATTGTATTTTACAGAACATAAGCACAGAAAACTGTCTGATGGCAAATATATAACATCATTTTGGAGCATTGCTTTAAGCATTAAATTGAATTTAGCCAATTTAGAAACAAGAGTGTTAGTGATGATATTAGGTTAGATCATGTACATATATATTAAATATAACTAAAATATATATAATAAATCTTAGATGTTTTAAACTGTTTAAACCATATTGTATACATATATACCACTACAAATACACCAAAAATGTATCAAATAATAACAATATGAAATTTTAATCAGATAATTGAAGTGACTGCTGACCAGCCTGTACAATATAAAGAGTCCTACATGGTTCTCGACTTAAACACAAAGTTCTAGAGACGCCTATACTTGGTTTAGAACTTCTACTGTATATTATTGAAATTCTTTAAACGTAAAACAATTTTCTATAAACTACGGACAACATTTCTTCCAAATTCCAAATAAAAATATTGTCATTTAGAGCATTTATTTACAGAAAATGAGAAATGACTGAAATAAAAATAAAGATGCAGAGCTCTGAAATAAAACAAGTTCATATTCATAAAGTTTTAAGGGTTCATAAATCAATATTTGGTGGAATAACCCTGGTTTTTAATTACAGTTTTCATGCATCTTGGCATGTTCTCCTCCACCAGTCTTACACACTGCTTTTGGATAACTTTATGCCACTCCTGGTGCAAAAATTCAAGCAGTCAGTTTGGTTTGATGGCTTGTGATCATCCATCTTTTTCTTGATTGTATTCCAGAGATTTTCAATTTGATAAAATCAAAGAAACTCATATAAATAAACATCATATAATATCATATAACATCATATCATATAATCAGCATCATTTGTATATGTATGAGTGAAGAGGGAAGAGTGTACTCACATTTTGAGGTTGGGTGCTGTTGGCTCAGAGCAGCTCTATTCCTCTCCAAGTATCTCTCTCTGTTTCTGTGCGCAGTGGGCAACAGAGTGCCTGAAGCCTTATAAAGTTACATATCATGCCCCGCCCACAAGGGGGGGGGGGCTGGGTGGTCACACAGGCCACACCCCCTACAGCATCTCAAAGGAGTAGAGCAACCACCAGCTGATGTAATAAACTCTGATAAACTCTTATAAACTCTGCTAGAGTTCTGCAAAAAACAACAACAACAACAACAAAAAAAAACATATTTACCAGATTGCTGATGCTCATTTTATGTATTACATTTTCTGACAGCTAGAGTAACAGGTTTATAAACGAGCAGAGGAGAGTTAGGCGTAGTGTTGAAGCAGGAACTTTAGAAAAAGAAAAAACATTGGGTCTATTGATGTAGTTGTGTCCACAGTAAATCTGCCAGTCTTAAATCAACACATTTAGTGTTCAATTTTAACACCATTAATGTTAATTTAACAGTGCTGATTTAACACTGGCAGATTTACGGTGTATCTAAGCTTGTTGAGCAGGCTTTACAGAATAAGTGTATCAAACAGCCCTTTAAACAAACCCTGTAAACATTACCTATATTATTGCTATGATTATTGCTTTGCAAAAATAAATAATTATATTATGTTTTTCAGTTTGTTGTATGAAGTAAGGCACAATAATGTATTAAATGAGACAGTCTGAGACAGTATAATGTATTAGAAGGAGACAATGTAATGCATTTGTATATATATATATATATATATATATATATATATATATATATATATATATATATATATATATATATATATATATATATAATTTGTGAGACAGTGTAAGATAGTATGATGTATTAGAATAAGACAGTATAATGTATTAGAATGAGACAGTGTGAGACAGTATGATGAACTAGAATTAAACAGTGTGAGACAGTATGATGAACTAGATTTAAACAGTGTGAGACAGTATGATGAACTAGAAATTAACAGCGTGAAACAGTATGATGTATTAGAATGAGTCAGTGGGAGACAGTATGATGTACTAGTTTGAGACAGTGTGAGACAATATAATGTATTAGAATGACAGTGTGAGACAATTTAATAGATTAGAATGAGACAATGTGAAACAGTTTAAAGTATTTGAATAAAACAGTGTGAGAGTATAAATATTTGAATAAAACAGTGTGAGACAGCATAATGTATTCAAATAAGACAGTGTGAGAAAGTATAATGTATTAGAATGAGACAGTGTGAGACAGCTTAATGTATTAGAATGAGACAGTGTGAGACAGCTTAATGTATTAGAATGAGACAGTGTGAGACAGCTTAATGTATTAGAATGAGACAGTGTGAGACAGCTTAATGTATTAGAATAAGACAGTGTGAGACAGCTTAATGTATTAGAATGAGACAGTGTGAGACAGCTTAATGTATTAGAATGAGACAGTGTGAGACAGCTTAATGTATTAGAATGAGACAGTGTGAGACAGCTTAATGTATTAAAATGAGACAGTGTGAGACAGCTTAATGTATTAGAATGAGACAGTGTGAGACAGCTTAATGTATTAGAATGAGACAGTGTGAGACAGTATGATGTACTAGAATGAGACAGTATAATGGATTAGAATAAAACAGTGTGAGACATTATAATGTATTGGAATGAGACAGTGTGAGACATTATAATGTATTAGAATGAGACAGCGTGAGACATTATAATGTATTAGAATGAAACCGTGTGAGACATTATAATGTATTAGAATGAGACAGTGTGAGACAGTGTAATGGATTAGAATGAGACAGTGTGAGACATTATAATGTATTGGAATGAGACAGTGTGAGACATTATAATGTATTAGAATGAGACAGCGTGAGACATTATAATGTATTAGAATGAAACCGTGTGAGACATTATAATGTATTAGAATGAGACAGTGTGAGACAGTGTAATGGATTAGAATGAGACAGTGTGAGACATTATAATGTATTAGAATGAGACAGCGTGAGACATTATAATGTATTAGAATGAGTCAGTGGGAGACAGTATGATGTACTAGTTTGAGACAGTGTGAGACAGCATAATGTATTCAAATAAGACAGTGTGAGACAGTATAATGTATTAGAATGAGACAGTGTGAGACAGTATGATGTACTAGAATGAGACAGTATAATGTATTAGAATAAAACAGTGTGAGACAGTATAATGTATTGGAATGAGACAGTGTGAGACATTATAATGTATTAGAATGAGACAGCGTGAGACATTATAATGTATTAGAATGAAACCGTGTGAGACATTATAATGTATTAGAATGAGACAGTGTGAGACAGTGTAATGGATTAGAATGAGACAGTGTGAGACATTATAATGTATTAGAATGAGACAGCGTGAGACATTATAATGTATTAGAATGAGACAGTGTGAGACAGTACGATATATTTGAAATAGGCAATGTAAAACAGTATCATATTATAGAATGAGACAGCGTGAGACATTATAATGTATTAGAATGAGACAGTGTGAGACAGCTTAATGTATTAGGATGAGACAGTGTGAGACAGTGTAATTGATTAGAATGAAACCGTGTGAGACATTATAATGTATTAGAATGAGACAGTGTGAGACAGTATGATATATTTGAACGAGGCAATGTAAAACAGTATCATATTATAGAATGAGACAGTGTGAGACAGCATTATTAATTCAAACGTGACATATTGAGACAGTATAATTAATTTGATAATGTGATAATCTGAGACAGTTTAATATACTAAAATGAAACAGGGTGAGACAGTATAAAGTATTTAGACAGTATCATTATTTTTTAGAATGAGACGATGTGAGATTGTATAATGCATTTGAATATAGCAGTAAAATGTATTAGAGTGAGACATTGTGAGACAGTATAATGTGTCAGAATGTGTCAGAATGAGACAGCATGAGCCATTAGAATGTGTAGGAGTGCATGTCTGTATAAATAAGTTATGCAAATGATGTGTAAAGCAGCGTTGCTAGTTTGTGATGCTGCAGTTACTTTAACAGTATGTTGCATTAAAACAGTTCACCAGTGTGTTAATCTTGAATTTTACTCGAGGCACTGGGGGATCCTATTCATCTTGATCATTTGGTTTTAACTCAGCGAGAGAAACATAATAAACATGAATGGAAACATGCATTGCTGCATTACAAAAGGGATTAAGAGAGCAGAACAGAGCTTGTGTTAATGTTAATTGTTGTGCTCGGATTGTTATGTAATGGGTGAAATACTGTGTATTGTATGCGGGATGGTTTATAGAATCCACTGTGAAGAGTATTATCCGGCCGTTAGTGTGGTGGTCATTTCCGTGCTGTGCTGTGGCTTAACCACACTGCCTCTAATTCCTGGATCCTTATGGCCTCATAATGGCTGGAGGGCCCACTAACAGTAATGCACTTAACTCAAGAACTTACGAGTACATGTCCAGTAAAGAGACTTTAATGGCTGAAATCATGTATAACGGAATATCTTATTGCATTCTGTATCAGAAAAGCATGAGTGAGATCAGGTACTGATCACAATGTTTAGGTGTTACAACTAGTATATCCTCACTGTCCAATAAAAAACAAGTATCTTCATGTTTGTTAAATTTGGGCTTTTAACACTATTTGAACTGACAATGTTTTTTTTTATATAGAAGGACCAATAGAAATTCTCAAAAATGGCCTGAAATAAATAATTTTTACATTAAAAGTAAAGGTAGGTTTTATCTCTCTCCAGTTTCAGAAATGTAGAGTCTTGCAATGATTGAACTGATCAGGGCTAATATCACCACTAATTTAAAGTCCCAATTTAATTCGATTTCAATTTGATTCAGTATCAAATCCTTTAGAAAATTTCCAGCAACAAAACAGGATTTATTCTGATATGAAAATACACTTTTAGAGGATTAAAATCTTGCAATTGTACAAGGAACACTCAACCTGCGTTTTTAAAAAATATACTATTATTATTATTATTATTATTATTATTAAAAAAGTCAAACATTAAATAAACTCCAGCATGTTTTGAAACGGCTGGCCAGTGAATGTAAGTGTAATGGATGTATGTAATGGAACAGGAACTTTGGGAAAATGCTAATGCTAACTTGTTAGCTAAATGTGAGTGAGATATACTGTACATTTACTAAAAACAATACTGACCTTTATGAAAACTTTGGGAAAATGCTAATGCTAACTTGTTAGCAAAACACGAGTGAGATATCCTGTACATTTACTAAAAACTAGTTTGCGTTATGCGTATATGATTTTGTCAAATAAAACTCTCGTTCTCGTGAACCCAGTGTCGTGTCTCATCTCGTGATCTCGTGATATTAGTGTCTCGTCACACCCACACTAGTCACTGATGTTAGCTTCTGTATACCTGTGGCATGCTTCAAACTCGTAGTAGTGGTGGAATGGAGGATTTTACTGTAAACTTTGGTAAAATGCTAATGCTAACTTGGTTCCTAAACACGAGTGAGATTTCGAAACAGATCTTATTTAACTGGTCTGAGAAAAAAACAAACAGTGTTGCTAACATTAGCATCTCTGCTGCTGGTTGCAGCTGGCTCTCTGACTCTGCAGCTGGACGATGTTGACACACAGGAAAAATAGGCAAATTTTATGGATCAGTGTCCGGTTTATATTATTCAATATTGTGCCTTATTTTAAATGAAGAGTGATTTGAATTATAATGATTTTATTTTTATTATTGGCCCTGCTACAGGCCCTTCATGGTTTAAATGACTGACAACACTTCTCCATACACTTTGTTTTTATTTTAGCCTAATCTTTTAATCTAACCTACATTAATATTTGCAAATATTCTGAAATATTTAATTTGCAGTTGGTGGATGTGTGTGAAAAACCTGATCCATACAAAACAACACTACTCCATTTGTTAAATGTATCTTTCCGAAAAGAGGATGTGCAAAAAAGTCTCTGTTATTTAAATATTCACTCTCTAGCCCATAGTATAAAGAGTATAAAGACTGTTTGGAGCTGCAGTGTCACAGAAATCAACACATTTATATACAGTGTGTAAGACCGGTGGAGGAGAACGTGCCGAGATGCATGAAAACTGTGATTAAAAAAACAGGGTTATTCCACCAAATATTAATTTCTGAACTCTAAAAACTTTATGAATATGAACTTGTTTTTTTCATTGCATTATTTGAGGTCTGACAGCTCTCCATCTTTTTTTGTTATTTTATCCCTTTCTCATTTTCTGCAAATAAATGCTCTAAATGACTGAACTGGTCTCTTATTTTTTTCCCAGAGCTGTATGTGAGTATGATTTAACATACACAGAAACTTTGCCCGTGTTAAATCAACACTGTTCTCTCAGTATTAATTTAACACTAACAGTGTTGATTTACCACTGATGAATTTACTTTGTAGTCTTTCAGTTTTTAAATAAAATTATTTTACTTATATGTCATCAAATCAAATTAAATCAAATATATTTATATAGCACCTTTCACAACTGATGTTTAGTATGAATACAATTAATTAAATAAAACACAACATTTAGAACCCCCAGTGAAGAACAGGAAAAAAACTCCCTCAGTGCTGTATTTGAATATTAGGAAATGATGTTGGTTTGGCTGATGTCACACCCCCGAGTCACATTTATCTTCCTGAGAAGAGAAGCTGTCTATTTATTTTATTATGCTTTGAATGTTCAACAGCTTTTTTATATAAAAGGACCAATAGAAATTCTCAAAAATGGCCTGAAATAAATAATTTTTACATTAAAAGTAAAGGTAGGTTTTATCTCTCTCCAGTTTCAGAAACGTAGAGTCTTGCAATGATTGATCTGATCAGGGCTAATATCACCACTAATTTAAAGTCCCAATTTAATTCGATTTCAATTTGATTCAGTATCAAATCCTTTAGAAAATTTCCAGCAACAAAACAGGATTTATTCTGATATGAAAATACACTTTTAGAGGATTAAAATCTTGCAATTGTACAAGGAACACTCAACCTGTGTTTTTAAAAAATATACTATTATTATTATTAAAAAAGTCAAACATTAAATAAACTCCAGCATGTTTTGAAACGGCTGGCCAGTGAATGTAAGTGTAATGGATGTATGTAATGGAACAGAAACTTTGGGAAAATGCTAATGCTAATTTGTTAGCTAAATGTGAGTGAGATATACTGTACATTTACTAAAAACAATACTGACCTTTATGAAAACTTTGGGGAAATGCTAATGCTAATTTGTTAGCTAAATGTGAGTGAGATATACTGTACATTTACTAAAAACAATACTGACCTTTATGAAAACTTTGGGAAAATGCTAATGCTAATTTGTTAGCAAAACACGAGTGAGATATCCTGTACATTTACTAAAAACAAGACAGACCTTGTTTAACTACTCTAGCAGGCTCTAGTAACACTGAGTGAGAGAAAAATAAAACTAGTCACTGATATTAGCTTCTGTATACCTGTGGCATGCTTTGAAACTGCTGGTGGAACCTTTTATGAAAACTTTAAGAAAATGCTAATGCTAACTTGTTAGCTAAACGCGAGTGAGATATATGTTTACTAAAAATGATGCCGATCTTGTTTAACTACTCTAGCAGGCTCTAGTAACACTGAGTGAGAAAAAAAAATAATAAAAAAAAATAGTTGCACGACATCTAGCGAGATTAAAACGTGTCGATATTTCTCGTCAAGCTTAAACCTGTCGAGCGGGGAAAAAAAACAGTTTAGTGTGGACTTTTAAAAAGGGGTCTGGCAACCCAGTAGCAATAGCAGCGAGTGTGGTGGCTGAGCAGTGAGAGCAGCTCTCAGCTGAAGAGGAAAATCTGGGTATGTCTGGCTGCATTTTGGCTCCAGTGGAAACAATAAATGGTAACAGAGTGACCAACAAGACACAAAACATATATAAATACTGTAAGTAAATCCTACACGTGACTGTTTCATAGGAAGTTGTACTAATCCCTTAGCTCTGTACTGTATTTAAAAACATGTTCTGTCTCTGTTTACACTTCAAGCAAAGGCTTAATATGACTGGTTATGGTTATGCATAGTTAAATTACAAGAGATTTAGGAGAAAAAAACACAAACCATATGCTTAATATGACTGATTGTGGTTTGCACTTATTGTTTGCACTATATAAGACCTAGATTATTCTTATTCTTATTTCTATTTCTTATAAAATCAATGTGTGAAAGAAACTAGTCTGTTAAGTTTGCGTTATGCGTATATGATTTTGTCAAATAAAACTCTCGTTCTCGTGAACCCAGTGTCGTGTCTCATCTCGTGATCTCGTGATATTAGTGTCTCGTCACACCCACACTAGTCACTGATGTTAGCTTCTGCATACCTGTGGCATGCTTCAAACTCGTAGTAGTGGTGGAATGGAGGATTTTACTGTAAACTTTGGTAAAATGCTAATGCTAACTTGGTTCCTAAACACGAGTGAGATTTCGAAACAGATCTTATTTAACTGGTCTGAGAAAAAAACAAACAGTGTTGCTAACATTAGCATCTCTGCTGCTGGTTGCAGCTGGCTCTCTGACTCTGCAGCTGGACGATGTTGACACACAGGAAAAATAGGCAAATTTTATGGATCAGTGTCCGGTTTATATTATTCAATATTGTGCCTTATTTAAATGAAGAGTGATTTGAATTATAATGATTTTATTTTTATTATTGGCCCTGCTACAGGCCCTTCATGGTTTAAATGACTGACAACACTTCTCCATACACTTTGTTTTTATTTTAGCCTAATCTTGTAATCTAACCTACATTAATATTTGCAAATATTCTGAAATATTTAATTTGCAGTTGGTGGATGTGTGTGAAAAACCTGATCCATACAAAACAACACTACTCCATTTGTTAAATGTATCTTTCCGAAAAGAGGATGTGCAAAAAAGTCTCTGTTATTTAAATATTCACTCTCTAGCCCATAGTATAAAGAGTATAAAGACTGTTTGGAGCTGCAGTGTCACAGAAATCAACACATTTATATACAGTGTGTAAGACCGGTGGAGGAGAACGTGCCGAGATGCATGAAAACTGTGATTAAAAAAAACAGGGTTATTCCACCAAATATTAATTTCTGTTTTCTCTAAAAACTTTATGAATATGAACTTGTTTTTTTCATTGCATTATTTGAGGTCTGACAGCTCTCCATCTTTTTTTGTTATTTTATCCCTTTCTCATTTTCTGCAAATAAATGCTCTAAATGACTGAACTGGTCTCTTATTTTTTTCCCAGAGCTGTATGTGAGTATGATTTAACATACACAGAAACTTTGCCCGTGTTAAATCAACACTGTTCTCTCAGTATTAATTTAACACTAACAGTGTTGATTTACCACTGATGAATTTACTTTGTAGTCTTTCAGTTTTTAAACAAAATTAAATCAAATATATTTATATAGCACCTTTCAAAAATGATGTTTAGTATGAATACAATTAATTAAATAAAACACAACATTTAGAACCCCCAGTGAAGAACAGGAAAAAAAATTCCCTCAGTGCTGTATTTGAATATTAGGAAATGATGTTGGTTTGGCTGATGTCACACCCCCGAGTCACATTTGTCTTCCTGAGAAGAGAAGCTGTTTATTTATTTTATAATGCTTTGAATGTTCAACAGCTACGTGACCCCGTGCACTAGTGCACATCATAATACGATACGGTATACACTTTATTATACCGTATCGGTACTGCACTGTCCTGTCTTTAAATTGTCTCGTCTTTTGTATTTATTGTATTTATTGTTATTTAGTGTTATAATTTTATAATTTTATGTTGCACTGTCGTCACTCCTGCACTTTATGTTGTCTATTGCTTGTTGTTCTATGTTGCACCATGGTTCCGGAGGAACGTAATTTCATCACACTGTGTACCTGTACTCAGATGTAATGACAATAAAAGCCTCTTGACTCTTGACTTGACTCTTGAACAGTATTTTAGCCAGTCATACTTCAATAACTGTGACTTCATACACACAGTGTGGACTAAATTAGGTAAAGAGATAAGTATATAATTCCCAAACTAATTATAATAAAAGATTATTAACATTTTTGCTGTCTTTAAAAAGTGTACAGTCACTTTTTTATGCTATTCTGTTATCATTACATCAGTGGCATTTAATAGTCTTAAAATTACAAAAATATTGTGTATCGCAATAATTTCTGGGACAATATATCGTCTACAAAAAAAATATTATCGTGACAGGCCTAATTGCAAGAAGATTTTGTGTTCCAGCGCATATATCTGTGCAGTGTTAAGCTGCTTTAACACAGAACGCTGGAAAATTGCTACTGCGCTTTTGGGATGTGCAGCGCGGCTGCGAGTAGTAAACGCAGCACAGACTGTGCGTGTAAACAGCATGGAGCTGCAGAGACAACGTTTGTTCATAGCAGTATATTATCTGGCTAATATATTGAATTAAACTGCATCTTAATTGTGATTGCTGATTGCAAATGAATTGTGTGCATTAATGCTTTTACATTTACAGCCCTATTTTTTACCAATTACACGTTCTTGGTGAGGTTTGGTGGCTCCTGATTGGCTATGGCACTTCATTGCAAGAAGTCACAGAGAGCATAAATGGCACAGTTCGGCACGCAATGAAACAAAACAAAATGAAACTGGGCTTGATGTGTTTATTTCAGCACAGTTAGTTAAGATTAATTAACCGCACTCTTAAGCGCTGACACTATGAGCGGGAGGTTGCGGGTTCGAACCCCCGCTCATGAAGCTTTGCCATCAAGCTGTCGGCGCTCAGAGGGAGCACATTTGGCCCTGCTCCCTCTGGGTGGGTAGATGGTGCTCTCTCCCCACATCACTCCTAGGGTGATGTCTGCGGTAGCAGGGCGTCTGTGAGCTGATGTATCGGAACCGAGTCGCTGCGCTTTTCTCCGAGCACGCTGGCTGCTCGGCAGCAGCTCGAAAAGCTCGAAGCAGGGGCTGACTTCACATGTACCCCAGAAAGCATGTGCTAGTCTTCACCCTCCTGGAGTGTTGGGGCATTACTAGTGATATGGGGAGTCCTAATGAGTGGGAGAGTGCGTTCAGTGGGAGGGTTTAAAGATTAAAAGATGTGCCTATTGGCTGGCCAGACCAGTGCCATTGGATGAGCACAGTCCTCAGCACGCTAACAGCGCATTAGTGACATTGGACGCACCTGATCGCCAGCATGCTAATGCTGCATTAGCATTGTTGGAGAAGCACAGATGCCACCATGCTGACGGCACATTAGCAATGTTGGGAGAGGCCAAAAGTAATGTGAGACAAAGCTGGTAGCTGGCTTTGCATTTAGTTTACATGTAGTTAGGTATTATATTCTCTGTTTTGCAGGTTAACATACTAAACATGTAAATGGTAATAGGAACTGTAACCGTGCTGACAGGGCCACACTGGTGAGAGTCTATGTGGGCATCTGTAACAGAATTAGCACATTAGCAGATACCAGTCTCTTCCAAGTAAATTCAGCTGTGTAATGATACTATGATACAATGGAAGTTTGAAATTTGAGCATGTTAGCCTTCACTTTCCCAGCAGATGAAGCCCAGTAGAATTCTATTGCTTAAATGTTGATCTTTGATCAATATTGAATTGATTTTTATTTGTGATCGTATTTCTAATGTTTCATTTAGAGATCAACTTTGTCATCCATTTGTCTCCTAAAATTGCCTAAAGTTGCCAAGAAATAGCATTAGACAAAAACAAGACATGAAATCCTTTTCTTTTCTTGATTTAATCTCTTGCGAGTCTCCATATTTATCTTAAAAACAGAATTTAGAAATAAAGGACTAAACACTGATTACAGTCACTGAATTCAGTTCTGTTAATATAAAGAATCATCCAATCCAGATGACCTAATATCACAGCAACCTTCATTTATTTCTTCAACAGAAAAAATGATTGCCTATTAAAACATGTTGTTAGATAAACAGTGTTTCTTTAGAACCGTCTGTCTTCTATTGTACCTTCAGGTTTATTAATAGCTGATTCATAACACATCTTTCTTATTTCCTTCTTCCTGTTGCTGTTCATCCCTCTCATGTGTTGTGTCCAAAATAAGAAGGCTTTAGTTTTGGTTTCCAGTGAGAGGTGATGATTGATTTAATAAAAGGTCAGGAATATGGAAATAACACTTGTTTATTAAAAATAAAATGTGATTTGTTGTGAGAAGCACATGGAATAAAAATTTACAGCAACAGAATGATCAAAATCTTCATTTGGGGTTAGTTAAAGAGGATTAATGTTGACTTTGTTGTTATATGCAATCCCTGGTGAAAAAAAAGTACGGTACTGAACTTAAAACATATTGAGAAATGTGTATATATGCTGTAAATAAACTAACTAATTTATGTACTTACTTAAAATATATTAAAAGTTGATTAATATTATGCTTTCACCAAATGTTTGAATAGCGTATTTAAAAAAAACTACACAACTATGAAGTACACTTTTAGTTTAATGTAATTCAAAATACTTCTAAAATACTTATTTCCAAATATACTTTTGTACATTTTTAGCAAAGTGTGTTAAAAACAACTGTTACAGTAGTTCACTTAAAGTACAATATATCATGTAGCTTTTTAGAAATTAATTTAAATGACTACATTTATAAATTTTAAAGTAAATTTGTAATACGCTAAAAATTGTAGTACAGTATATTAAAATATATTTTTATTCCCAATGAAGTATACTAGAAGTGAGCTACTTACAAAAGACAGGAACAAGAAGCATATTTGAACTCTAATGTAAATAGATCACATATATTTAACATCAATTCCTAGTATATTTCTAATATACGCTGTGTAAAATATTGATACAGTTGTAAAATACTCATTAAATGTATTATAATTTTACTGTAAGCATATTTAAAGTATGGGTTTACATACATGAAGTAGTATGCTTAAATGTTACTTAAGTATATTTAAAATAGTTCCATTTTAGTAGAGTTAAGAACACTTAGCACAATTTAAATAAAACGTTTGTACTATTTTTATACAACTAAAGTATAATAATTAGTAAAAATGGTTGTTCCATTTTAGCACTCCTTAAATATATACTGATTAATAATAACTGATTAAAAATGCGCTACAAGAACACTTTAGTGAACTATAGCATAATAATGCTTAGTATACTTTACTTTAATCACCATTTTTTTGTTCACTTTTTTTTCAGGGATATACTGTAACTGCAATGCTAGCTGATGTCCAGCAGCACAATGCTAACTCCAGGCGTTTTAAAGGGTTTAAAGCTAATTCAGCTCAGATCAAGGTGTTGAATGATGAGTGTAAACACAGGGACTGTGCTGACTAAGCTGGAGCAGGAAGTCTCGTAAGCTTCAGAACAGTCTGGAAAAGAAAAGCGCTGAAAAACAGGAATTATTCAATCTTTAGACTTCATCCCGTCTTCCTTTCCTTCTCCGTCCATTTCCTGACGCACTCTAGCCATCCTCCTCCGGCCATGTGCATCCTGCTTTATGGGGCAACGTTCCCCTTCCCCCGACATCAGTGCATGTTTTTAGCCTCAGCGTGGACCAGATTTCCCCAAAACACACACACGCACACACACACATTCAAAAACAGGACCTGTCTCCAAAAGAATACTTCCCCCACTTCATCCAAAACATGTTTGTGTCTGAAACTGGCTTCTTTAGTTCGACACTGACAGTAAGAGGCTATTGTAGCGATAGCTAACAAGGAAGCTTGAAAGCTTTTATCCCACCCAAACTATTTGAAAACTATTTGTTGCCATTGACCGCTTTTTTTCTATTGGCTTTTGGCCCAACCTATTTGAGTAGATTATATGTAATGTGATTATTTTTTTGGTCTCCTTGTTGTATCCAGCTAGCTAGTTGGATGGATGGATAGATAGCTAGATAGATAGATAAAACTAAAACACCTGGTTTTATACCAGTTCTAGTGGAAACAGGAGAGTTGAGGTGCACATTGAATTCTGCCGTGATTTGGGCAGCCGTGGTTTTATGTTTTTTGTATACAATCCGGGTTAGCACCCGAACATCCCTTTCAGACAGCTTCTTCTTACAGCGTCCACAGTTAATCCTTTTGGATGTGGTTCTTCCTTCTTGGTGGTATGCTGACTACCCCCTGGATACCGTGGCTCTTGATGCATCACAAAGACTTGCCGCCTTGGTCACAGATGCGCCAGCAAGACGTGCACCAACATTTTGTCCTCTTTTGAACTCTGGTATGTCACCCATAATGTTGTGTGCATTGCAAGAGCAGACCTTCATAGATCCCGATTCTGTGGAACCGCTAGTAGAACAGTGTTCTGCCCGACCCACCCCACTGCCATCTATATAAACTCTACACCCTGCACTTTATTTTATACTGCAGCAATCAGACTTTCCCATATTATCCTATATACAGTATTCTGCACCCTGTACTTCCCACACAACTCATTCTGTACCTGCACTTTAATCACAGCTATTCTGTCACCTATTGGACTATTTCCTCATTTCCACACACACACACACACACACACACACACACACACACACACACACACACACACACTCTAGATACCTGCACATCTGTATCTTACTTAGCATATTTCTGTGCAATACCATTGTCAGTATGTATAAAGTGTAAGTTATTGTGTGTACTGTTATTGTGTGTATTGTGTATATTGTTTATACTGTAAAGATATCTGTATATTCTATTTTATTTCACTATTCTACGTGTTGTAAATACTTTTCTTTGCACAACCGTAGGAACCTGCACCCAAGTTTTTCACTCATGTACACCTTAAACATGAAATTTTTAAATAAATAAAAAAATAATATTTTGAAATAAAACAGGCTCTGCCCGCTCACACCTGATTTTCATACTGATTAAAACACACCTGACCCTAATTTCATCTTCAAACTAACTAGGATCACATACTTTTTTGCAACTCACGAACACTCACGTAATATTGTTGGATCATTAACCGTATTATATTTTTGTCTCATTTGTTTAACTGGGTTCCCTTTATCTACTTTTAGGACCTGTGTGAAAATCTGATGATGTTTTAGGTCATATTTATGCATATTTATGCTTTCAAGCACCACTGTATGTGTTATGTATGGAAGAATGGAACCAGATTACACCTGAAACACTTCATTGCTTGGTATTATAAAGTAAACAGAAAACAGATTTTATATAAAGGAGGAAATTCGTTAAGGTTGGGCTCTGTAATTGCCAAGAACTTGCCAAAAAGAAATTTAGCACACCTGTGGTCACTAAATGTCGTACATAAAGAGAAAGTGGCAAAAACAACCGTGGTTAATAATAAATGAAGCTGGATTTGTTTTTTGTTTTTCTTAAGATGTTTAAGGTATTTACAGTTAGCAGACTGATAAATCCAGACTGTTTTCAGTTCAGTTAAAGTATCTGGTTTTGGCACATGATGCTGTTTTCAGAGGAATCATGAGTTGTGCTGCTGCATTGTTTAAATATCTTAAACTTGAGAATGCTCAGAAAAGGAATTTCCCGCTAAGCATACAGTATATGCTTGATATAATATTGTAAGGTTTGTAAGGTAAGGTGGTTGCTATGGTGTTGTTAAGTAGGGTTGTGTGTTGTTAATCTTAGGTAAGTGGTGTAGGAGTTTTTAAGGTTTTTCTAGTAATGTGGTGGTTAGGAAGATGCTATCTTGGGTGATTAATGTGGTGTTGTTACTGTATATCAGGGATCGGCTATATAGGCGGTTTGAGGGCCAGATGTGGCCCACAAAACATAAAACATCTGGCCCATGAGGTTGTTTGAACTATAATAAACGATAATGGGAAAAAAAAAAAAGCTTCTCTTGTGAGCTTTTGTTTACATCCCTTCCCTGTCTCTCTGTTGCACTTTACCGCCCGTTCCTGGGCTCCCTATCTCCTTATAAGAGCATTTTTTTTCTGGCCGTGTCCCAATTCACAAGCCGGGGCAGCGGTACTATATCGGTCTGCGACCCTGACGACACGGGTTCGATCCTGCGTGAGAAGCGGTGTGTTTATTTACGTATTTTTTTTTCCTTTCTTCTTGGGATTTACCTGCTTTGAATTCAACTTTTCTGCAATTGGGTTCAACAACCCTCTGGGCTGGAGAGCTACTAGTCTGTAGCATCCTATTACATTCATCACTTCATTTTCCAAAACACGTAATGGCTTGAAAAATATTTGGCCCGTGGCCAAACTTAATTGCCGACCCCTGGTGTATATGATTTCTGTGGTATTGGAGGGCAATGCTAGGTTATCAATGAATTTGGCTATGAGCTAGGGAGTTTCTAGTGTGTATTGGCTTGACGGTGCCCCCTGTTATGGAAACCCCCCAGGTGGTTTCTATGGTATTAAATGGTATTGGTGGTCATTTCTAGGTTGTCATTGATGCAGTCACCTAGCTAGGGGGTGTGTTGTGAGTCAGTAGATAGGATATTTTAAGTGGTTAGTACTGGTTTTTGCTAGGAAATCGAAGTTGGTACCTATGGTGTTGACCAAAAAAGGGGTGTTCCCCTTTTTTTTGCCAATTGTTTACCATTAGAAATGCTCTGATAATGCAGAATAAACTCTACTTTTACATTAATTTCCATTTAAATGAAATTAAATTTTTATTATTTTATTTTATTTTATTTTATGCACAATACATCAAAAACCTAATAAAGACAAAAAGTAGTAATAATAATAATAACAGTGGAGGGGAAAGTACAAAAAAGCCAGCAGTGCTTGTAATAGGTACTTTCCCATTGTACTTAAATTAATTATGTTTAAAGTTAATACACAAACATTTAAAGTAAAGGAAATGAAGAAGTAAAAGGGGAAAAATGTAGTGCAAGTTTAGCATTTTTCATTAGATTAGGGATGATTCACTGTTTATAATTTTTTAATTACTCAATTTAAATCCTTTTATAATTTTAAATCTACCACATATACACCTATATAAGGTCAAAGTCATGTTTCCCATTAGTGAATTAGCTTGTACTCCACATAACAGGAAACTGAATCATAACTATTTAACACATTTCATATTTACCCTGAATTTATGAGACTTTTTGCGATTGTCGGAAACAGCAATCAGCCTCAAAATCAGCCTGATTATTCATATTAAAAATTAAAATTAAATACCATCGCGGACCCTATTGTACACCATGCGCAAGGGGCATCACAATGCTCATTGCTATCCTTCACCCCGCCAACAGTCTATTATATACACATTGCTCCTGCACCGTTAAAATCAGAGCATCAGAGTTTAGGAATAAATCTACACTAAAATTTGAGGTGTGTTCAGGTAAATATCTGGCGTGTTCAGAAATCTTGATGGCTGGAAATACAGGTGTGCCACTGACTGATTAAAACCCTGACAACAGTCAACAGTCAGCCACCCAATCCTATCTTAGCCATGCGCGTAGGGCCCCACGACTTCGATATCACCTGCGATCAGATTGATGCTGAATCAGGAGATCTCTGCGTGTGTGTGTGTGTGTGTGTATGTGTGTTTATCTGTAATCCAGCTGAGATTTTAAGTGTGTGCGCTTAATGGACTGACGCACATCTGACAGCTGTGTATAAACACCTTCACCATCCAGTGAGCCTGGTGTGCTTTAAATAAAAACACACACACACCGGACAGCTGAGTCCCTGATTAACCTTCTGCACTGGACAATAACACACACTACATAGTGTTACATCACATTAATCTCACATTCAAAATATACAGCTCTGAAAAAATTAAGAGACCCCTTCAGTTTCTGAATCAGTTTCTCTGATTTTGCTATTGTTAGGTATATGTTTGAGTAAAATAAATATTATTATTTTATTCTATAAACTACAGACAACATTTCTCCTAAATTCGAAATTAAAATATTGTCATTTTGAGCATGTATTTGCAGAAAATGAGAAATGGCTGAAATAACAAAAAAAAGATGCAGAGCTTTCAGACCTCAAATAATGCAAAGAAAACAAGTTCATATTCATAAAGTTTTAAAAGTTCAGAAATTAATATTTGGTGGAATAACCCTGGTTTTTATTCACAGTTTTCATGCATGTTGGCATGTTCTCCTCCACCAGTCTTACACACTGCTTTTGGATAACTTTATGCCAAGCAGTTCAGCTTGGTTTCATGGCTTGTGATCATCCATCTTTCTCTTTATTATATTCTAGAGGTTTTCAATTAGGTAAAATAAAAGAAACTCATCATTTTTAAGTGAACTCTTATTTTTTTTCCCAGAGCTGTATCAGTAATATTTTCACTTTGAGTCATTTATATGATTTTATCCATTACAGTCTGTCTATATATATTACATTACATTACATTATATTACATTTTGCAGACGCTTTTGTCCAAAGCGACTTACAATAGTCAAGTACAATGTAAAATAAGTTTAAAGGTAAAACATCTTTGGATAGGGATAAAAGGAGGTCAAAGGGGAATAATAGGATAGAGGAGTGAAGGAGGGGAAGAAGGAAATGAGGTTAGAAGTAGTTAGTTTGTTAGAGGTGTTAAGAGAGTAAGTGCTCTTTGAACAGCTCTGTCTTCAGGAGTTTCTTAAAGATAGTGAGAGATTCTCCTGATCTGGTAGTGGAAGGTAGTTTGTTCCACCATTGGGGAACTCTGTATGAGAACAGTCTGGATTGCTTTGTGTGAGTGTTTGGCAAAGCGAGGCGACGTTCATTGGAGGAGCGCAGCGGCCGGGAGGTAGCGTAAGCCTTCAGGAGCGAGTGCAGGTAGGAAGGAGCCTGTTCTGTCATCACCTTGTAGGCGATAGTAAGAGCTTTGAATTTGATGCGAGCATCAACTGGTAGCCAGTGGAGCTCAATGAGCAGCGGGGTGACATGTGCCCGTTTTGGCTGGTTGAAGACCAGACGTGCTGCTGCGTTCTGGATCATCTGGAGTGGTTTTACTACACAGGCCGGGAGGCCATTTAGCAGGGCATTGCAGTAGTCGAGGCGTGAGATGACGACCGCTTGCACCAGGAGTTGGGTGGCCTGTTGCGTCAAGAACGGTCTAATTTTTCGGATGTTATAGAGCGCAAAGCGGCAGGACCGAGCAACTGAGGCGACATGGTGCGTGAGGCCACATATGTGTGTGTGTGTTTTACCTATGCTTGCGTCAGCCTGAGACCGCTCAGGAAGCATCACAGGAAGATGCCCCACGCTGCACACTTTTGAATTTATCCAAAGGTCAAACCCTCTCTTTATCTTCTTCCTGTATGAAGCGCAGGCCAGACGCAGGCCCAGTGTGATAAACGCTGCCAGGCAAGTGCTATGAGCACCAGCCACACAAAAAAAATCATAAATTCATACTACAGGATACAGAAGTTAAACAAACCAGAATATGTTTCATATTTTAGCACCGCTTGCATAGATCACATCTTTATGAGCTTTCTGAGTCACCTGGAATGTTAAGCTTTCAGTTAACATCTGTGCTGAACATATCAGGAGTTAATTACTTGAATTTCTTGTCATTTTAATGTTTTTGAGAGTATCAGATGTAAAGTTGTGAAGAGGTAGAGTTGGTATACAGTGAATAACTCTATTTGAGTAATAATCTAATCCATACTATGGCAAGAACTACCTAACTAAATACATAAAAAATTGAAGACAGTCAATCTGAACAATTTTTAGAACTTTAAAAGTATCCTCAAGTGCAGTCGCGAAGACCATCAGAAACTTTTTGATGAAACTGGCACCACCCTAGGAAAGGAAGAGCAAGATTTCAGTGGCATAAAGTTATCCAAAAGCAGTGTGTAAGGCTGGTGGAGGAGAACATGCCAAGATGCATGAAAACTGGGATTAAAAACCAGGGTTATTCCACCAAATATTGATTTCTGAACTCTTAAAACTTTATGAACAGGTTTTCTTTGCATTATTTGATGTCCTTTTTTTGAAAAACTGAGGTAGTCTCTTATTTTTTTCCAGAGCTGTATATGGTTTCACCAGTAACAGGTACACACTCACTGTGGGCAGAAAGAAACAGAGAGACGAGGAAAGAATAAAAGAAAGAATTTCCCTGCTTTAGGGCATTTTTTTAGACTCTCAGATGGTTTCAGTGTCTCTCAGGCTGCTGAGTCATGGTAATTCAAAGGAATAGACCCATTTAAATGAACCTATAGATGAAGTGAACTTGGACCACCTCCTGAGTTGATTGATTGTGGTTTTTGTTTTGTGGTTCAACTGATTGTAGACAATGTGAAAGGAACGCGAAGAAGTCCACTTTGGGCATTAATGCAACCCTACACCATTAGAGATAAAGGCTTTTGGAAACAAGCTAGATAGTCATAGTCTTCTTAAATTCTTCGGGACACTGCAAATCATAGTTTCCAGGAAGAATTTCAAGAATCATGAACCACAAGAATTCGGCTTCCTCTTCGCACGATACGGCTTTACCTGGCATTTGTGGATTGCATGGCGAAGACACAGACAAGACGATGATGTGCATGCAGTGATTTCCAGTACAGAATCAGTACACCTCTGAAGTCGTGTGTCATTCTGTGGTACATAAATCTGTTCAGACCCCTATACGTTTTTATTCTGTGTGCATTTTACTCCTGAACAACACTGGATCCTCTGAATTCCGAGATTGTTTAAGAGTCGTAATGAGAAAAATGCTAACTTTAAGCTAATGCTACAGCGGAGTGAACTGACCTCCTAGCCTAGCTGCAGAGATTAGCAGGGGACTGTTTACGACGCAACACCGGCGAAAACTCCGGCCGTAACTTTACAGCATATTAAACACAGCTGAGCCAACTAATGACTAACTGCCCTTACTGAGGAGAGCTGAGAGTGATACAGCATAAAATCACGAAAACAGGTCAGTGATACTCCAGAACCAGCTGTAACACGTTTTAATGTTTACCCTCTTTATTATGCAGTGAAATAAATTGGTGTTTCTGGTTGGTTGTCGCCTCAGTGAGGGCAGGTAGTTAGTTAATTAGTTGATTAGTTAGAAGTTAGTTGATTATTTGGGTCAGGTGTTGTAATTAGTATAAACTAATTACCGTAATGAAATACTAAACCCTTCTGGGAAGCGCTGCTGAACTGAGAGCCACTTTCTCTTATTATCTGCCTTTTAAAGCTCTAACACAGACTACACTGCTCAACCTCACACTGCTCAACATTACTGAAAGAGTTTCACCTGTTTAAATGCTTTAATGATCATCTGTAAAGAAGCATAATAATCCAAACCGCGATCTGACCAGAGTTCGCTGTTGTTGTCCGGTGTCATTTCCAGACGCTGTACTGTGACGTCAGTTAAGCATTAGCTTAACATTAGCATTTTTCTAATTACTTCCCTTAAACAATCTCGAAATCTTGAAAGAGGATCCAGTGATATTAAGGAGGTAAATGTACACAGAATAAAACGTACAGGGTTCTGAACATATTTATTTACCACAGAATGTGACAGAGGCCAGTTTTTGAAAAGCCTATTCAAATTCCCCATTCACATAAACCGCTTAGACACGGAACTCCAAATATGGGCATAAACAACATGGCATCGACTATAACATGACAACACAACTTCAGTTTTCTATTGGTTTTGTCCCAATTAATGTTTGCAACCAGCAGGAATCAGGAACCCACTCCACTATTGTCATGCGATGCATTATGCCTCCTAATTTTAGTGCACAGTAATTTGTGAAAATGCAACATGAATACATTGATTGTTTTTTTTTCTTTTTTCAATGTGTATCAAACTAAATTTCAAACTGCAAACCGATTATCATGAGCTGAGTCATGGACTGAGTGCGTCATTTTACTACTAATGCCAAGATAAAGCCTCTAGGAGATGTTTTTTTTAAATAATAAAAACTGGTATAGCTGCACCCATGCAGTGACTGGAATGCTTCTGCTTGGCATAATATCCTGATAGAAGATTAAATAATTCATCTTATTCATTATGGCAATGTTGAGCAACCAACCAAACCGCTTTAGTACATCCTACACAAAACGCATGATGAGATTAATCTAGGAATTCAGGCTTCTGAACACATGATAATGTTGTTTTTTTAAGGTTTAGTTCCTCTTAACATTACAAAATACTATCTGAAAGACTCTGAGAAAATACTGAATACACTGGTAGAGTTAATACAGTATTCAGTTGCATGGACTCACTGAACTTTATAATTAAATCATATTTCTATACAAACTGAACCCAAAATCACCATATTTTACACACTAATTTACACAAACCAGATTTTACAGACATGATTCCAGATTAAAAAAGATAATTTATACCTTTTTTATACTTTTTAAGTTAGAATAAGAATATAGGTTAAACAAAATATGTTCTTAACACTAAATCACTCTCACATACAGAGATCAGCTAGCTCTGTCACATCCAGAACCTAGTGGTATAAAAAAAAAAAAAAATATATATATATATATATATATATATATATATATATATATATATATGTATGTATGTATGTATGTATGTACTTAAAACGTATTGAAAAATGTCTCAGTTTGCTGTAAATATACTAACTGCTGTATAAACTTTATATATATATATATATATATATATATATATATATATATATATATATATATATATATATATATATATTGTTATAGCTGTGCCTGTTTTTTCCTGTGCTTTCTTTGTTTTCTCTTTCTCTTTCTCTGTCTCTGTACCTCCATGTCCCTAGGTGGTGCTGTTCTAGATGCTGTCTCCAGCCCTTCCTGGAAGTGAATAAAAAAGGCGGGAAATCCACCATCCCGAGGACTTTTTGACTGGCTGTTTGAGAGAGAGAGAACTAGAGCTGTGTGTTTTAGTGTGTGGGCTGGTTTGGAGCTATATCTGTGTGCTTTTCTGTGTGTTGCTAGTTTAGTGCTCTTTGTTGGCCTGTGTGTGAGGCCTAACTTTGTGTTCACTGTGTTTGTGCCGGAAGGGGGTAAGTGCCATTTGTGTTGTACATATATCTTCTCCTGTTTATGGTTAGTTAGGGAGTTAGGGTTAGTTTCTGTATTTTCTTTGCTTTTCATTTGGTTAGATTAGTTAGAATTGTGGGTAGAGTTAGAGTGGGTTTTGTTTATTATTTTGGCCTTGCTTACCCCTGGAGAGATGGCTTATTTGTTTGTAAATACACTTTTGATATTTGAAACGTTTTTGGAGCCTTGTCTTGTGTGTTTCTTTTTGTTAATTCTTCTTTTTACACTCCTCATTTACCCACTATAACATTTCTGGCCTATATCCCTAGACCAGTCGTAACTATATATATATATATATATATATATAGTACATTAATATTATGCTTTCATCAAATGTAATTTAATATACTTCTAAAATACTTATTTCCAAATATACTTTTGTACATTCTTAGCAAAGTGTGTTAAACACACCTGTTACAATAGTTCACTTAAAGTACAATGTATCATGTAACTTTTTAGAAATTAATTTAAATAAATTACTAATAATGGCCGTGCCACTATTACATGTTATAGCACTCCCTCTTTTGTATTATTGCTTAAGAATATACTCAATAATTTATAGTAGATGCTGAATAAGTCATAGTAGATAGACAGTACATTTTGGTAGTTGCTAAATAATTCATAGTAGATACTAAATAATTTATAGTAGATACTTAAGCAATAATACACAATAGGGAGTGCTATCATGTGCATTATGAGCTCTGATCATAATGCAATATTAGCTGTGGGTTTATAACAGGTTATACATTAATACCAAGAAACCCAGTGCCAGCTAGCAGAATTATGCATCATGACAAAAAAAAAATCTTCCAACTTATAAACACATCCTGTATAATGCTCTTTAACCACTCATGAATTATTCTTGTCTTGAATACAATATTAGTTACAGTCAACTATAATGTATTATAACAGGTCCTTCAGCACAGCAGTGCCAATATTACACTTTATAGCAGGAACTTTGAGTGTATTATTGCTGTTTAGAGGTTTATTATTGCTGTAAAGAGAGTTAAAGGGGACAAGAAAATATGTTCTGTTTAGTTATAAAATCTCAGCGAGTTAAAATAGTTCCATTGCTGCTCTGTTTGGCTTGTAAGCGCTGCATCGTTGCTATGCTAACTGTATGTGGCGGAGTAATGCGTTAGGTGGAGAGCTTCGGTTACAGTGCATTACCGGCTGATAATGTCACTCATAAAACGTCTCTCAGCCAATCACATTGCAGGGTCGGAACTAACTGTGGTATAATGAATAATTCATAGTAGATACACAACAATTGCTGTAATTCATCCTGCATTGTTTCTCTCCATCATTATATGAATCTAAACAGTTTTCCACAAGAGTTATCTTTCAGTTTAGTGATTCTGCGTTTCTCTTACTGTCTGTCTGTTTTCATACGGATTGTTCCTCTTCCTCTGTGTGTGAGAAAGAGAGAAAGAGAAAGAGAGAGAGTTGCTGATCTGGAGCCAAAGGCAGCAGATCCTCAGCCACCTGCGCTCTGCCTCATGATCTCATGTGTTTCCTCATATTGTCCTGCGTTAATATCCGCGGCTACAAACCTACAGAGAATATTATCAACAGTTACAATGGTTAAAGCTGAGTCAGAAAAAAAAACCCAAATAAAGTGTAAACAGTGTCACCATACATGTAGTTTTTAAGTACTGTCCTTATTACTGAAATTACTGATTAATTAAGCCTTTCGGATACATGTTTCCTGATACATGTTTCCTGATACATGTTTCCTGATACATGTTTCCTGATACATGTTTCCTGATACATGTTTCCTGATACATGTTTCCTGATACATGTTTCCTGATACATGTTTCCTGATACATGTTTCCTGATACATGTTTCCTGATATATGTTTCCTGATATATGTTCCAGTGAGGGGAAAATTAATATGAATATTAATAAATATGAATGCTGGTTAATCTTTTCTAATAATGTTAACTCTATAAGACACTGCAAACACATCATAATGCTTTCATAGGCTATACATATTTATAAAACTATACAACCCATCATAGCCATGTTTATAACAGGTTACACATGTCAATACCAAGAAACTCAGTCCCAGCTTGCAGAATTATGACTAAAAAAACTTTCAATTTATAATCACACCCTGTATAATACTCTACAAATATCTTTAACCACTCATAAATGATACTAGTCTTGAACATAATATTAGTTATATTCACTTATAATGTATTATAACAGGTCTTTGTGCACTCCAAGCAAAATGACAGACTTTCATTGTGGGTCTCAATTTTTAATAATAGATATATATACTATTATAACATACACAAGTCATAATCCATAATAAACATGACTAAACTAGGTTTTTCAAAATGCTTATAGCCATGTTTATAATGCAATATGGAGGCGTTATAAATGTTATGAATGTATTTATAGAAATAGAAAGAGTCTTATAGAAATAAAATGTATAGAAAGTCTGTCTGTAAGGCACGCAAAACAAAACTCTCACAATAATTCTAATCTGAAACCTGTGTTTTTATTTAACCTTTTTTTTTATTTCACAAACTATCACCGAACATTAAAATAAAAATTTAAATAAAAAAATTAAAAATGCCCTAATGCCTGAGTTGCTGTTTTATCCATTGCAGTGTGAGGGGCTAAGCTACTGTGTATTCTGATGGACAAGAGGTATCAATAAGTGAGATGTGCAATAAAAAAACATTAAAAAAAGAAGAAAATATGTGATGTCTATTGTAATGGAAGGGTTAATAATGGTGTGCCCTGTTAATTATTGTGTGCATGTCAAAATAAATAATAATAAATATTAATACATGTGTTTTGTTCATAGACTGGGCCTAAATACAGTTGTACATTATACTGCAAAAAGTATTTACTTAGGTTTTAACCATTTCTTGGCTAAAGGTGTATAAAAACAAGCACCTAGACAAGCAGACTGTTTCTACAATCATTAGTGAAAGAATTGGTCACTTTCAGGAGCTCAGTGTATTCCAGCGCTGTACTGTGATTGGATGCAGCGCCTGTGCAAAAAAGTCCAGTCGTGAACTTTTCTCACTACTAAATATTCCACAGCCAACTGTCAGTGATATTGCTATTACACTGTGGAACTTTCAATAATATAGTTAATAACTTTAATATTATAACTTTATATCATGTTATAATCTCATTTAAACATCAAACCAATGATAAAATTAATGTTGTGTGTTTGTTTCTAATCACTCTTTCCACTCTGACACACATGAAGCCCCCCTGAGCTCTGTGCCCCGCCGGCTGGTGTTTATTGTACACCCTGTCCCGGTGCAGATGTGCAGCTGCAGAGGCCAGCGGACCCCGAGCCGTGGCACAACAGGACACACACTCTCTGACTGCTCTGAGAGAGGACACACACAGCGCAGGTCTGAGGAACCTGTGCTGAACTCCACACACTCCTGAACGCTGACCAATAGGGGACGGTTTCATGAGTTCATTGCCTTATCAGCTCAAGAGCTGTGGAGTAGTGAGAGAGTGCACTGTTGTGTTAACAGCTTATTCAAGAGCACTGGAATGGCCTTATTGCCTAATAGAGAAGTAAAACTGCCTTAGTGGTATTAGCCTGATATAGAGCATTACAACTGCTGTAGTGTTATTAGTCTGTTATAGAGAAGTAAATCTGCCTTAGTGTAAATAACCCTTTATAGAGAGGTCAAATTGTTGGTGTTATTAGACGGTTATAGAGCAGTAAACTTGCTGAAGAGGTACTATTCTGTCATGCAGCAGCAAAACTGATTTCATGATTTCATGTTATAAGACTGTTATAAAGCGGTTAAAGTACCTCAGTGTTATTAGTCTGTTAAAGAGCGGTGAAACTTATTTCTTGTTATAAGTCTGTCATAGAGCAGTAAAACTGCACTTAGTGTTATAAGCTTAGTGATATTAGCCTGTTATAGAGCAGCAAAAGTGTTGTAGTGTAATTAACCTGGTATAGAGCAGTAGATTTGCCTTAGTCTTATTAGCTTGTTATAGAGTGGTAAAAGAGTCGTAGTGTTATTAACTTGTTGTAGAGAAGTAAAACTGAATTACTGTTATTAGCCTGTTATAGAGGAGGAAATCTGCCTTAGTGTTATTAGCCTGTTATAGAGCAGCAAAAGTGTTGTAGTGTAATTAACCTGGTATAGAGCAGTAAATCTGCCTTAGTCTTATTAGCTTGTTATAGAGTGGTAAAAGAGTCGTAGTGTTATTAACTTGTTGTAGAGAAGTAAAACTGACTTACTGTTATTAGCCTATTATAGAGCAGTAAATCTGCCTTACTGTTATTAGCCTGTTATATAGAGGAGGAAATCTGCCTTAGTGTTATTAACCTGTTATAGACCGGTTAAAGTGTCGTAATGTTAATAACCACTTATAATGCGGTAAAAGTGGCGTAGTTTTATTAACCTGCTGTAGAGCAGTAAAACTGCCTCGGTGTTATTAATCTGGTGTAGAGCAGTTAAACTGACTTAGTGTTATTAGCATGTTATAGAGCGGTAAAAGTGTCGTAATGTTAATAACCTGTTATAATGCGGTAAAAGTGGCGTAGTGTTATTAACCTGGTGTAGAGCAGTAAAACTGCCTTAATGTTCTTAGATTGTTATAGAGGAGGAAATCTGTCTTAGTGTTACTAGCCTGTTATAGAGCGGTAAAACTGCTGTAGATTTATTAGCCTGTTTTAGAGGAGTAAATCTGTCTTAATGTTTCTTAGATTGTTATAGAGCAGCAAATGTGCCTAATGTTATTAATCTGTTACAGAGCAGTAAATCTGCCTTACTGTTATTAACCTGTTATAGAGGATGTAAAACCGCCTTACTTTTTAGAAGAATGTTCTAGAGCAGCTATGGTTGTTCTGAAGCTTTTAGCTCTCCTCACTTAAATCTAAAGAGAATGAATAAGAATTTGGATGAATATGAGTTTATTCATATCAAATTCATTACAATTAAAGTACAAAAATATCACAGTTCATATCCAGCAAAATTATTTACACACAGCAAAGCAAAAAAACAAACAAAAAAAAAAACCCACAAGCATTAAATGGTAATTTCTTTCTAATGATGCTTTAAGGCTGCTTGATTCTGCTCCAGTTTAATGGGGATGTTCGTCACTTTACTACACTTGCTGTGTTGTGCCGTGAGACTTCAAACTATTATTTACAAGCAACAGAGCTGTAAGACATATCGTTAGCAATATTAGCATACGCTAATTTAGCGTTATTATCGCTAACTGATTAACTGAGATTTTAAAGCATTCACACAGTAATAGATTTCAGTAATCTTACATAAAGACACAGATAGAGCAGCTTTTCAGATAAATGCTTAGCCTTAAGGCATATTTACACTTCTGTATAGCTGTAGTCTACATATACAACATAGCCTGATATGTACCTTGCCAGAAATGTACATACACATCACTCAACAGAGACAGTTGCAGCTGTGACTGGTCTGCTGAGGCTTGTGTTCCTGCCTACAGGACACATTCCCACCTTAGTTGCAGAAAATGCAGAGCAGCGCAAACACAAGAACGTACAAGTATAAACGCTGACAACAGCATAGGCTGCTCATAAGTCTATGCTATAGACTCTGTTTTGTATAAACAGGCTTTTTCTGAACTTTAACATCTCAGTTCAAGCTATCTGAATAAAAACTGGACAATTACATCTTCTTTACTGTAGAATTAAAGACGTTTTAGAGTTTCTGCAGATATTATCAATTCTAGAGCTGCTCATTAATAGTGTTATCGGATACAGGCAATTTAGAATAGAGACGGTTATGAGACAATGTGAGATATGTTTACACTTATTCTCCTCACGTTCTTATTCTTTACAAAATGACAATTCACTCATCCTGTGCTAGCGCACCTGAATTTTCTCAGTATCTAATTACCCAGCCTTTCATGACCTGGGTCAGGTGAGAACACATGTCCGCATTGTCTCAGGACCCTGGGGTTGAAACTCAAGCCGACAGGAATTAAAGAGATACTACAGAATTCTGCCCCACTTTATTCAGACAGCTCCACATAGCTAACCTGCTGATGATCAGGTTATACACAAATCTGATGTAGCTGATCTCAGTCGAGTGATTGACTGATTAAATGTTTGTTCGCTGAGAACCGTCCAGATAAAGTGTTTAAAATAAAATAATGAATCAAATAATGTTCAGGTGGCCATCATTTCCAAAATATAAAGGCAACAGGCATAACCAGCATGAACCAGCATTAAAAACTATAACTAAAAAATAATAGAAAACAATAAAAACATTAAAAACAAAACAATGCAGAACTTCAGCAATGGATTTTGTATCACAAATGAAGGTACTAGATATGTATACAAGTACAAAGTCAAGTCAGAATATCATGAAACGTCCATGTTTCTACATTCGCTGTCTATTTTATCAGCTTCAATGAGCATGTGATGGAGCATTTTTATTATATAGTCTGCAGTTCAACTGCAGACTACCTTATTATATATTATCCACCTTTCACCCTGTTCTTCAAAGAACAGGACCCAAAATGGGTCATTCTCACCACATGTGAGTAAATTATTCACAGCGGTGCTGCTGGAGTTTTTAAACAACTCAGCAACTGAGAATAGTCCACCACCCAGAACAAGTGTCCTGTGGGCAAAGTCATCCTGTGACCACTCATGAAGGACTAGAGGACTTGACTAACGCAAACTGTGAAGCAAAATCAGAGTTTCGGTTCTTAGACTTTACATCTAAAAAGTGAAGCAGCTATAGGTAGGAGTGTCTAATATAGTGAAGGACAGTTAGTGAACAGTTAGTGTTTAAGAACTCCAGCAGCACTGCTTTCTCTGATCCACTCATACCAACATTCCAACACTCCTAGAGTCACCGCAGTGCTGAGAATGACACACCACCCAAATAATACCTGCTTTGTGGTGGTTCTGAGGGGTCCTGAGCATTGGAGAACAGGGAGAAAAGCATATTATAAAGTACGTACAGAAACAGATTGACAACAAATGTGATTATATAACAACAATGCTCCTTTATGCTGAGTGAAGCTGATATAATGGTTAATAAGTGCAGACATAATGAAGGTAATCATAATATTCTGACTTTACTGTGTATCTATCTTTTGTAAAGTGCAACAGTAAGAGAAAGTGAGAGAGAGAGAGAGAGAGAGAGATGATTTGAAACAGAGGGGGAAAAAAGAGGGAGGCGAAAGAGTGAAAGAGACACAGAAAGAAAGAGGGGAATAAAAGGAATTAAATAGCAAAGACAAAAGAGTGAAAGAAGAGAGAGACAAGGAGGTAGACAGAGAGAAAAAGAATTCAAGAGCAAAATAAGCTCACAAAAGGAGCTTAAAAGACAGGGGAGGGAGAGAGGGAAGGAGAGAGAGAGAGATGACGAGCGAGAGCAGGAAGAAAGGAGTAAGGTGGACAGACTGGGGGCTGTGGATAGTACGGGAGAGAGACAGAGAGAAAATAACAAGAAGAACTTAAAAGACAGGAGAGAAAAAACAGGGGAGAGAGAAATAGTGAGAGAAAGAGAGACAACTGGGAGAGAGAGAGTGAAAAAGAAAGTTAGAGTTATACAGCAAAAAAAGAGCCCAAAAGACAAAAAGATGAAATAGAGTGAATGAGAATGAGAGAGACAATGGGATAGACAGAGATAAAGAGACAATGGGCAGAGAGAGCAAAAAAAGAAAGTAAGAAAAAAAGAAAAAAAATGGCCCAAAGGCTGAAGAGAGAGATAGAGAGATAGAGAGAGACAATTGGGAAGACAGAGACAACAGATATAGTGAGAAAAAAAAAAGAAATAATGAGGAAAAGAAAAAAGAGCCTAAAAGATGAAGAGAGACATAGACAGAGGGAGATGATATGGATAGAGAGTAAGGAAGAAAGTAGGGAATGAAAAGCATAGGAAAAAAAGGAGCCTAAAAGACAGAAAGAGAGGGAAAGAGAGAGAAAAAGAGAGCGAGAGATGAAGAGCGAGAGCAGGAAGAAAGGAGTGAGGTGGACAGACTGGGGGCTGTGGATAATACGGGTGCTTGTTGTGATTATTGGTGGAGCGTGTTGGGTTACGGTGTGGGGTGAAAGGCAGCTTTGTTCCTGCTGCCCCCGGCCGTGCGGCGCTGACCCTGATAAGGTGGCTGGATGGCATTACAGGAAGCTGGACGCTCCTCAGGAGACTCGCATTCTCCTCTTTACTTCCTGCTGGACTGGCTGCCTACAGGGAACAGGGAAAAAGACACCGTTCCATCAGAGCGGGAGTTACAAGGGCTTCCCGGAACCCCAGCACACACCAACATACACCCAACCGGACTACTTTAACCAGGAGCAGAACAATAGTCGTTAGGATTAAAGACCTAGAATTCTAAATAAAGAAGGTGAATGTCTGAAGTATCAGCTTTTATTCAAGTCAAGCTCTTGAGATGGCAGCAGTAATGTGGACAAGCATTGTCCTGTTGAAAAGGAAAGGGACATTAAGCAGGTCAAAGTACCTATTTGAAGACGAAGGTGATCTGCCATTGCTCCAAACAACCATGGCACCAGACCTGTGATTTGCATTTTTTATTTTCATTAAAAGCTGATGCCCGTAAGTTTTGAGATTTGGGGGATTTAGGGCCCTCTCTGGTGAGAATAGGTAATTGCACCGAGCATGTGTATAATTCGTTTTAAACTGGGCGGGTGTGATGCGGCCTCCTTTCAGAGCAAATGAACCTGATTCAAGGTTATTTTCAGTGAGAGAGAGAAAGAGAGAGCGCTCAGTCAGAAACTTCTGATGAAAATGTCTTCAGAGGATGTAAGAGAGTTATTATATACGGTTGTCAGTTTTGTCAGTGTAAATGAATGAGCTCCTGAGGTCTGAGTTTCCTCTTCTGAAGTCTCCCTCGCTCAACCAGCTTAGTAAAACTCGGAGTCGGATCCTCTTTTAGAGGCTTTACATGTGATATAAGTACGTAAAGACACGCGACGTGGCCAGAAGAACTCCCACGAAAACCGAAAAACCTGAAACCCCAGTTTTTAGAATTAATATATATTTTGTCCCTTCTCCACTCAGAAATGCAAAATAATACGGACTGACACTTTAAATATAAAAATGAATGTAGTTTTGAAAATGAGTGAATGAGTCCTACACAAGTCCAAACATTGGCCAGATTGTTGCCATGCCTGTGTAAGATTTGTTTAAATAAAAAAAATAAATAAAAATATATTTTTTATCCTACAGTGTTTAGGTGTAGCCAGGACCTCATTAGCATAATAGTTTAAGGTAGTTTAAGGCAACTAAGGTCCTGTTCGTATTTATAACATTTTCTTTGCATAACAAGGGCGCCGTGTTTAAAGTGACTGAAAATATAGTTTTTTGAAAATGCTCTACTGGGTGATGATGATTTACGAAAGTTGTCCATGTTTTGTGATTGGACAGGTAATTTAGCAGCTTTGTAAAAAGTATGACTTATAAAACAATGGAGAAAAAAAGCAATAAGCTGGATACATGTTTAAAAGTTTTTAAAAGTTTTCATATGTTTCATAAACCCTCCAGTAGACATAAACACTTTCTGTACTGCAAAACAGAAGCTTTTTTGTTGGAACTCTGCTTTGCCCCAAACTGAAATATGATCCAGTGTCTACACTACTGTTTGGATAGAACTGTTGCTAATGCAAATGTTGTTATATTACAACAAACAAAACTTCATGGTAGAAACTACTGTCTGCATGCGGAAGAGTTTTTACTAAAAAAAAGAGCAGTGTAAAGATTTAATTACAGATGACTCCCAGGGGAGTAGCAGACATGGTAAACCAAATAAACAAACCAAGCGACACTAACTCGAGGAGAAAGAGAAACAATGCTTGGTATGTTATGGTTAAGTTGGCAATACTTCACAATGAGAAGGGAATGCAAACAGGTTTATACAGCCCATGATCATGAGGCACAGGTGCAACTAATCAGTATTGAGGGGAAAATGTGTGAGAACAGTTCCTGGGTGGCTGGTAGAAAATATGATCTTAACACAACTCATTTCCAAACCACCAAACCTATCGGCATAGATACATTCACATAAGTCTTTGCTATTTAAACGATGCAGCTGCAAGGCATTTCAATAATTTAGCTTTGGGTGTAATATAGCAATGATCATTGCGATGCACCTTGTGCAGGGCTCTTCATCTTTATCAAACTGACTTTCTTGACAGGTGGTAAACTGTTGTTAAAAAACAGGGAAAACTTCTAAAACAGAAGCTCTTTTTATCCCAAAGATTTAAAGTTTAAAGTGCTAATGAGCACTGATATCAAAAAAAGGAGAGATTGGTGTGGCCTTTTGCTGAATTTCCAAGCTCAGCTATAATGTATAAAGCTAAAAGTTTGTTGTGCTCGGATCAGACTACACGATTTTAGCCCGATTTTGACCCGATTTTGTTGGTGCCGACAAATTGCATGCGTCGGATCCCAATTTCAGTGTCGCGAGCGACAAACCTTATTGTAGTGTGACACAGTCAAAGATCAGTAATTTGACATGATTGAAGCCATCTGAGCGTCCGACGGAAAGACAAGCATGTTAGAATTTTTTGTATTTTATCGCCTAGTTTGACATGCTCCGCGACCTGCTCCCTGACGCTGACCAATAGAAAGAGAGAGCGTTCTGTGGTGCACAGATTTAAACATGGTAAAAAGGAAGAGGTACGGTGCTAGTGCAGTTTCTCTGGACCAGCGAAACAGAAGAATAATCTAATAATCATCTAATAATCTACTTCATCCATGAGATATTCTGTTTACAGGCACTGAACCCTAAGTAGCTACATCTTTGCCATACCTCAAGTTCTCTCTGGAGTACACAAAGCATGTAATGTCCATTTGGGTCACTCAGGAACCCAACAGCCCACAGTCGCTTTTTCCTCTTTTTTTTTGTTTTTCTGAGCACAAAAGTGCTACCATCACCCAAAGGCTTCTGTAGCCATGATTTTTAGATTCTATGCTTCCCCCCATGATGACCTACGAACTCACGCGAGGACGTGGACGATGATTGCTCAGTGACTAACGTGTACGACACAAAACGAAGATAACTGCTTCTGCTTCTGACATAGTGAACATCACGAGAGACAAAATTGTTTTGTAGTCTGAGCTTGGCATTAGTGTTGAGAACATTTCGAGAAGCCATGCTGCTAAACCATTGTTGGACAGTTCAATTTATTAAAAGAAACAAATAAATGAAACATTATGAGACCTTCCTGACAGATGTACTGTGATTGCTCAGCATACTGATAATCAGCTCTGTATGATAAATGTAATGGCTCTGTATTGTACTCTCTGCTCTGGACACTAAAAACAGGATAACAGGCCATCCAGTAAGAGATCAAGTGTCAGGGGCAGCACTCTTTAAATGCAATAGAGAAAACACAAATTGGTTCAAAATGACAAGCAGACACAGATCACCACAGCCTGGAGCTAAAGCTGCCCATTTCCCACACTCTAGTATTTTATTTCTCCCCCGAGGGCCGCTTTTATTATTTGTGAGTTTCACTCTCTTTCTTTCATTACTAACTGTAGCTGTCTCTATTGTCCAGGGCAGGCTTCTACTCACGTCTGACATTAGGATTGGTGCCACTATAGGTTCATGTTTATTAACCTGCTCTATAGAGTCCTATTCTTTTGGCAATACTTCTCTGCAGGGACTACATGTGTGTGAGTGCAACGTCAAGTAGTCAGATGCATTCATTAGAAAAGAGTTTTCACAAACATTTGGACATATAGTGTACCTTAAAGCATTAACCTGTTAAAGTTCCACCTTAAAATAGCACTGGAGTTACAGTTTGATGCATATAAGTAAAGCACCACTTAAGGTGGAAAGGAAATGAAAAAAATGAAAGGAAAAGAAGCTGGTGAATAACTTTAGCTTTGAGTTTCGTTATAGTTTTACAGGGTGGTTAAATTACAAAAGCATGGTTCACGAGAGTTCTCATCGTTTTTGATTGGACAGACTTGTAAAACGATGGCAAAGAAAAGGCATTACACTGAATACAATTTTAAAAGTATATATTTTTTTGGAATATCCTGTACTTTAACAGCACAACTTTTGGTAACTTTTATTAATAGTAATTCTTCTAGATATTTTAGATATCCAACTTTAACAGGAAGGAGCCATTTGACGGAAATTCAAACCAAGCAAGTCATTTGAATGACGTTAGCTTTGAGTTTCTTTATGATTTCACAGGGTGGTTAAATTACAAAAGCATGGCAGACAAAGCCATATCTTTCTACTATGTTTTATACAATAAAGATTAAAAGACATTTAATCAAAACCCTTGAAACACACAAAGCTTCGCCGGTCTAACAGGAAAACTAATGCTGATTTATACAGATTGTAGGTATTAAATAGTTTTAAATAACTGATTTGCCATGAGAAAAAACTCAGTGTTCAAAAAGCTACAGGCCATCATTGGCTAGAACAAAGCAAAAATCCAGAAATAATAATAGTAACACTTTATTTTAAGGAACACAAATTAGGCGCTTATGAATGTCTTATTATTTGCTTAATAAAGCCTTAATTACACATTTCTAAATGATTTATTCACTCTTTATTAGGCTTCATTATGTGTAAGTGTTATTGGTGCTTAATTAGGGGTCTGTGATTAATTAAATATTTATTCAGTTCTTTTTTTTTTGTGTCTAATTAATGATGAACCAAACCTGACGTTAGAATATGGTACACATCTTAGTCTATTAGTGGCTTATTAACCCCTTATTAACTCAATAAACTCCAGCACAGCCATAACCTTGCCAGACTCACATAGATCAAACTGCTGCCAATTATAGGCTTCACTAATAACATGTAGAATTAGCTAATAGTTAATGCTTAATAATCTGTGTAGTTAACAGGGTGCTAACATAACTGTTTATTGTGCACTATAAGAACTAATACAGCTATTATTAATCATTTACACATAACAGACCGCTAATTAAGCACCAATAACACTTACACAGAATAAAGCCAAATAAGTAGTGAATAAATCATTTACAAATGTGTTATTAAGGCTTTATTAAGCAAATAATAAGACATTAATAAGCGCCTAATTTTTGTTCCTTAAAATAAAGTGTTACCATAATGAACAGTAGTTGTGCGGCGATACGTACAAATACTTGAGTGATTCTGCACGTTCTGTTACCCGAACCCTGCCTTCACAATCCCACTTCTCAGAAACTACAGAAATGCGACACTCATTACTGATACCAGCAGCTTAACACGCATATTCATGGGTGTGTATTCTAACAGAACACAAATGAATGAATACCTTATTCATCAAAGAGATCGAGAACAAACACAACCCGTGATTAGCGAGCCACTCTGTATTTATGGGCTGAAACCCAATAAGGAAGCTCTAGTTCATAAAAAATAGTCCAAAATGGTGCATAACCTGACTAAACCAGTTCAGAGTCGAGTTTGAATTCCTTTACCAACCAAAACTACACTGAAACAGTGACCCAGGCTTCAGTCAAGGTTCTCATAACAGTGGAATGGAATTTAGGTTGCCCTTTTCTCACCTTCGCACCAGGACTTTTCAATTCGGTTTGAATCAAAAGAGCAGATGGGAAAGGTACCGCAAACCATGGTCTGGACTAATCCTGATCCTGAGTCCCAATGGACTCAAAAGTTATGTGTTTTATGTGTTATGTGTTTGCGTGAAACCTGAAAGCCCTTTTTTTTAGATGATACTTTTTTAAAAGCCCTATCCGGACAGGATAAATTTCTCATAAATATAAAAATATCTTACACTTCTATTCAGTGATAAAACTATTACATCCGGTCTGCAATTGAAAAAAAAAAAAACAGCAGAACCAGTGAGTTTTTAGTCTTTCTTGGTCACATGACATTGTGTTCATAGCTCCTCCATTTCCACTCGCTGTTGTGTATACGTGGATCTCTGTGGAAACGCGTGCCCAAAGCGCAATTTCGGTGCGTAGCAGTGGACAAATAGCTATTTTATTAAACGCAAGGTAAAGAAACTCAGAGATGTCCGTCTTGAAGAGATTACTGCAATTCTGAGTCACCCCGTGACATTCTGGCACCACTACCCACCAAGTTTAATTCCTGTCAGTAGTTGATTCCTTCTGGGTGCAACTATTTTTGATGATGAATGTAAAGCTAAAACAAATTATAATGTGACCTGTGATTTCATACTTCTGATATGTACTGCATCTTCTATATTAAGCTCATATTGGTTTGCATGTCTGAGACCAATCACTCCTGTAGACAGGTCTTTATATACTGTATAAATATTGTGTGCAAATATAAACAGATGGAAGCATTAATCCTTACACAAAGTTAACATAAGCCACACAAATAAATGCACATGCACGGTTAAATGTGGCAAAACAAATACACTTGCACAAAAAGGACAATGTGATCCTTTATCATTGCTTCCCAGCACAGTATAAATAACTCATCGGTAAATAAAAAGAAGAAAAGCCAAATGGCGGATCATCATGGATGCTCTCAGAAGTTTTGAAGGGCTGATGTGAATGAGTATAGATGTGAAGGTATACTGCATATAGATGAGTATGTATTGGGATTTGGGACTTAAGTGTCAAGACTTGATTTGGGACATGGCCGCCTTGACTTGGGACTTCAGGAGTATCAAGAGTTAAAAATTCACTTGGGACTTGAATATAAAGACTTGAATCTGGATTAATTTTTATCGACTTAGGACTTGACTCTGGATTCACTTGTATTGACTTGGGACTTGACTCTGGATTTATTTGTATTGACCATAGACTGTGTATAGCTGGACAGAGCATCGTCTCTCTAAAGGTCGGGCGCCCCCTGCTGTTCAGTTTCAGAAAGCTGTGTAACCCCACCTATCCCCATAGGGTTCAATGGCAAAACAGACAACTTTCAATCACGTTTTTTTTTTTTTTCAATATACTGTAATTCTACCTTCATGATTTAAACGCAACAGCTAGTGTAACCTCTGCTTATACCGTCAAAGTTTTATATCCCCACAGAATTCGTTTTTTAAAACTTTATTCAGCTCTATTCAAAAAGGTGTGGTTATTGTAAAAGGGCTGGGTTACACCTAGCATGGGGTGGGACCAATGACTGTATGGGTGGGACCAATAACAGACCGTCGGCCTGTGACCTACTGTGATAGCTCTGTCAAGGCAGCCCTCTGGGGCGGGTTTATTCAAATGAGTAGGCTGTCTCTCCACAGTCTTTCTCCCTCCTCTGGTCTCTACTGCGCAGACTCGGGTATCAGGATCGCCAACATGGCGGAAGATTTTTGCTTTATTTTCATTGAATGAATGGGAACAGCAACACGGCGTCCATCTTTTTTAGTCTCTGGTATTGACTTGGGACTTGACACTGGATTCACTTGTATCGACCTCGAACCTGACTCTGCATTTGTTTGTATTGACTCGGGACTTGACTCTGTATTTGTTTGTATCGCCTTGGGACTTGACTCTGGATCTGCTGGTATCGCCTTGGGACTTGACTTGGATTTCTTGCATTGACTTGAAATTAGACTCAGTATTTAAGTGTCAAGGCTTGACAATTCAGTGACTTGGTCCCACCTATGGTATGGAAGATGTTGATAGGGTTAATAGGCAGTGTGAGTGAGTGTGTGTATATGGTAATACTTACTGTGAGCACTATGTGTGGCGCTGTTGGGTCTGCTGCTCTGCTGCGGCTCGCACTGGGAAAATTTGGGGCCAAGCAGGGGCAGTCTGGGTCGCCCTGCATCACTGTCGGGAGAGCGAGGAATCTTGGGTCGGGTTGCCAAGCCAGGGGCGAGGTCACTGCAGGGTGAGAACAGATGATTAGGCTTGCAAATCGGAAGATACGTACAGTACGTTTCACTGGGTTTTATTCAATTCTGTGTCCCTGTTTAATTTGAGATGATAGTGTTGGATATGGACAATATTTAATCAATGGAAAAAAAAGAGTTCTGAGACATTATTCCATGTTTACTGGTAACAGTCAGGGTACAAGGATGCATTGCATAATAGCGATGTTAACCTTCAAGCTCCAGTATAAAACAATAGAAGCAAACTTCAGACAAAACCATTTTTTAAATAAAAGAGTGAGGGAATGAGTATAAACACAATCACATAAAAAGCCCTCATCTCAGCAGAAATCCATCACATTATGAAGCAGTTCATTGGGAGCTAAGTGTCAGATTACAGGCTTACTAAGTCTGAATTAAGCTCCTCTGTTGGGAAAACTTTGTCTCAGTGAACAACAATACCACAGACTACAAAAGCCCACAAAGAATTGAGATCCGTCCAACCTGTTTTAACATCCGTGTTAGGAATAAGAATGGATACCAGTGGACAATGTAGCAAAAACAATAGTGTCACAATAATGGGAAAAAAAAGAATAGAAAAAAAGAAAAAAGAATTTCCTGATTATCTGGCACTAAATGTGTCATCAAATTTTGTTACACAAGCTAGCTAGTAGGGTACATTCATATAGAGCTTTTTACAACTGATTTTACCATGTAGCTTTACAGAAAGCTCCATGGTACCATAACAAAGAGTTAAATACAACATAAAATACATGACTGCTAGTAAGTGTCAATAGCAAGGAAAAAGTCTCTCAGAGCTGAAGGAGAAACCCTGGCAGGGACCAAGGCTCACAAGGGGGACCTATCCTCCTTTGGTCACAATACTTAACAATAAATAATGATAGAGTCTCTATACACTCACATAGGTCTAATATATTCAGCTGTTCTGATACAACTGTATCAGTTATGATTATTACAATAAGTAAACAAAAATGGCAGCAGGTCAGTAATGATGGTCTGCATGATTAAGATGACCATACGTGCTATTTTCCCAAAACGTGTCCTCTTTTTGGGCTCTAAAATTTGGTAAAATATCGGGTATTTCAAGTTCAGATTTTTTTTTTTCAAATACAGTGGTTTAAAAAAAACATTCATACCCCTTAAACTATTTAATTGTGTCAGCCTAAAACCACAAACATTTATGTGAATGTATTTTACTGAGAGGCCATTTTCTTGCCTCCAAGGTGAATCTCTTTCTTAGTCTCAGATCTTTTGTAACCACCAACAGATTTTCTTCCAGGATTGCCCTGTATTTAGCTTTATCCATCTTCCCATCAACACTGACCATCTTATCTGTCCCTGCTGAAGAAAAGCATCCCCACAGCATGATGCTGCCACCACCATGTTTCACAGTAGGGATGGTGTGTTCAGGCTGATGAGCAGTACTACTTTTTTGCCACACAAAACACTTTGCATTTAGGCCAAAATGTTCAGTTTTCGTCTCATCTGACCACAGAACCTTCTTCCACATGTTTGCTGTGTCCCCTACATGGGCAAGACTTACAACTGTTCTGTCCTGTTGACAGAATACTCTTGCAAGCCACTGTAGACTTGTTTAGACCCGCATTCTCACCATCCCAACTGATCTGGATCAGAGAAGTTATGAACGAGGAAAATAATTGGGATTTCTCAAAATACTCAACGTGATTTCTTGTTTCTGTATCAGCAGCTACATGCTTACATAGTAAGATACTCTATTTAGGCTGTGTGTGTATATATACATATACTAAACTTCTAATTCAGTACCCTAATCAAATTCAATGTACTTACTTTTTAAGGTCATAATAAGATAGGAACTGATCAATAATTGTGAATTGGCCTCCATGTATGTCTTTTTCATTTTGACTATTGTCTTGTTGATCTGAGACTGGTGTATCTATCCCTAACAGGATGGATGCTGGTCTTTAAAAAGAGGGATGCGATTCCAGTACATTTCTACTGGCTGACTTTGCATAATGTTATTTCCTTATGATATGATAAATCAAAAACAATGTAAATACCTATGAAAAAAATGAATGAATCGCATTTTATAGCTCTGCTAGCTATAAAGATGGTTATGGTGAACGGAAAGTCATCTGCATAAATAAGTAACTAAGTAACAACTCAGAAACCGAGTGTCTGATAACCTTTACCCACATGAAGACAAATCTTCATAAATTATGAAAAAAGTAGAAATAATTATACGTAAAAAGTATAATTAAGTATAATTTTTCCCCATTATTCCGTCATCATTATTAATATACTTATGAACCTGTAGAGGTGAGTGATATAATAATATGTTATTGTTTTAGTAAAATATTTAGGTACAGTTAGGTCTCTCAGAGTATTTTATGCCTGGATTTATTGTGATAAATGATATAATAGTCATTGTAAGAGCATTTTGAGAACTGTATGCCACTGATATAATGATAAATAATTAGAAATGCACTGAAACGAACATTTGTGGCCAAAACTAAAACCAAACAAATATGGAAAGCTTTATTATATCAGAAATGTTATATATGTATATATATATATACGTATATATATATATATATATATATATATATATATATATATATATATATATATATATATATATATACACATTGCATTAAAAAATAGCAAAACATTTTTAAAAATGCTGTTTTTATTATCGAACACAAAAAATGTTGAGCACTGAACTTGCAAATTGATCTCATCTTTAAAAATGTCATTCTATGGTATATGTTTTTGGCTGTTTCACTTATTTGCCCAAAAACGATGAATTGAATCTTTTTTTGTCAAACAATTTTAGTTGCTGAATATCTGGTGCACATGTAATAACAATGCAGTTACTTCCTTATAAAGATCAATGAAATTCTAATTATCAAAAAATATATATATTGTTAAAATAAAACAATTCAAGTTAATGACTTCTCCTCACTAAGTAAACACACTGGACAATACTAAGGCAAGCAAAAATGATTGACGTTACCTGCATATATTGTATAATAACTCCATAGGGGAATTATAGGGGCAGGTCTAATGACTATATATCTTTCTAAATAACATTTGAAGATCCCTTCTTTTAAGAGAGAATAGCCAGGTGTCACGTCTTTGCCCTGTTTCCTGTCTGTTCCCATGTTTCCTGTCTGTTTTCCCAGTGTTTCTCGTCTCCCTGTGCGTCCCCCAGTACTTTTCCATTCACCAGTGTCTATTTGTAGCTCCGCCCCCTCATTACCTGTTTCACAAGGTGTTCGTAGTTTCGTGTGTATGTTTCCTGTGTATATATAGCCCTAGTGTTTGTCGGTCTTTATACTAACCCCTGTTGTTCTGTACTTCCTGTGTTTGCATTCTCGTTTTCACAGTAATAGCCCGTGTTTATTTCTTCTTGTTTATTTCTTGTTTATTCCTTTATGTTCATGTTCCTTGCCCTGTTAGATTATTCTGTCATGTTTTACTTCCTCATTTATTAGCCTCCCTGTTTGTTCATCATTATCTCTCGGGCAAAGACGTGACACCAGGCCCCTAAACAGTTTCATTTGAAATGTTACATCATTTTCAAGCGTATTTATGTGTTTTCTGCCGGTATACACGCGGCACCCCTGCTCAGGACCTCGGCGGCGTGTTTGAAGAGGGCGAGTTTATTACAGCAGGAGGATTCAGGTTTTCTTCAGCTCAATCAGCCCTTTGTTCTGTGCTGGTTGAAAGGCATGTCACAGATGCACCGGAGCCACTGCTTACTCAAAGCTCCAATACTATAGCCTGCAGCCATTAACCATTTAAATGTTGTGGCTTAAACTTATGTGCCATTGAGTCTGCCCTGTCTTTTTTAGTAATGTGATTTCTCAGTGCTGTGGTCATATTCAGATAATGGGTCAAAAACATTATCTTAAAATCTAACAAAGCTGTAGGTAATTTTTTTCTTTTATTTTTTTCTTTTTATTTATAGCATTACAAACAGAATGCAAAACAAACAGAATGAAGACTTTAAATTTAATTATTTAACATGAATATGTAATTATTATTTGGTGGTTACACTTAAAACCACGAGGAAAATCAGTAAAAAGTAAAAAAAAATAAAAATAAAAACTTAAAGAAATGGTTAATGATCAGCTCCTCTTTCAGAGTATTCAGGCTAGAGGGGGTGAACAATTTTACAGCCCCCCAGTCTGACCAAGCAAAGCAGGATAACACAAAAAGTGTGTATGTGTGTGTGTGTGTGTGTGTGTGTTTGTGAGAGAGCATCATAAACAATCAGGGCATAAATACAGCTGAAATGAATCTTCTGAAACAATAAGGGTTTGTATTCGGGTTCAAACCCGAGCTCCTCATCTGTCTGTAATTACTGAATTATTCAGCAATTCACTAACAGTTATCAGGATCCACTAAGAATTAATAAATAAGTGTATTAGTTTGTATTTACTTTGGGGTTTTTAATAAGAACTATGATGTTTTTTAGTATCCATTATGAATTGATCTGTGTCTATTATGGGTTAGTCAGTAATTACTTTGATTTTGTAGTGTCCATTATGAATTATTTAGAGTCTGATATGGGTTAGTGGATAAAAAAAATCTGAGTAATTATTAACTAACCCATACCAGACTCTAAATAATTCGTATTGGATAAAAAACATCAGAGTAATTATTGACTATGAATTATTTAGTGTCTGCTATGATTAGTAACTTTTATAACTTTTTAAGGTTCATAGTGAGTTATTCAGTATTTACTATAAATTGTATGCAGCATCTACTAAGAGTGATCCTGTATTTACTAAAAAGTATTCAGTGTCTACACAGGCCATTCTGTAACTACTATATATTGTCAGTATCAATTATAATTGATTCAAGACCTACTTTTAATTGTTTAGTATTTATTACGAATTATTCTGTATCTACTATGATGCATTTTAAATTATTTGGTATTTACTGTGAATCTACTAAGAGTTATTCAGTATTGACAATTAATTATTTATAATCTATTATGCACTTTTCAGTATCTACTATGAATTATTCAGCATGCATTATCCATTATTTAATATTTCATGTGGATTATTCAGTATCTAAACTTTTCAGTTACTACATTAAATAATTAGGGCTGCAAGATAATGGACACTTGGTGTTTTTTCTGCAAATGATTTTAAAATATAAAAACCAATAAACCATAAAACAGATTTCACCAGACAACGATCCAATTAATATTCCACTCTGTGTATCCAATATTGGAATAAAATAAACAATTGGGGCAGATATAATCACAAAAGAAAGTACACACCTCACAGTTCCACATATATTTGATTATATATTTTTATGAGAAAATACCACAGAAATGAAACTTTGAAAAACCTTGGAGTACAGAACAGTGGGAACTTCATTGCAATAACAATGAAGAGAAGTTTTGCGATGCAACTCTAGTCTATAATATTTAGAATCCATTTGAATTATTCACTAATCCTTCCAGTTTCAAGCACACCAATCTAACCACCAATATATTATACATTTATTTATTTTTATTAGTAAAAAACACATGATTTGCCAATATCATTTACTGTATGATACTTGTGTGTCTGTGTTTACAGAGGGACACTGACTGACCTCTGTGAGTGTCCGTTGATGCTGTGTGTGTCAGGCGGCCCCAAAGACTCCTGTGACGAGCGCCAGCACTCAGAGTCTACAGAGGAGAAAACACAACCATTTAAACATGCAGAGACACACACACACGCACACACACACACACACACACACACTTCTCACTCCATTGACATCATTAACACACACACTGCACCGTAAGGAGCTGCTTTGGTGAGGGGGTGTGAAGCACAATGCAGCAGAACTGTTACAGCAGGGTCAGTAAGGCCAGAATACACAGATTATTATTACCTTAGTAAAACACACTGAGATACTCATTAATTACAGTACATACACCATTTTATCAGACACACCAGCTTTTTTCAGTTTTTTTGTTAATTTGTTTTCCTTAACGGCACTCGTAGTTTACTATAAAATTTGTACACTGTATTTTGTAAAATTTTTGTCAACTGGCCTGACCTGGAGAGTTTAAATGGCACAAATAAAGGGGATTAAAAAGGGGTGTTCTAAAACGGTGACTGGTAGTGTATATACAGCTCTTAGACCTCTTACAAATTATGAGTTTCTTTGATTTTACCAAATTGAAAACCTCTGGAATATAATCAAGAGGAAGATGGATGATCACAAGCCATCAAACCAAGCTGAACTGCTTGACTTTTTGCACCAGGAGTAAAGGCATTATCCAAAAGCAGTGTGTAAGACTGGTGGAGGAGAACACGCCAAGATGCACGAAAACTATTAAATACTAGTGTTATTCCACCAAATACTGATTTATAAACTCTTAAAACTTTATGAATGTGAACTTGTGTTCTTTGCATCATTGTCTGCAAATAAGTGCTCTATCTTTATTCTACACATTTTAACGTGGAATGGAAGATTCTGTTTAAACTCCTAAGTAAGTCTGTAATTAGTTATGTAAAAAAAGGCAGAAATTGTCACCAGCAAGATGAAAAAAATATTGATGAGACTGTGTTAAAATATTGTGTTAAAACTGGTCTGCTGCAGAAGCATGAAGTGTTAACCACATTTAGCAAGTCCCTGTTGGAGGAGGGGGACGGTCGAGTTCCAATTAAGTGAGAATGTAATTCACTAGAGCTCCTTGTGAATCTTAAATTAGCACCACTGCAGCCCTGGGGTTTCCTGTACTGAGAGGAGCATTATACTTAATGAGCCACTGGAGTGGACAAGGCTGTGGTCATTACAATGAAAAAAAAGACAAAAAAAAAAAAACACTGCTGCTGTGAATGTACTGCTTCAGATGTCTACAGCAGTTCAGGATGAAGAACATGAAATAATTAGGGTTGTCAATTTTAAAGCGTTATCGCACACAATTAGTTTGGAATCAGTAATGTGATATATTATTTTTATTTTTTTAACAAATTAACTACGCCATCAAGTTTGACCTCAAATTTCGCTCTAATCTGCCCCACCCAGCGTTGCTGGTCAACCTGACGCTGGCGGACCTGCCCATATATAAGACTGGCTCATATGCGCATGGCGTAGGGGTGTGCGCGCGTCCAAACACCACACCTGCCACTCATTTGGTCAGTAGGTCTTGCTGCCCGCATGGTGCATGTGCTTAAAATGTAAAACTCCTTACAACCTGAGAGCTCAGATGTTTACAATAAAGTAAAAAAAAGTATATTAAATTTGTCATGCATTCTTTATTCCAGCATCCCACGTTGGTTTTTATCTCCCTTTAAACATACAAGTATATACTAGTATTTTAATCGACACCACTAATATAAATATAATTGCATTTTATGTTTCTTACATTTATTATTTTATTTACATTTTAAATACCCACTATGAAAACTTGCAACTTTAGAAGAACAAGTACGAATAATCACAGTTAATCACAATAAATTTTTAATCGATTGACACCACTAGTAATAATATTTAGTGCTTTAAAGCAATGTAATATGATACTCAAACTTTCAGTACTGTCATTTTAAAATGCAGTTTAATATGAAGCAACAAACTGCCATATTTGCACTCTAAGTGCCTTTAGTGTCAGTAACTTTTTTATTTAAAGAGCTTATAATACACATTGCCTCTCTTTTCAAATAAAAATAAAGTGATGTGGTGTGTTAACACCAGAGGTGGAAAGTAATGAATTACATTTACTCAATTTACTGTAATTAAGTTTTTAAAATACGTAATTTTACTTTTACTCAAGTACATTTTGACACAAGTAATTTACTTCGCTACATTGAAAAACTCCCAATTACTGAGTAAAAAAATAAAATGCTGGGGCAAAAAAAAAAATCAATTGTCTGAATTACAAAATAAAAACATGTAACTAGCAGTTAAAGCATAGCAATGGCCAGTTAAAAAACAATAATGACCTGTAAAACTAGAAAATTACAGTTTATAGTCACATATATAACCATAACTTTTGGATCATAGAAACCTATACCACTTGTTCTTGAAATTGTTTTGTGGGGTGGTCTGAACAAATACTGCCTGAAAGATCCAAATTATTATGTGGAATAATAGTTCATTAAAAACAATTTAATTCACGATTTGTTGTACTTTTTTACATCAAATAATTAAAAGTAACTATGTAACTTTTACTCAAAGCACATTTTAAATTGAGAACTTTTTTACTTTTATTCAAGTAGATTTTTTTTATTTTTACATTACATTACATTACATTACATTACATTTGGCAGACACTTTTGTCCAAAGCGACTTACAATAGTCAAGTACAATGTAAAATAAGTTTAAAGGTAAAACATCTTTGGATAGGGATAAAAGGAGGTCAAAGGGGAATAATAGGATAGAGGAGTGAAGGAGGGGAAGAAGGAAATGAGGTTAGAAGTAGTTAGTGTGTTAGAGGTGTTAAGAGAGTAAGTGCTCTTTGAAGAGCTCTGTCTTCAGGAGTTTCTTAAAGATAGCGAGAGATTCTCCTGATCTGGTAGTGGAGGTAGTTTGTTCCACCATTGGGGAACTCTGTATGAGAACAGTCTGGATTGCTGAGTGTTTGGCAAAGCGAGGCGACGTTCATTGGAGGAGCGCAGCGGCCGGGAGGTAGCGTAAGCCTTCAGGAGCGAGTGCAGGCAGGAAGGAGCCTGTTCTGTCATCACCTTGTAGGCGATTGTAAGAGTTTTGAATTTGATGCGAGCATCAACTGGTAGCCAATGGAGCTCAATGAGCAGCGGGGTGACATGTGCCCATTTTGGCTGGTTGAAGACCAGACGTGCTGCTGCGTTCTGGATCATCTGGAGTGGTTTTACTACACAGGCCGGGAGGCCAGTTAGCAGGGCATTGCAGTAGTCGAGGCGTGAGATGACGACCGCTTGCACCAGGAGTTGGGTGGCCTGTTGCGTCAAGAACGGTCTAATTTTTCGGATGTTATAGAGCGCAAAGCGGCAGGATCGAGCAACTGAGGCCACATGGTGCGTGAAGGAGAGTTGGTCATCAACTAGAACACCCAGGTTCCTAGCAACCTTTGTCGGTGAGAGAGAGAGAGAGTCGATGCTTATAGAGAGGTTGTGTTGAAAAGATGGTTTTGCTGGTATAACCAGAAGTTCAGTCTTTGAGAGATTTAATTGAAGGTGATGCTCCTTCATCCATGAGGATATGTCAGAGAGACACTGCGATATCCGTGCAGAGATTGAGTGATCTTTAGGTGAGAACGACAGGTATAGCTGGGTGTCATCAGCAAAGCGGACAACGTGTGAGCGGACAACCTGACCAAGAGAGGTGGTGTATATGGAGAAGAGAAGGGGTCCCAGTACCGAACCTTGGGGAACCCCAGTGGATAAGGAGCGGGCTGAGGACAGCTGTCCTTGCCACGACACCTTGAACGAGCGCCCAGTGAGGTACGATCTGAACCATGACAGCACATTGTCTGCGATCCCCATGTTTGAGAGTATAGTTAGGAGGAAATCATGGTTGACTGTGTCAAATGCGGCCGAGAGGTCCAGCAGAATGAGCACTGAGGACTGACCTGCAGCTCTGGCAGTTTTCAACGCTTCAGTCACAGACAACAGAGCCGTCTCGGTAGATTGTCCTTTTTTGAACCCAGATTGGTTCTGGTCCAGAAGGTCATTCTGGGAGAGGAAGCCAGAGACCTGATTTAAAACAGCTCTTTCTAGTGTTTTAGAGAGAAAGGGTAGTAGTGAGACCGGTCTGTAGTTGTCAACCTGGGCGGGGTTGAGAGAAGGCTTTTTAAGCAGTGGTGTCACATGTGCTTGTTTGAAAGCAGTCGGGAATACACCAGAAGTTAAAGAGGCATTGATCGTGTGAGTGATAGCCGGAATGATTGCAGGTGCGATAGTTTGCAGTAGGTTTGAAGGAATTGGGTCAAGCGGACACGTAGTAGGACGGCTACGTGTTAGGAGAGCCAGTGTCTCGTTCTCAGTGAGAGGAGTGAACGAGGAGAAAGCAACGCCTTCGGTGGAGGGACACCGGGCAGTAGAGGATGTAGTAGGACTGCTACATTGTGCATCAGTAAACTGGTTGCTGATGGCCGCCACTTTGCCAGTAAAGAATGAGGCAAGTGTTTCAGCCGTAAGGCATGTAGCCGGAGGAGGAGGCGGAGGGTTGAGTAGTGATTTAAATGTATCAAATAGTTTCCGGGAGTCTGTGAGAGAGCAGAATTTATTGTGATAAAATTCAGCTTTAGCAATAGTGAGGTTGGCTGAAAAAGAAGCCAGGAACAGTTGGTAATTTTTTAGGTCTGCTTGTTTTTTGTTTTTTGTTTTTTTGCCATTTTCTTTCGGCAGCTCGGAGTTTGGAGCGTAGTTCCCTGAGTGTGTCATTTTTAAGCCATGGCTGCGGTTTGTTTGAGCTAATGGCTCGAGATGTAAGAGGACAGAGGTTGTCCAAACAGGAGCTTAGTGTGGAGCAGAGAGTGTCAGTGGCATCATTTACATTGAGTGATGAAAATGAGCCTGGTGGAGGCATATTGTCAGTCACCAGCGAGGAGTACTGGTCTGCTGAGAGATCTCGAAGATTTCGGCGGAACGAGACCATAGTAGGAGTAGCTGTGGGTTTATTTGAAATATGAACATTGAGTTTCATAAAGTAGTGATCTGAGACGTGCAAAGGAGTGACAGTTAGAGAGTCGGTGTCACAGTTACGAGTGAAGATCAGGTCTAGATGTTTGCCAGCTTTATGTGTTGGAGGGCTGGGGACCTGCTCCAGTTCGAAAGACTGCATGAGGGATAAGAAGTCTGTGAAGCTGGTACTGTCATGGTGGATGTTCATATCCCCTAGAATGAGCATGGGACAATCTTGCTCGGGGATAGAAGACAGTAGCATGTCAAGTTCATGCGTGAATTCGCCCATTTGTCCAGGAGGACGGTAGAGAACAATAATGGCAAGTTTTGCTGGAGTATTAACCAGTGTGGCATGATACTCAAATGTACTGAATGTGTTTGCAGGTAATAGTGGAGTATGTTTTAAGCCATTAGCGATTAATAGGCCCGTTCCACCTCCTCGTCCAGAGAGACGAGAAGTGTGGGAGAAGGAATAATAATTGGAAAGAGCCGCCGGAGTAGCAGTATTTTCAGGTTTGATCCAAGTTTCAGTCAGTGCCAGCAGTTGTAATGACTGATGATTCGCATAAGAGGCGATAAAGTCTGCTTTATTAACAGCCGACTGGCAGTTCCATAGCCCAACAGAGCCCAACAGAGCTTTTACTTAATTACAATTTTTCAGTACTTTTTCCACCTCTGGTAAACACTATTTTAAAGCATACTATACATTTATCAGCTTATATATAAAAATACTAAGCTGTAAACATTATGAAAAGTGACAGTCTCTATGTTTTGGGGATTTGGAGATTAGAGGAGATTTAGAGACCTCTCTGGTGAGAAAGTGTAATTGTAAAACAGAGCATGTGGAAGGTTTTTAATGCAGGTTTATGTAAATAAATTGCGGTGTAAAAGTATTATTATTTTTTTTATTTTTTTTATTCAAAAACTTCTGTTCATTCATTTATGAAAAACGGTCGAAATGCAGAGAACACCTACCAGACCACCTGCATTTAACTAAGCAAAAAGGTAAGAATCTCCTATAGGAAAATTATTGCATGGGTGATGATGTTTTAGCTGATAACACATTATATAACTCTAACTGATGCAGTGAGTAGCTTCTCATTTGTTAAACAACCATGTGGAACTCATCTCTTTCAATAGGGTCACATTATTGGCATGCATCATGCAGAATAAAGCATCTAAGGAGATTACTAAAACTACTAAAATCGTGTTAAGAAGTGTCTAATGCATTACTAAAAAGTGAAAGGACAGTGGGGAAACATCATGGTCATCATGGTGACCTGTGAACATCAAATCCAATAATAAAACAACAACAGAAGGGCACACAAACACAGAAGGGAAATTTAATTTGAGACACTTATTTAAATATATGCAAATACATTCTAATAAAATTTTACACCACATATCCTTCATGACCGATATATTATTAAGGAAATGGTGAACTCATTTGAATCCAGAAAATTCAATGCTTTCTTTCTGTGCGTTGGTCTCCGACCATGCCCTGCCCACGGGCGCTGGAGAATCAAAGTGAATCATGTCGAGAAAGGCATCTGGACAGGAAGCCTCTGTACAGAGCCAGCCTGACTTAAAGAACAAGGAAATTAAATCGCCTCAGCAAAAATGGGGACTTTATCAAAAAGCAAGCAGTGACCTCATCCCCCTCAGACGTTATTCAATCCCAACACTGAGACGCTTGGAGAGCGAGAGCAGGCATGCTTTATGTTCTGGATACAGCCACGACAGCCAATGTTTTATATCTCAGAGGGATGCTTGTCTAACATTGCAAACAAACAGTGGACTTAAGGCCTTTTCACACAGAGTACAACATTTTTTGGACATAGAAACATAGCTATATTTAATTTAATTTAAATAAATTTAATTCAATTTAACAGATACACAGCTCTTGAAAAAAAATTCCCAAATTAAAAACCTCTGAAATATAATCAAGAGGAAAAGATGGATGATCACAAGCCATGAATTGCTTGATTTTTTGCACCAGTAGTGGCATAAAGTTATCCAAAAGCAGTGTGTAAGACTGGTGGAGGAGAACCTGTGATTAAAAACCAGGGTTATTCCACCAAATATTGATTTTTGTTATTTTAGCCATTACTCATTTTCTGAAAATAATTATTAAATAATTAAATATAATAATTATATAATAAATATATATTTTGTTTGGGGGCAAGACACTAAACAGCTCTCATGAATGCTCTTGTAAGTGTCTATTCTTTTAGTTTCTCTGCTCATTGTACTTTCTGCTCCATTTGTCCTTTTTCTCTTCTGCTGCTGCTTTCAGACTTATTTGTTTGGTCTACAACCATGAAGATGGTTGCTCTGTTGCTCAACAGAGCTCAGTTCTGATTGGTCAGCCTGGTTTTAACAAATCTCACAACACAGTACATCAAAGAGGTAAAGATTACAAAATTTCAGCAGCATTGCAGTCAGTCAGTTTCAGACTCATCATGTTTGAAAATCATGATTAATACACGTTTGGTTTTGAAACCTGACGAAAATTAGTCTGCAAAAATCAGACAAAGTATCAAAGGGCTAGACTGTCAGTTTCAACAGGTATGTGACTAAACTAATACTTTCTTCAAAAAGCTAAATAAACCACTTTAGAAATATGATTTAGCATGAACTGGAGCTGGGCGATATGGCCTAAAAAAAATGGTAGTTTTTTTTTTTTTTTTTTTAATCCGATTTTCGATTTAAATCGATTTTTTTCCCTACTAAAATTTCCTAAAAGTCGCTAGAAGTCGCTAAATGACGTCATCGCCTAATTTGCATAATACATGTTTTTGAAGCTGTAAAGGATTAACATTGTGAGTGAGAAATAAGTAAGTAAAAAACACTCTAAATATGTTATAAACAACAAATGAACAACTTCTGTTGCTTTTTAAATAGGCAGTCACGTCTCAAAATAACTTTATTTTTACGTAAATTACATTAATCAGTTTTTTGCTGTGTTGGGGATTGGGGATGGGCGCGAGGGAGGGAGAGAGGGGTGGGGCTGTGCCCGGGAGAGAGGGGCGGGGCTAAGCTCAGGGGAGCATCAGTGGTGAAAATTAAAACTCAGAGAAAATTGATTTTCATAAAAACACATCGTCCTTAACTGTAAATTCAAATTAATCGATAAAATCGATTAATCGCCCAGCTCTAGCATTAACAGACCTTGGTTCCATATCAAAGCTGCTACTCTGACTATAACATCATTCATATAAAACTCTGCTATGTAGTGTTATTCTGCTTTTAAACTGGGCTGCACTACATGGACTTTATTCTGTCCACAAACTGTCCTGAGGTAAAAGTGGTTTTGGTTACTTTGAAATACACACTATCAACATGGAAGTCATAAGTTAAATCGCATCAGTGTTCAACACAAATGGTAAAAAATATAAAAAGTGTGTGCTTACCCAGTGCACGATGGGTGGAGTCACTGGTGCTTGGCCGGCTGCCGCTGCGAGTTGGGGGGCGGGAGGGGAAGGGGGAGTGAAATGGACTAGAGAGGTCTGTCCCATCACGACCAGCTCGGGAACCCCTGTGTGCGATATACAAAAATACAACATTTTTAAAGTTGATGTTTTTATTTTAATGCATTTCACTTCCAACCAATGTGAAATGCACTTGGGATGTACTGAAACATGATAAACAGTATGAACTTTTTTCAAACAGCCCACATCAGTCCACCCCCAGCAATACTAAATACAAGACTTTTAGCCAATGCTTCCAACAGGCTTACAATGCTAGCATTAGCATTAAGTGGCTTTAAACTTTATTGGTAGAGTTCTGAGGGGCCTGACATTTAAAACGAGGAACTGAGAACTTTAAATGTGCACAGTTTATTAAAAAAGACTGTTTATACACAGTTGCTGAAAATATCTCTCTAATTTTCCTGCATTTCTACCGAATTAATTTTGAAATCTGTTTCCCTATCCTACCTATTCGTTTGTGCTCATCAGCTGACTAAATGTACTATGTGTATAAAGGTGTGTTTAATAAACAACATGTGCACTTTTAAAGTTCTCAGTGCCTCGTTTTTAATATCAGATTCCCTCAGAATTCTACCACTTAAGTGTAAAGCTAGTTTGAGCTTGTTAATGGTTTAAAATAGTGATTTCTTTGCATGGCAAATGCTATGCCCCTATCACTAGCATTGCAAACCTGTTGAGAACATTGGCTAAAAGTGCTGTATTTCGGAATGCTGGGGGGTAAATGAAGGTAAAGTCCACTTCACCTTTAAAGGGATTTCCCTTTAAAGGTAGGGAACTTAATATTGATTCGATTTAAAGGTTCTTCACACACTTACAGCTTGGATCTCTATTACAAACAGGATTTTGTACTGAAATAAAAATGTTTGGCCAAAACAATCCCAAACAAAATTGAATTGAATGCGACAATAAGGCATAAATGTACCACATACTGCAATTACATTGTAATACCTCTTTTTCACCAACAAAGTGCTGGTGCCGGAGCCGGTTCCTGAGAACCTGCGAACCTTTTAAGAACCGGCCCTTGTTTCCACTGCTCTAAGGAATCACTCACTACGTATGTGAATGTGGGCGTAAACAGAAATCGGGGGACTGTTTGAAAACAACACAGCGGAACCAGAGCTCCTCTTGAAACTTGTGCTGCTCTCCTCGGTGGACCACTGTTGATTCATTTGCATTCATTTAGCTGCTTCTGCTGCTCTTAGCTGTGAATGGAAGTGAGGTTTGTAAACAACTTTGCCCCGAACGCCCCGCCCTTTGGCCGCTCGCGTCACAGGTTCGCTGGTTCCAGACCAGCAAGATTGTGGGGCCAGAACGGAACCAGCTTTTCTGGCCCAGAACCTGTGATTTTGCGGTGGAAATGCAAAGAACCGTTTGCGAACCGGGCACCAGGTTCTCCAATGAACGTCGCCTCGCTTTGCCAAACATTAACACAAAGCAATCCAGACTGTTCTCATAGAGAGTTCCCCAATGGTGAAACAAACTACCTTCCACTACCAGATCAGGAGAATCTCTCACTATCTTTAATAAACTCCTGAAGACAGAGCTCTTCAAAGAGCACTTACTCTCCTAACACCTCTAACACACTAACTACTTCTAACCTCATTTCCTTCTTCCCCTCCTTCACTCCTCTATTCCTTTATTTCCCTTTGACCTCCTTTAAGCCCTATCTAAAAATGGTTTATCTTAACTTCTTTTCTTCTTAACTTCTTTTTTTTTAATTACTTTTGTACTTGACTATTGTAAGTCGCTTTGGACAAAAGCATCTGCCAAATGTAATGTAATGTAATGTAATGTAACGTAAAAAAGCGCCCTGAGTGAAATTAACACATAAAAAGGAAGCTTGTATTTTGGTAATAAAAAAAAAGGCTAATTTAGCTCAGTTAACATTACTATTCTAGCCCTGTGCAGCTAATAGTTTTTAAACATACACAACAGACTACACAACTGAATAAACTGATACCAAGCATGATAAGTGATGCTGAACTATTTGTTTAATTGAATAACTAACTTTAGCCTGGTGTTTCTCGGCTCTCCCTGACTGCTCTCTCCCACAGTCTCTGCCATTTACATAGCACTGGTCTGATTCACAGCTCTGATCCTTTATCCTTCGAGAGGAAACTTTGCACAATGACTCATTGTTTTATTTTAAATTATTCTGTCGTTTTTTACGTATTTAAACAAACACAGAATGTGAATTTAATTTTCGGTTGCATCTCTAACGATCAGACCGCGGTGTGAAAAGACATGTGGAGTGACTCAGTGAATGAGGGAATGAACTAGTGAGCTAGTGAGTGAGCATCCTGTATGCTCTCTGACGTGCTGTTTGATTTGCGGGCCGGTCTATTGACATGGTCGTGCTGCAGACGAGCTGTCTGATGAAGTCAGAGTGGATGTGGATGCACTGAAGGGTGGAAAGTGACGGGTGGAGTCGACACATGAATGAGCTCTGTACTTCAGCTGCTTATCAATTTATCCAGAGTCAACACTCGGACCGAGCCCAACTATGAGCAGAGCACATAGAAACTGAGCACAGACCTCAAATAAACAGAGACATGATTGACAGGAGGAGCTAATCTGAGTACAAAGACTAAATCTACTGGTTTAAAACTGAAAGGGACAGTGACCGTTTCTGCTGTTTAATATGCTCTTCTCCTTGAACAACAGTTCCTTTTTGTTTACTTTCATTACATTGTAGGAGTTTTATTAAATTGGGGTCGACAATGACGAGTCATTTAGTGACACTAAAATATAACAATATAAATTGGGTTCTGATGTAAGACCACACATCTGGACACTGTTCCTCTCCCACACCCTTACTTGCATGCATGTACATCCTGTTTGTGGTGTGGATGGAGGTGAATCCAATCCGGAAGAAGGATAAGTACTTATCCTTATGATACTGCCACAATTTTAGCTCCAACTAAATGCAAGATTTTATAGATTTTCCTTCTCCACTGGAATGAATGGTGCAGAAGACACATATACAACTGTAACACTTAACCAACCGAATGGGGGACCACAGCAACTACTTAGCAACACCTTGACAACCACCACTGCTTAATTTATTTATTTTTTTGCTTTTATTTTATGTGTTTGACAATTATGATTTTTAAATATAACTTAGGCGAGTTTTAAACTTTTAACATGACATTGAATGGCTTTATCACAAAATATTCTTGTTCAACTTTAAAAAAGTTTAAAGTAGTCTGTGATAAATAGGACAATATGTTCCATTTGTTTTTGTTAGACAAATAAAAAACTTTATGTTTAAAAACATGGGTACCACTTTAAAATAAGACTACCTTTATAAAGGGTTTATAAATGGTTTACAATTAGTTTATTAATGGTTACTAATTAGGTTGTAATTGCCTTAAAAGTTAATTATCATTAATTATCAGTTATAACACATATGTAGAAAGGGCAACAATGACCTGTTATTTGCCAAATAGCGAACCCACAGCCATCTATATTGTTGCCCTTTCTACGTATGTGTTACAATGGATTATTAATGATTTATAAGGCATTTACAACCTAATTAGTAACCATTCATAAAGTAATTGTAAACCATTTATAAACCCTTTATAAAGATAGTATTATTGTAAGTGGTACCAAAACATGTAATGTTAAAAAAAACACAATCAAACAAAAAGCTATATTATTACAGTTATTATGGATTTTTTAATTGCACTGTAATGGATTTTTTTTTTTTCAAGTGGGAACATGGAACTAGTATCATGAAATAGACATAACAGTAAAGGTAAAATGTTAATTAAATAATTAAGTAAAATTATTGATTTTATGCAGTAGCATTTTTGGGGCATATTGTAATGTACATATGTTTAATGATTTCTAGTCTTTATATTTAAAATGTAGAAATAACCAATAACACAAAACAGAGTCAGACCAAATGTGTTGTGAGAAATTTGACTGTTTAACTGTGTAAACTAGGTGTCCCATATCTTATATACTGAAGTACTAAAGTAAATCAATTATTAACATTTAATTTTTTTCTGTTGCAATAGAATGTTTTTGAAATCAATTAAATATTTTTCAGTGGTTTGTCATATCGGCAAGAATATTAATATCGCAAAATACCTTGAAATATTGTGATATTGTTTTAGGGCCATATTGCCCACCCGTCATGCAAACCCACACAAACTGGATTAACTGAATTGAGTATTATACAACTTTATACAGTCTTCATACCAATTAACCAAGAAAATTTTAACCTAGATAACGACCTGTTTCTAAGCCATCCACAATTACTGTTTCTCCATCGCTATTAAACTATAAAACTATAAAATCATTAAACACTGAATAAATGCCAGCTTTTATGTGAGACCAGGAGGGCAGAAATGAGATTATAAAGCAATAAACATGCAGATAAGATGACCATTCACAGCCACTGTGTTAAGTTTATTATTTTATCTATATGGCATCTTATATCTAGTGATGCTGACCACTGCAGACCCCGTTGTGACTTAACAGTTAACACTAAAGTTCTGATTCAAAACTGCAAAATACAGAAAGTATGGATACTATATTATAATCTAACTCAATTAAAAGATCATAAACTATACTATAGTGAAATTACAGGTACTGTCTCACAATCTAACTTAAGTAAAATAGCAGCAACTGTAGCACAGACTTAGGGTCAACTTAGGGTGCTTTCATACCTGAAAGTCCGGACCGTGGTCTGAAAATAAAATATACTAAAAAGTGGTCTGAACCAAGGTTCATGTGTTTACTACATTGTATATATTTGGTCTGCCTATTTTTGTTTTCACACTGCAGTTTAGGAAGCGCACCAAAGACCTTTGTGTGATACTCCTACATCCTTACATCATCACTTATGTATCGATGCGTTTTCCCTAACTTGATGCTGATTTTTTTGGTTTTAGAAGGACATGCGTCTGATGTTGCCGTGTTGACAATTCAGCGGGTGGTTCATTCGGTGGGAAGCCTTTGACTGGTGCAAATATCAGGATGTCTAGGTTCAAGACTTTAGAAATAATTTATATTGGTTGGGATGCTCTGTATCAGAAGGTACTTGAGGATCAGTATTAGAAAGGTAGAAATGGTATGGGTTCATCCCTAATACTTGAGTATAGTGGTGGTGGGAAGTGCTATTACCCCACAGTTGTAAATAAAGAACTATATGTGGGTGGTCTTGCGTGTATTACTGTGCTCGTAATGCAGTACGACACTTACATGGTGTTTCGGTGTGAACTGGGTGTGACGGGTCTCTGGAGCGGTTCGTCTGAGCTCTGAGCCGAAAGACCTTTCCACCTCTGCTTCCCCTTCACCATGTTCGTCATGATCTGGAAACCATACAACACACACATTCATCCTATGCACGGTTATGCATGTTAGCATTAGCCAGAACCTGGCAAACTTCTAACAAAAGTTTCCTTCATAGAATTAAGCCCCAATCACCACTAAAGCAGTCAACTGCATCACTGAGTCAGGATTATAAGGGCCTGGAGGAAAAAAATAAAAAAACAAGCAAACTTAAAGGTACATGAAAAGACATGAGGGCTTTGTGTATGTAGATTCTGGGTTTAACACTTTTTAACCAATAAAATTCCATGATTTCCATGAATTCCACTTTTCCATGACTTCATGGCAAATTTTCAACACCATACAATTTTTAAAATATCAGTGAAGAAATGGACAATAAAACCAAAATGTAACTAAAACTATAATCAAAATGAATTACAGTAGGCCTAAAATTATTTTTTAATAATAAAATGTGTGTCAGATCCTGAGAGCTCCATTGTGTAGGGCTAAATTACTGAATTAACTCAGTAATGAGCTGACGTATTTGTTAGCTCAAAATAGATTTCCTCTGTCGATAAATGGAAACACAAAGATTTGTAGTCCAAATTTCCATTACTTTTTCAATTTTTTGGGGCTATTTTTATTTTTCCAAAACTTATCCAGGCCTGGGAATTGCTATTTTCAAATTCCATGAACCCTGTAGATCTAATTATTTTGGATTTGTATGGTTTTGGGTTATTTTATTTTCCTGAGATTTGCAAACAAGTTGGAAAGAATGGGAACACTTTATTTGAAGGCTATTTATATAGAGGCTTAATAACACATTTATAAGCATTAGAAAAACTTATATATAAAGCAGTATTTAGACATTTATAAATTTATAAATTTGAACAATTAATAAACACTGCTTCATTACTAGGCTACTAGTGTTGGTCCGTAGGCAATGGGACCAGGGTAATTTGATAGCAGCGGAGCGCTAAAGTTCAGCAACCTAGCTTCTGGTTAACTTGTCAACTTGACATCGAATATCTTAAAAAAGTGGGCAGGTGTTGCAGTAATAAATTATTATTGTCCATTGCTTAATTCCTCTGTAAATGCTGCTGTCTCTGAGTCTGAGGAAGTTAGCTAGCTCTCTAGCTTTTGAGACAAACTACTAGCAATTTTTTGTCTTTGGTCGCATGTATTGCTATCTTGTCAATGATGATCATACTGAGCCTATGAAAAATCTCAGTTTTAAGGACCATACTTCCCTTACCCCTCAAGCCTAATAGGAATCGGGACACCATACTCCTAGAAGTGAATGCACAAAACGGAGGGGTGGAGTTAAGTGATAGGGCCAAGGGGTGAAATGGGATTAGTCCTAGGTCTTTTTTAGCAATGTAACCAGGACAGTGCATGCCTGATTCATGAAGAAAGTTGATGCCCCTAACTAAATTAATTTATAACACTGTTATGAAACATCATTCCCAAATATGTACAGTTTATAAAACAGATGCCCCTTTATGAACAATGTGTATCAATTCTATGTATGATATTGAGGCCTTAGACTTAATTGGTAACACATTTTCCATTCATAAGACCTTATTTATGTAGAATACATGACTAAATATGGTACATACTCTTTTAAAGCATATTTAAGCATACGTACAATACATTATTCAACACTTATGAATGTGTTATGAATCCCCTGTGTAGATACACTTTAAAAAAAGTATCCCAAACTACGCAAACACCCTTTTTTAATGAGTTTAGCTGCTTTAGAGTTCACCCACAGCTGACACAGGTGTTCAAACATACATTTTATATACCAATACAACAATTGTATATTGACCAATACAACAGGGCTCTTTGTAGCAGCTGTTACCACATAAACCTAAGGTCACCATGCCAGTTCTTTTCCATCCAGTACCTTTGGGATGAGCTGGAGTGGCAGAACTAATCACCCAACCTCACAATGATCCAACATCTAGTAGAAAGTCTTCCCAGCAGACTTTTGGACTTATGGCAGGTTTTATTCATGTAACATTGCCCATCCCAATTTGATAAATAAGCACTGAAATAGTAGTAGCAAATGAGAATTAGAAGACTTACTCCCAGGTACTCTGTGGTTAGCAGGTTCTCTCCAGACAGTTCTTTAGGTTGGGGCTGGAGAACCTCCTCTTTATCCAAATCTGCCTCCATTACATCCTCCTGTTGATTAGACATGATTAGAAAACATTGTGGATGTTCATAAACACATTTAAAAATCATGGTTAATAAATTAATGTGGAAATATTTAAATTCCTACAGGCTGTAGATTCATAAAATAGCTTTATTTTCACACTGTTCAAGTGTTAAAACTGTGGAGGTGCCTCTTAAGGTGCTTTGGGGAACCTTCAAGAAAGCATAAGGTGCTTCAAGGAACATTTTCTTCTAAAAAAAAAAGAAATCTTGACAATTCCTCAAAGCAATTCCTCATAGTTTCAAATTTAAGGAACTTAAGGAAGGTATCCTTTTAGCAGTGCAATAATTAAAAAGAGTTTTCACATTGTTTCACAATGTGTAGAGAAAAGTGGGGAAATTATTAATTGTATGTCTAGTAAAACAATAGTTTGAATTGGAATTTGGACTGTCACCAATCTCATTTATATGAATACTAATTATTTATTTGCTTCAAAAAACTGTCAAAAACTTACTACACACATTATCATAGAGACTCCTCAACAACACTACCCAAAATACCTGCATGATTAACATGCAAAAAGAGATCTATGCATACAGAATGCAGCCTACCTCATCATCGTCCTCATCATCCTCATCATCCTCTGAATCGGGCTCATCTTGGGGTTCCTCCACTGTGTGAGTGATTGTGTTCGGGAGAGAGATTCAGTCAATTAATAAATCAAACATTCACAGCTAATATTAACCCCCTCTTAATCCCATAGAAACCACAAAAAATCCCTAGCTATTTTACCCGCTGGCAGAGAGGCTCTGGCACCATTTTGAAAGTCAAATTTAATTATTTTTAAGACCTCAATAAATATGATTTAAGACTCAAAAATATAGTCATAATTCTTTTAGTTCTCTCCCCGGAGACGTTAGCTTACTTTCTGCTAACGTTAGTATGTTATCTAACTCGTCGCTAATGTTAGCTAGCTCTCTGCTAATCTTAGTTCTATCCCTGGCAACTTTAGGTAGCTCACTTAAAGCTAGGTTAAGTTAGTATGTTAGCTAGCATGCTGCTAATGTTATTATGTTAGCTAACTTGCCTCTAATGTTAGCTAGCTTTCCGATAACCTTAGTTTTATCCCTGGTAACTTTAACTAGTTCACTTTAGCTAGCTAAAGTTAGTATGTTAGATACTCGCCGCTGAAGTTAGCTAGCTCTTCGTTAATCTAAGCTGTCTCCCCAGATTAGATGTTTATGTTTATGATAGGTGTTTGTGATTTCCAATCTGCATTAAATTCACCATCTAAAGCAAATTTACAGTAAATTTAATACAACTTTAGACCTTGATTACCCAGATTTTAATTTAAGACATTTTAAGATTTTTTTAAGGACCTGCGGGAACCCTGAGTTAAATTTAATACAAACAATGTATAACAATACATTTTTCTAAATTACACTGAATTAACACACTTTTACAAATAAAGATGAATGTTAGCCTTCACCTTAAAGTCCTTTCTTTACATTTCGCCAGGGTGGTTCTATGCAAGTTTCCTTCTTGTTATGTAACATAAGGGAGCCATTCAAACAGCTCATAGACATATACGATTCCTGATACCAAACCCTTACAGATGAATTACAGAAAACCAATGGATGGATTTTTTTTGCACTTGAAGTGTTTATAGGGACAGACGAGACCCAAGTTACTGACTATAAAATCCACAGAGCACATATTGGTCAAAGTTCTAATAGTTTTAATATCTACTAAACGATATGAATATTGGTTAATCTTTATTTTTATGAACAAAGTAGGTTTAGATAAAGTTGATCCATTAAAATAACTTTGTCAACTCAAAAGGATCTGGCCTAAAACCCATCCACCAATATGACACCCATCTCACCCTCATACCTGAATTGAGCTCATCGATAATAAACTGGATCTGTCTGTTCAGCTCAGGGTTCTCCTCCTTAGTGTAGCAGCGCAGGATCTCCTCCATACTCTTCAAAACAACAGCACCTGTATTAGCACTAGAAACACATCTTAACAAAGCTTTTAAAAGTGTCCTTCCACTAAAATCCACTTTTTTTGTTCTTTGTGAAATACAATTGGTCTCTCTGATTTGTTTTTGCATGCAACTGTTGTTCAGCACCTCTAGGAACTCGTTTTACCTTTATTAGGTAACTTTACCTCATTAAGAAACTGAAAAAATATCAAGTGTGCACAAATCTGTCATCAGTATAAAAGTATAAAACATATTCTGCTTTTTTAACACTTTATTCACAGAATATATTAGCATGTGTTGCTTTATAGCTTTAAAATAGTCTTCAGTTATAAATTTAAAATCTAAAATAAAAAATCATAAAAAGAAAGAAAACAGGTGTGTCCAAACTAGAACTGTATTTACTTTGTAAATGTCAAAGTAGTCTTAACTTGGTGGCAGCAATTCTACACAAATGTCACATTTCACATTTCACATTTCAAGTGTTACTCTGATGTTGTGTTTACTTGCTTCATGGCAAATATGATCAAGGGAAATTTAAGAAGAGACATTTGAGAATATATAATTTAACACTCTCCTTCAAATCTCGTTAATGGAAAATCTATTCATCAAACTATTTCCTTCTCTAACACCAGGTAACAGAGGCAGCAATGTTCCAGAGTGTTTGTATGTATGTGTGTGTGTGTGTGATTGTAAAAAGGGTTTGTGTGTATAACGCCTGCTTTACAAGGTTAAACACTCACCATGGCTCTGGCCTCCTGTCGCACAGACGGAACACTCAGAATGCTATACAGAGTTCCATTCACATAGGGCCGGACCTGTACACACACACACAAATATATACATAAATATCACAGGAGAAGGGAAAAAAGTTTCAATAAAACCAGTGTACAATGTTTTTTTTATTCATTTATTTTGAAGTATTTTCTATTAGTTGATTTATCATGAAAAAAAGTCAAAAGTCAAAAATAGCTAAATTATTTTCCACTTTAGTTTCTAAATCTTTAGTTTCTCTGATTTTGCTATTTATAGGTAGGTATATGTTTGAGTAAAATGAACATTGTTGTTTTATTCTATAAACTACAGACATTTCTCCCAAATTCCAAATAAAAATATTATGATTTAGAGCATTTATTTGCAGAAAATGAAAAATGGCTGAAATAACAAACAAGATGCAGAGCTTTCAGACCTCAAATAATGCAAAAAAAAATGTATAATTCATAAAGTTTTAAGAGGGAAGAAATCAATATTTAGTGGAATAACCCTGGTTTTTAATTACAGTTTTCATGCATCTCAGCATGTTCTCCTCCACCAGTCTTACACACTGCTTTTGTATAACTTTATCCCTTTATTCTTGGTGCAAAAATTCAAGCAGTTCAGCTTGGTTTGATGGTTTGTGATCATCCATCTTCCTCTTGATTATATTCAAGAGGTTTTTTAATTTGGTAACATCAAAGAAACTCATCATTTTTAAGTAGGCCCCTAACAATTTACATAAATGTTACTTAAATAATTCAGGATTTAACTAAAAATACAAAATTGTAGCAGATTACTGATAAAAAATGTTTCAATACTGAACTTGGTATTATAAAAACATAATCAAAATACCTTTTTTGTATGTTTTATTATATGGTCAGTACACTGTAAAATAAAGTGTTCTTTAGAACTTACATATTTTATAACCACAAAAATAAGTTAACTGAATTTAAGTGAAAATAGTATGTTTTATGAGTTATATAATAAAATCATATAATAATTATAAAATAATGTTCTGATTCAACTTAACTCAACTAAAAGTAAATAAACTAATCCATTAGGTTTTGTTATTGAAAATGGATTAGGTAGTGAAAAACACATTTTGATACCTGAGGAGAGTTTATATTCCATGATGCTGCCCAACATTTACATTTGTATATTTTTACTATGTGTTTGACTGTTTTACTGTGTGTTTGTGCTGCTTTATCAATGAATAATAAAGAAAAAAAAAACAGCTCACAGTGACTTTTGTCATTGTTTAAAATGTTGAATGTGCCCCAGGCTGGTCAATTTTCCAGTTACAATAAGCTGCGTCATTATCTATTGTTCTGTCTGAAATCTTCTTCTTCCTGTTATTATTAAATAAGCCTGCATTCATTAACTTATTTGCATTAGTAAAGTCTGCTAGATCCCCTCAGACGTCTCTCTCAGGAGAGTGGGTTGAGTGTGCTGGTGCATGCTTGGATGATTGCAGATGAAAAACTAGGATGTCAATATTCAGAGAGGGAGTGACCTGGAGGGTGGTACAACAATGCAAGTCAATAATGCACAGTTACAGAGGCCCCACTTCAGTGAGGAGTCTGACGCAAAATAAACTGAGTGAGTTTTAGCAAATGAAGGCTGTATTTTTTTTTATTATCAGTGAAGGGAAGACGGTGACGTTTGGAGCAGATGTTCAAATCAAATTGATTTAAGTATATTAGTAGTGTGGTTTGATTAGAAGGCGTCATCAAAAAGCAGCTTTATGGAAATCAGGGTCTGAACCAAAAAGCAAGAATAGATAGGGGGAATCTTCCTCCTGGATTTCAACAGCACAAAAATAGCAATTCAGTCAGAAATGTAACAGTGAATACTTAATTAAAGATTATGGGTTCATGTACTTCTAAAGCTATTAGGGCTGGGTATCATTTAAAAAAAAAATCGGTACCAATACAATTCTATGAATTGTAACCAAAAAAATATCAGGGGGACGTCTGTGAAAAATATTTTACGCTTCTACTCAGTGAGAAAACTCTTGCATCCGGACTGCAATTGAAAAAACAGGAGGACCAGTGAGTTTTTTGGCTTTCTCAGTCACATGACATCGCGTTCAGTAGCTCCTCCATTTTCGACTCGCTGTTGTGTTTACGTGGATCTCTGTGGAAACGTGTGCCCAAAGTGTAATTCAGAGTTCAGTGAAAAACAGTAGGTAATTCAGCCTGTAATTTTCTCAGAGGACGTCTGAGAAAAACACATATATAGTCGATCCAGACAGGGAAAAAAAAATCACAGAGATGCAGAGCTTTCAGACAAATACTGCAAAGAAAAAAAGTTCATATTCATGATGATAATACCATTTATCACAATATTTCTGGGATGATATATTTATTGTGACAGGCCTGCGCATAGGGGTTATGTAACACCATGGCGTGTGTATTTGATAAAACTGTACTGTACTGACGCAACTCAGGCTGTATTGGGGATTAAATGCAATTGTTCTGCCACTGTCTCTCTGGACTTACGTAATGCAAATGCTATCTAAATCTTTTAAAGTGAATATTCCTTTATGTCCAGGTTTACTTTTCCAAAATAGCCCTCAGGAACCTTCAGCAAATAACTGTACCAGCTTTACCAAGATTTGTGGACAGATGTTCAGTGTAGCAGAAATTTATTCTAAAATGATCTAAAATGATAACATGATTTTTGTGGGGAAGTAAAAAACAAACTATGTTATAGAGATAAATCATGTTAATGACTATATATAGAAAGGCTCCACAAGAACCAAAAAGTGGTTTTGTATGTTATTGTTCCATGACAGATTTTGTAGCAGCTGTATTTAAATAGCATTGCAGTGGTTATGGAATAGACTTAGTGATTACCTCATGATTCTCGTGACCCAGGAGGTCTGATAGAACCTTCAGGACATGCTTGGTATTTTCTGTGCATTTCTTCTTTCCTGGAACACAAATCACCATTAAAACACACAGACACACATGATGCCACCCTGCAATTTTATTGGTTTTAGACCACAATATTTCCATTCTGAACAACTGGCAAAATTGCATGGAGTAGATCAGGCTCTACACTAAAAATGAGTGTCAGAAGATATATAAAACCCTTGTCTACTGTTGAGCATGCTTTGGTCATCACTGGAGGACCAGAGATCATTTTCCAACCCTATTGCTTATACTTTAACAGAACTGGCCATTAAGATTGATTGGTGTGGAGAAAAGTATTAAATGCATTCAATTAAATATATTCTGTTTAAATGTAATTTTCAAAAGAGGATAATTTTGAGACTGTACAGCTTTACATATAGAATCTGCCAAAAGGAATCTTAGAGGATTCTTTGAAGAAACCTGTAAAGCACTCTGATATGTGGCAGTGATTTTCATATTTTGCAATTGTCCTTAAATTAAATATCAAGAATATATTTTGCCACTTGTTTAATATATAAGCTCCTTAGGGACCTGCTTGCTGTTCTTAAAAATAGCTAAATTTAATTTCTGTTTTAATATTGATTTAATTCAAGTTTTACTGTAATGACACGTTTTGACTCCTTGAAAAATAAATGTAAAATATAGATTAAATATATCTAATAATGATATATGGTGAAGAATATAAAGATTTTGTATTTAAACAAAAATGCTTATCCCTAAGACTGATCTATCTGTCTTTTTTTTAGATTTTCAAATTCAGTGTATTTCCATGTGTTTTTATTCCTCAATTTCACAATTTCATGTTTTTTCCCTATCGTGGAAAACATAGAGACCAAGAATAAGAATGAGTGTGGCTAAACTGCTGTAGGATGAACAGGTGGAAATATGAATATGTTTTTTTAGACATTATAGCAACGATGCCAAGATTGTCTATTTATTCAGTTTCCTAAATACTAAATATTCTTTTTTATATAATTTTTTTTTTCTCAATTTTCCCATCCATTCCGCTGCTTGTCAGCTGTATATCCCGCATCACTAGTGATGCCACAACACAAGGTGGGTGAATATTGTGCTCTCTCAGTGCTCTGGCAGCTGATGACAAGCTGCATGACAGGGATTTAAACCAGCGAACTTCCGATCAAAGTGGCAGCTCTTTATACCGCAGGAGCACTCGGCGCCCCAGTTTCTTAAATATCTACAGTGAGTCCAAGAAGTATTTGATCCCTTGCTGATTTTCTTCGTTGGCCCACTAATAAAGACATGATCATTCTATACTTTTAATGGTAGATGTATTCTTACATGGAGAGACAGAATATTAAAATGAAAATCCAGAAAATAAATCTAAGGAATATATATTAATTGATTTGTATTTCATGGAGTGAAATAAGTATTTGATCCCTTAGTATTCATTAGCAGTTCTGGCTTTTACAGACCAGTTAGACACTCCCAATCAACTTGTTACCTGACCTGAAGCCACCTGTTCTCACTAATCACTTGTGTGAAAAACACCTGTCCACAGAATCAGACAGATCACACAGATTTCAAGTCTCCAACATGGGTAAAACCAAAGAGCTGTCACAGGACCTCAGAGTCAGAATTGTTGACCTTCACAAAGCTGGAATGGGCTACAAAAAGATTAGTAAGGTGTTGGATGTGAAAGTAACAACTATTGGTGCAATTATCAGAAAGTTTAAAGAGTATAACATGACAATCAACAGACCTCGGCCCGGTGCTCCAAAGAAGATTTCGTCTCGTGGGGTGGCAATGATGCTGAGAACTGTCAGAAATCGTCCTGCAACCACTCGGCAGGAGTTAGCAAATGACCTGAAGGCAGCTGGGACCACAGTTTGCAAGGAAACAATTGGCAACACTTTGCGCAACAATGGATTCACATCCTGCAGTGCCCGAAAGGTACCCCTGCTGAAGAGAGCACATGTGGAGGCGCGCCTCAAGTATGCCAATGATCATTTGAAAGATGAACCAAGTTATTGGGAGAAGGTTTTGTGGTCAGACAAGACCAAAATTGAACTTTTTGGCCTCAACTCCACCCGCCATGTGTGGAGGAAGAAAAATGCTGCCTATGACCCCAAGAACACTGTGCCCACCGTCAAGCATGGAGGTGGAAGCATAATGTTTTGGGGGTGTTTCTCTGCCAAGGGTACAGGGCTACTTCACCGCATCACTGGGAAGATGGATGGAGCCATGTACCGCACAATCCTGAGGGACAACCTCCTCCCCTCTGCCAGGGATCTGAAAATGGGCCGTGGTTGGGTCTTCCAACATGATAACGACCCTAAACATACAGCAAAGGCAACAAAGGATTGGCTCAAGAAAAATCACATTAAGGTCATGGAGTGGCCCAGCCAGTCGCCAGACCTCAATCCAATCGAAAATCTATGGAGGGAGCTGAAGGTCAGAGTTGCCAGCGACAGCCCACCAACCTTCATGATTTAGAGAGGATCTGCAAAGAAGAGTGGGCCAAAATTCCCCCTGGTGTGTGTGCTAAACTTGTGGTTAACTACAACAAACGTCTCACCGCTGTGCTTGCAAACAAAGGCTTTGCCACTAAGTATTGAGTGTGTTTGGCAAGAGGGATCAAATACTTATTTTCCTCATTGAAATACAAATTAATTAAAATATATTCTTTAAAATTATATTCTGGATTTTTGTCTTGATATTCTGTCTCTGCATGTTAGAATATATCTACCATTAAAAGTGCAGAAGGATAGTGTCTTTATTAGTGGGCCAACGAAGAAAATCAGCAAGGGATCAAATACTTCTTGGACTCACTGTATATCTATATATATCATTATTTCCCAAAAAAAAGAACCCAAAAAAACATGAAAAATGTTATTTTAAATTATATAGATACTTTACAGCTTAATAAATGAATGAATAGTACCCTGAGTGCGGAGGCAGAGGTTCATGAGCAGGGCCACGGCGTACTCCAGCGTGTAATCAGATAAACAGTCTGAATCCTGCAGCTCATCCACCAGCCAACCAATCATTCCATTTCTGATCAGAGCTGACTGATGGACCCTCCTGGATACAAACAATTATAGAGGTTGGCAATAAGATGATATTTTATCATTAGTGATATATTACATATTATATGGCAAATGTAATGGGACAGGAACTAGTACTGTGTCCCATGACTTTGCCATGCCGTCCTCTGAGGCTCTAACAGCTAATGATTTTTTGGGATGTTAACAACAACCAACGCTAGCAACACCCAGCTCCTGCAGCATAATCTGCACATCAATAGGACATCAATATTAAGAACATCTGTACATTCATTTTTACACCACTCTGAATGTGGTCATGGAACAGGTTTACCTTTAAGACTCAAGTTTTACCTGAGGCTGAGTTTCTGCATCGCCCCCAGTACATTCTCTCTGGCCACAGAGTCTTTCTCCTCCGTCTGCAGACAGTCCACCAGCAGCTTCAGCAACGAGGGGAACCGAGACAGATACGTACGACCTGTGGAGATTAAACCGACAAGCTCTTCAGCCCTGAATCTTATTCATTTGAGATTGTATTCATTCTGCCTTAGCTTTTATTACAGTTCGATTTAATAGAACAGCTACAATGTGGTGACAGTAAATAAGTAAAGTAAAAATAAAAGTAAATAAGTAATGAGAATTAGAGATTTTAGGAGAATTATACTTTAATCATTTTACCAATTTTAAGAAACCAACTTGCTGAAATTCACTCTTTACACTCTTCAGCGTTTTATTAGTGATGGTCTTTCTTTTTCATATTTTGCATTGAAGTTGTTGACATTTTTAAAATTCAGCTTGTACATGAATATACTATACAAAGTATATTAATATATATAAATAATTTCCCATTGTGCATTGATTTTACATTTATTATTTTATATTATATACAAAAATCCATTTGAACAATTGTTTTTAATGTTAAGAAGAAAATATGCAATTAATTGTGCTTAAACACAGTTATTATGCAATTAATATATTAAACGACAACATATGCAGTATACTAGTGCATCTCAAAAATAGAATATCATTAAAAAAGTTACTTTATTATAGTAATTCAGTTTAAAATGTGAAACTCATATTATGGTATATAGAGTGATCTTTTTCAAGCGTTTATTACTTTAATTGTTGATTTCTCAGAAAAATTAATATTATATAAGACCAATGGGTACTTTTGGCAGTGTGGCCAGTGTGCCAAGTCCTGCTAGAAAATGAGATCCGCATCTTCATAAAAGTTGTCAGCAGAGGGAAGCATGAAGTGCTGTAAGATTTTCTGGGAAAACACTGCACTGACTTTAGACTTGATATAACATGTCTCTCCAAACCATCATTGACCAGCAGTAAATTTTGCATTTTATTTAGATAGATAGATAGATTTGAAAACATTTCAAAACATTTGGAAACAAAGAGACAAGAGTTTGAAGGAAGAGTGGAGAGACACACAGTCAAAGCTGCTTGAGGTCTAGTGTGATGTTTCCACAATCAGTGATGTTTTTTTAGATTCACTATTATACATGTTTGAAGCTGAAGTTACACATAAATAATATGTAGATTGTAAAGTGTCCTTGAGTTTCTTGAAAGGAACTTGATATATCTACAGAACCACAATCATTCATCATATTCATTATTCTACACACAAGCTATTCTGGAGTTGAACGTATTCTCATTTTTCACCATAAACATTCCTACTTACCCTCTGACACTGAGGCGAAGGCATTGATGAGTCGAGCCGTGTACTGCCGGACGATTTCATTATTAGATCTGATAAGCTGAAGAACAGATTTCTGCAGAGTAAAGAAAACATACCGTATTCAGTGTCAATCAAACGGCTTTTATCCATTTCAGCACTTTTGTCTCCCTCTTTTTTTCTCACGCTACTTCAGTTACAGGAGGTTGCTGTTACAGCAGATAAGAGGTTTGGTTTTGTTTGAACTGGCACAAGCCAGTGCAAAGAGCTGACCAAGAACTGATATGTTGGTAAACCTAAAAATCATCAAACAGTTGTAAAAATAAATTATTCAGAGTGATAATTCAGAGAGGTTTTTGTGTAAACCTTTGCATGAATTGCTGTAAGAGTTTCCAAGAAAACACTGCACTGCACTTTAGACTTGATAAAACACAGTGGATCAACACCATCAGATGACTTGTCTCTCCAAGCCATCACTGATCATCAGTAAATTTTGCATTTAATTTGGAAATGAAGGGAGCAGAGTCTGGAGGAAGAGTGGAGAGACACAGAGTTCAAACTGCTTGAGGTCTAGTGTGAAGTTTCCACAGTCAGTGATGGTTTGAAGAGACATGTCATCTGCTGGTGTTGGTCCACTGTGTTATATCTTATATCAAGTCTTAAAGTCAGTGCAGTTTTGTTTTCCCAGAAACTCTTACAGCATTTCATGCTTCTCTCTGCTAACAAGCTTTATGGAGATGCAGATTTCATTTTCCAGCAGGACTTGGCACACTGCCAAAAGTACCAGTTGGTCTTATTTAATATTTATATTTTCTGAGATACTGATTTTTGGGTTTTCATTAGCTAAAAGCCATAAACATCATAAATAAAATAAACATTTTGAACTGAATTACATTAATAAAGTAACGTTTAATGATATTCTGTATTTTTTTTTTAATTGCACCTGTATATCATTTTGTATGTATAATAACGTTTGCCGTTTATATGCATGCACTACATATTCTGCAGTTTAGTATTGTGGAAAATTTTGGATTTATTATCTAAAATTTTTCAAGTTTTTATTCTACTGAATTTCAGATTTTTTTTTATTATAACTTTAACATTTATTTTGTTGGAGTAGTACCATATCGTACACCCCTTACATTTACTACAGAAGAAATGCTGCAGAATTACCTAAATACTGTATAGTTAGTGCCTATTATAGTAAGCACTTTAACACTACCACTATAGTGGTAGTAATGTATACTTTCTACCCTGCAGTACTGTTTATTTATGCACATTTTCTACTCCCTGTCTGTGTGTACAATGTCTTGTCTTATCTGCTGTGTTTACTCTAGAGATTACGTTTATTTTTCTTCACTCATAGTCATAGCCAATAGGTACTTTGTCACACTGTACAACTAGTTGTCACAATAAGTATGACAATAAAGCAGAACTGACTTAAATCAAGAACATGGTGTACAAACACAACCGCAGAAAACCTGAGAAAAAGCTCCTAAACCATGAAAGTAATAAGAGGATCCTGAAATCTGATAGTTCTGTGTAGATTCTCTGAATTCCTGGCTGAACTTCAGGCTGTTTGACTTTCCTTCAGCCACCAGGCTCCAGAGCCTGAAAGCTGTCACCTACACACACCGGCAGCAGGGTGTGTGGAACCTGTGGAAAGGTGTGTGGCTCTGTACTTGGCCATGAATAGAAGGTCTTTGTGTCTGCCGTACAAGACAGTACAGAAGAAACATTGACTAATGTTTAAGTCAATGATTCTCCTGGAAGAAAGCCAGTATTCTCATGTCCACACCAAACATCTGTAGTTATCTGTAGTTATCTAACTAGTCCAGTAAGTCAGTAATTAAGGTTAGTAAGTAAGGTGATCTTTGGGTGGAACTGAAAGAATCCATAGAATGGCTGGAGGTGAAAAAAAAAAAAAAAGATCAGCACCCAAACCTGTGATTTAAAAGCCACTGACTCTAAGCTTATTTGGTTTTAGTCTAATGCAATATAAAGTTATAATAGAGATAAACACACTCAAATTATTATTTTTTTCCCCTTTTCATCCAATTAATAAATGAATAATCCAAAAAAATAAACGACAGATTAATTGATTATCAAAATATTATATATAATACCTATATAAAAAGACTTTTATTAAGAAAGCTGTGCAGCATAAATAAAGTAAAACAAAAACAACAATAAAAAATTAGCACTGATTTTCTAAAAAGAAAAGCAGTAATAAACATCCATAACCAAGTTCTAATAAAATAAATATCCAGTATGACTTTCTTATAATAACATTAATATCCTGAAAGCAGCTCACTGACATCCAACGACAACAAATGGTAATGATTAAAATGTGTACAGTTATTTTAATATCTAATATTAATATTAATATCTAGATATTAAAATAACTGTTTCATCATTACCATTACCAATCATTACCAATCATTACCATCTAAAATATATGTTACCTATTTAATTGCATACTTTTTTTTACAGTTTTTCAAACTATACTATACACAATACTGTTGTTTCTAAAACAACTATATGCACAACAATAAATGTTTTTTGCAATTTAACACATTTGCTGTTAAAAAATGTGTTTTATATAAAAATAGACTTACATGGGTGGAGTGCAAGTGATGTAAAAAAATAAAAAAATAAAAAAAAATAAAAAAAAAATAAAAATAGCCACACCTCACCTGTTTGGGTTTACAGCAGTTCAGCAGGTCATTGCTGATGTAAGCCTGCAGAACCGTGTCCCTCTGCTCTCCCTGAACAGTGCGAGTCAATCTCTGGAACCAAAGAAATAAAAGAAAAAAAAAAGAAAAAGACTATTTTTTACAATTATACAATGTTATAAATGTCATGTTATTATAAAAAAAAAACATTGCTGATTTAAAAGACTTGACACTTTCTATTATAAAAGATCTGCCATGTAAAACAAGCAATCCAGAAAAAAAAAAACATATATGGATGTTGATGATCAGATATTATTGCTAATGTCAAATATAATAATGATTTAATAATAAACAACTGTGACAATCTGAGAAATGAAACCTATTATGAAACCTGTTTTTTTACAACATGACATTGCTTTAAAATATGAAATTATACCTAAATAATTGCTACAATAATTAACCTTAATAGAAAAATGAGTAATGCTGATGACACTCTATACTCAGATCTTTGGACGCTAGCCTATTCACATTGGCTAATGTTGTTTACAATATTTTCTGAGTGGACAGCTCAGCTAAGCACTTTTTGATAAGAGTATATGCTAAATGCCATAAATGTAAATATAAAATGTAAATACTCAAAAACACATTTGTATGAGTATTAGCACACTTCTTAGAGGTTGGGGTTTAGCTTACCCAGCGCAGGGCCTGAAGCAGCAGGGCCTTCAGTCTATCCGAGCCGGTCATTAGGTCATTTTTAAGCTTGTCGTAGTCCAATGATGGCAGCAATGGCACATCTTTGGGCCTCCTAAGAGCAACAGGGATAGTCATTGTCGTAAAGAAATCAGGAAAATACACTGGAGCACATTTTGTATTGGTTGCTTGCTGCTGTATCACTGTGAAATGTACCCCCACAACTAGTTAATTACTTTGTTGACTACTTGACTGTAAAGACTTTTTACTAACTAAAGGCCAATTCATACTTCTGTGTTGAGTAAATCGCACTTGTTCTTTTTAAGACGCACATTTATTTTTTGTGGTTTTTAAATGTAACAAAAACAATGAATGTTAAAAATGTAAAACACAATTATTATTAAATTAGTGGTGTCATTTAATATACTAGTATACACTTGCATGTTTGATGAGGGATAAACCCAACACGAGGAGCTGAAATAAAGAATGTATGAAAAATTGGATAGAGAAAACATTTTTACTTTATTGTAAACATCTCAGCTTGGTTGTAAGGATTTCTGAATTAAAACCTAATTTGCTGAGTATAAAAGGGCATTTCCACACCTGTAGTTTGTTTCTATGGTACGGATCAGTAGATCTGTTTGGTTTGGTTTCACACTGGCATAAATCTAAACGCACCAAAATGCTCATCAATAAACCACGCAAGCAAGTTTCTCCTCTGATTGGTCAGAGCTGTCTGGCATGGGAAGACAATAAAGTAAACATAGCGAGTATATTCTGTGTTCCAGCGCGTATATATGTGCACTATAAAGCAGCTTTTACACAGAACGCAGAAAATGTGCCAATACGCTTTCAAACACAGTGCTTTCAATAGAACGTGCAGTGCACATGTCCGAGTACTATACAGAGTCATGCGGCTGCGAGCAGTGAGCGCTGAACATACCTCGCTCAGTGTGTAAACAGCATGTGTTGTCCGTATTGGAGCTTTTCAGTCATTCGGCCGAAAAAAAAAATCGCATTGGCAGGAGGGTGGGGCTGATTATGGCGGAAGTTGGGGTCAAACTTAGTGATGTAATTAATTTGCGTTAAAATAGTAAAATTGTGCGCATTAACCCTTTAACCTTGACTGACCTAGTGGTTACATTTCTGGGGAGGTGCATGTCGGGTTACGATTACAATGTAGGTTTGACTCAGGCCTTAAAACCCAAATTTGGTCCAAACCTAACTGATCTAATCTTTCTAAAACTGGCCTGCATTCTGTTCTTGGCTGACAGAAGTAAAAAAAAAAAAAGTATTGTATGTGGCTCAATTTGTTTGTTAATCTGTAAAAGCGTACAGGAATGGAACCTAATGTTGAAAAATGTGTTAATGGGTATGAAATGTTTAAATTTGAATACAGCCCAATACATTTCAGTCCAAGCCTGTCTAACCAGCCAGATCTGTCTGAAATCTCATGCAAATCTGTGTCAGTACCCAAATGAGTCAGAAATAAAACCAGAAAATGGTAATGACAGTGCAAGCTCATCCGGTTTCATCACTCAAACATGATTCAAAGTGCGCTAGTATCGACACATAGTGTATAGCTATAGCTTGCACATGCTCTCACACGCTGTCTTTGTCAAGAGTAAAAGAAAAAAAAATCTACATATCTTGTTCACCTGTAATGTATAAGACAGCCTAAGGCCATGACAGCAAATGTGTGCCATGTGAGTAAATGTGTGTTGTTATGATTAGTCATTGTGTGAAGCAGCCAGAGTGTAAACTGAGCCCTCCTCATTCTTTAAACACTGCTACTGAAGATGATACTTACTGTGCTGCAATAGATGCTCGTAGCATGGAGGAGGCCTAGATACACACAGACACACACACACACACACACACACACATACACGTGCACTGTATTATGGAACAGTTCTGCAAACAGCCAGACACAACACTATATTTCAGTTTGTATCATAAAGCAACAGTTAATTGACTAAAAATCCTGTCACATTATCTTAAATGCAGCTGATTAGCCAATACGTGTTTATTTAGTTTAGTACTGGACCTACAAGGCTAATACAACTAACTATGTAACAGAAGATTAGAACCCTTTAATTAGCATCGTATCATCACCATACTGCCTCCACCAACCTTGACTGTTTACACAAGGCAGGTTGGATCCTGAATTCACGCTGTTGTTACAAAATTCAAATGCCTATTGTCTGTATACCTCCGTAAAAAATTAAATTAATCTAAACATGCTACATTTTCCCTGTCTTTGGGTGTCCAGTTTTGGTGAGCCTGTGCCTACTGCAGCCTCAGCTTTCTGTTCTTGGCTTACTTACTTACTTACAATTCCGCTTATATATCGCCTTTCTGCCACTCAAGGCACTCATGGATACTAACAATTACATTCCCACACACGTATTGGTTGAGAAGAGGCAGCCAATCGCACACAGCATAATCTCAACCGGAACAACTATCCGCCTGGAGGACTGCATTGAGCACTGAGGAGTTGACCCAGCACAACAGTGCCAATCTACTGTATATATGGACATACAGTCACATACATTCACACACCAGAGCAATTTTTTGGGTATCTAAATTTCTGGGCAATTTACTATCCAATTTACCTTGAACCAAGGACCCCAGCACTGGGTGGCGAACATAATGAGGTCTACTGCTGTTGCAGTCCATTTACATTAAGTTTGGACGTGTAGTTTATTCTGAGATGCTTTTCTGCTTAAGACAATTTCATAAAGTGAGCTACCGCAGCCTTTCTGTCAGCTCCAACCAGTCTGCCAATTCTCTACTGACTACTATCAACTGCAGAAGTAACTCTCACTGGCTGTATATAAAAGCCTTTAGAGAGTTTTGTAGGGAAATATCAGGAGATCATCAGTTAAAGAGAGTTTTAGATATTTTTCCCCCCAATTCTGACCACTGATGTTAAAAAAAAAATGACCTAAAGCTGTTGGTCTGTATGTAAACAATTTATAATTACACTAATATTATAACTGCACAAATATTTGGCATATTGACTAAGCTGACAATAACCCTTTTTTATTAATACTAAGAAAGCAAGGTGTGAGTTATCTCACAAGTACTTACCGTGTTTCCCTTCTACACTGTATAAACACTAGTATAAATCTAGTAGATGTTAGACTGCGTGCTTGTATGGTTAGCTTTCATGCAAGTGATGCAGGTTTTGGACATTGGACAATACATTTACAGCACATGCGATGAGTGACCTAAAGAAAGCTGTCGATGGAACAGGTAACTCTTCGAAGAGCAGGGATGAGGGTGTTAATGGTGTAAATAAATGAGCTTCTGGGTTTGTGTTTGGTTCCTGACCCCAGCAAGCATGCCATTCTGACCACACCGGACAATGTAACTGCTTTTAAATATGTTTTTTCTTTAGCTGATGTTGTAAGATGAAAGGTTATTAAACACTACTGTATATCAACATACCTACATTTAGAGTGTGTTTTTTAATCATTATTCACCCTAATGAGAGTATACTGTAGCTCCACCTTTAAGTATATCGTAAGGTCCAATCCAATTTCACACCATGGCCCTACCACCTGGATTTTTATCAGTGTGCTGTTAAACTTCCATTATCAAAGAAAAGTGCATTTAAGTATATACTTTGAAAGTATACTTAACATTTAAAAAGTACATACTTTTAGCACTAAAATTATTAAATTATGTATGGAAACTAGGTATATTTAAGTATTTAAGGTACATTTAAATACAACAAAAAAGCCTTAGATTGTGCTATTGAATGTCTTTTTGTATATTTTTTTCAAACATAAGTACATTTAAGTATGTGTTTTCTAAACATTATTTTTAATACACATGAAGTATATTTGTCTACATATTGATGCACACATGGATAAAAAAAATATACTAATGTGGACTTTAAGTATGTTTAACATGTATTTTCATTGAGTATATTAATAGAAAACTCATTTTTAGTATTATTTACTTAATTGGCATACTTTTAATGCTCTTAAGAATACTTCCTTTTCACAAGAATTGTCCAACTGGGCAATATTAGCCACAAACAAATACATTTGTGGGCGGAGCTTTAAAAAAAATCAATTTAGAGCTTTTCTTTTGTGCTGTCTTATGTTGAGAGCTTACACAAACACTCCAACCTATAAAAAAAATGTAAGATTAGAGTCATAGGTCAAGGGAACTAGCTGATGTGTTTGGGAGAGTGACGCCGTAATGGCAAAATCTTTAATTAATTTTTATAATTCACTCTCATGTTGAGTGTTTATTCGGGTTATAAATGACAGGCGTGAGCTGTGTTTCAGACACGCAAATCCAGGCACTCAAACACGCTTGAATGGAGCAAGTCTAGAGTGTTTGCCCTCAATATTTGCTGTCCTTGTGCGTAAGTGCTTGCCTCACAGCGAAAGGTTTACACACAAGGCTTATATCCTGAATCCTTCTGGAGAATTCTTATTCCTTAATGAGGTCTGAACACACATGTACCAGAAAGAGGACTCTGTGATATGGGGTATAGGTTTACTGCCTGTCAAATGTTTGGGAACACCCAGATTTTTAATATATATATATATTTTTTATTTTTTTTAAATAAGGCCAATAAAAAAAATGATATTACCAACAAAAAAATAAAAAGTCCACATTTTAAATATTTAACTACGAAAAATAGAACTACAGATATAAAACAATATACAGTATATAAATGTGTCTCCTTTAGGTCCAGTATTTTGTACTCAACTCATGAGTACTTAACTCATTCTCCTAACTCACTTATTCCCTCACTCATTCCTTAACCCATTCTCCTAACTCACTTATTCCCTCATTCACTCCTTAACTCATTCTCCTAACTTACTTATTCCCTCATTCACTCCTTAACTCATTCCCCTAACTTACTTATTCCCTGCTTCACATCTTAACTCATTCTCCTAACTCGTTTCCTTAACTCACTCTCTAACACCCTCTTTCCCTTTTCTTAACTCACTATTTATTACCTCAATGCATGAATTACACCTGTTGCTTAAAGCGCTGTATTTCAGAATGCTTGGGGGTAAGGTGGTGGGCTATTCGCCAAAAAAGTGTGTACTTATTATCTTATTGTCTTTCTGTGTGGAGTTTGCACGTTCTCCCCGTGTCTGCGTGGGTTTCCTCCGGGTGCTCCGGTTTCCTCCCACAGTCCAAAGACGGCACGTTAGGCTGATTGGATGTCAGATACAAATTGCCCCCTAGGTGTGAGAGTGTGTGAGTGCATGTGTCTGTTTGTCTGTCTGTGTCTGTCTGCCCTGCGATGGATTGGCGGCCTGTCCAGGGTGTATCCTGCCTTCTGCCCGATGCCTGCTGGGATAGGCTCCAGCACCCCCCCGCAACCCTTAATGGATAAAGCGGTTGATAATGACTTGACTGACTACACGCAGTTTACACTCGGTTTCTCCTTTAAGTCATGCTTTATTGCTCCATGATACAAGAGAAAAATTTAGGGGAATATATTGGAATATTCTGATTTTTTTTTTAAGGTGTAGCTCACGCTACGGTTTGTGCAGCTAAAGCTAGGAGGCTATTCCTCAAGTAATACATGGAAAAAAAGGGAGGTTTCAGTATAATAGCAGGTCTGAGCGCAGATCACCTGTCTCCTGTGGCGCAGAATAGAAGAAAGGGGCTGTTAGAAAGTGTTAAATAATGAGTGTCCCACGGGATTCAACAAACTATCTGCATCCCTACGGGACAAAGACAGGCATTCTTACAGTGAAGAAGGGCATTCATCTCATAGAACGAGGGAAAACTAATGAAACTGGAGAAATACATGAAGTTTTGGCACACGCACAAAAGGACACATGTAAAGGAGTGTGGGGGGGAACGAGCAGGAGAGGGGGCATTGAGGCAAGACAAAAGAACGAGGAAGAGAGAAAAAGATGCACCAGAGACTTACATATCCATCATCATAAGGGGTCATAGAGTAATATCCCTTCACACACAGATAGGCAGATAGATAGACAGACACACAAACACACACACAAACGCATAAGAAAAGTGGGTTGAGGACATACACACTCCAGAACAACACTGGCATAACCTGAAATGGGGCAGACATTGTGTGTACAAATTATGCTTTGTATTGCAATTTTGGCAACAGAGTACATTTATTTAATGTAATTGCTTTAAAAATGCATTTAATTGATTTAATCTAAGTACCAAATCTAAGTGACCAAATGCACCTGCACAACTGTCCATATAAGGCAGCTCAAAGCCTGATTTGTATGTACAACATTGGTGTAAAAGTGAACTACACCCCCCACCCCCCCCACCCCCTCTGTAGGGGGAGTTTAACAGCAAAACACTGGGATGCATACCTAATAACTCTTTAAAGTTCAGGCTAGGACCTGGGCCAACCACTTTATTAAGACCACCTCCTTGTTTCTACATTCACTCTCCATTTCATCAGCTCCACTGATCATATAGTAGCGCTTTTCCACCAAAATAGCTCTTGTTCTGGTTCTTAAACCAGTTCTGTTCTGGCCTATAAGTAGTGGAACCGTCAAAACATCACATCATATGTTATGAACAGAGGGCGATGCACAGCGTCTGTGCTCCTGTGGAAACAGACACGCCCACAGATGTGGTCACGGTTTGCGCTGAAATAGTATTCTTCAGTTCCCACTGCAAACGAACGTTCCTGGATTCTGAACCTACTTTTGTTGGTGTAAACAAAAAAAAAAATCAGTTCAAAAACCAGAATGGTGCTGGTTCCACGTAACTGGAAAAGCACAAAAAAAAGCACTTTCTAGTTCTTATATTCTTATATATATATATATATTAATTACAGTTATACTAGGGGTGTGCCATATCGTATCATACGCTATAATATCGCCAACATTTTTAAATATCGTGTTCACGATATTATACCCTGAAACACTGTGCCAGATCAACCACCCCTAATTATGACTGTTTTTAGCCAAATAAAAAATTCACACTGTTCTCATTCCCCATTATATATCTACTAGAGACAGATTATATCTGTCCAGTATCATTTATTTTATCTTAGTACTTTATATATGGAGATATGTGGAGTGGATTATCAGTATCATCACATTCTGGATTGTTGACCAATTTGAAAAAAAAAAAAATAAATAAAATAATAATAATAATAATAACTATATCTCAGTAAGGTGCCATATCATATTGTATGGAATACTAAAATTTAATTGTCATTTTGTTGCAGTAGTGTATTCTTGAAATATATATATATATATATATATATATATATATATATATATATATATATATATATATATATATATATATATATATGTGGTTTTTTTTTTTTTCAGTGTTTTGTCATATCGCTAAGATTATTGTTATCGCGAAAATACCATGAAATATCGCAATATTATTTTAGGGCCATATCGCACACCCCTAAAACATACTATATTCCATTAGTTTCTCTGCATACTTCAATAGCCTCCTTTCCAAAACTGTTCTGGAATGATTGGGACCCCATAGGACCACCACAGTGTGTTTGCTGGCATGACTGGATCAGTCACAGACGTGCTGCTGGAGTTTTTAAACACATCAGTGTCACTGCTGGGCTCTGAGTAGTCTACCAACCAGAAATATCTAGTCAACAGCATTCTGTAGGCAGCGTCCTGTGGGCAGCGTTCTGTGGGCAGCGTTCTGTGGGCAGCGTCCTGTGGGCAGCGTCCTGTGGGCAGCGTCCTGTGGGCAGCGTCCTGTGGGCAGCGCTCTGTGGGCAGCGTTCTGTGGGCAGCGCTCTGTGGGCAGCGCTCTGTGGGCAGCGCTCTGTGGGCAGCGCTCTGTGGGCAGCGTTCTGTGGGCAGCGTTCTGTGGGCAGCGCTCTGTGGGCAGCGCTCTGTGGGCAGCGCTCTGTGGGCAGCGCTCTGTGGGCAGCGTTCTGTGGGCAGCGTTCTGTGACTACTGATAAAGAACCAAAGGATGACCAAACCAACCTCTGCAACAACAGATGAGCTGTTGCCTCACTACAAATAAAACAGATAGGTTGGAGTGTAAAATAGAATGAAGTGAGTGTTTAAAAACTCCAGAAGCACCACTGTGGTTCTGTGGGGTCTTGATCACTGAGAAACAGGGTTAAAGGAGGTTAAAAAAGTGTGTAGCAGAAAAGTAGGAATAAAGTCTGTAATAATAGAACTACAAAGAGCTTCTGTATGCTTAGTGAAACTGATAAATCGACACTGAGTGTAGATGGAAGGAGGTGGTTTTAATAAAGTGACCGGCAATGTATAATCCATACGGATGTGCCATAAGTGCAGCAATTGCAACAAGTACTTTTAACTGCAATCTGATGATGATGATGATGATGATGATGCTAGGCTAACAGAACATCAAAGCAGCATTGAGAAAATCTATGTCATCATAAGTGATGACCAGTCCTTTATCAAACAGTCCAGTCCGCACATGCTGTAGGCGTATAATGAAATTTGGGTGTGTATACATACGTATAACACTTATATGTGTGTGTGCATTATGACTCACTGTTCCAGGCCTCGTGAAGTCGATGCTCTGCACCATGCTCTGTCCCATCTGCCCGCTGAATAGACGCGTACACACATTCTGAAGGTATTCAGGGGAAATCTGTGGAACACATGAAATCCTGTTAGCTTACTGCTAGCTGATGTCTGTCGCCTGCAGATTTGTGCATGTTCTACATTAAAAACTAGGGTTGTCACGATTCTCTAAATCCTCGATCCGATTTTATTATTATATTTTAGGGTCACAATTCAATTCGATTCTGGATTATGTTTTTCTTTTTTTTTTTTACAGCAGAGAGGCCTATGCCACTTTTAGATTAGTCTATGGTCAGTCATTGGTTTGATTCATCAAATTTACAATATCTTATTTCAAAAGGCGGGCTTGATTTAAGTGATGCAATGTGATACAAGTGATCTGTAATACGCCACATTAGGCACTAATGGTCAAATGTAAATAATTTAATTAAGCTATATATGTAATGCCATCTAGTGTTTTTTTTTTGTAGCAGCAGTGCACACTATTAAAACAGTAATGTTCAACAAAATAAACTATAAAAAAAATACAGGAACAGTCATGTACAAAATAATAGAACAATTAGAGCCTTAACAAACTGAACTCTGTCCTACTATAACAGTTAAACATGAAAAATAAGACTTTAGGACTTTTTCGCTCCCTAAGAATGACGAGTTTTTTTCTTTAACAAAGATATATTATTAACTTTATCTGAGAGAAAGATGCTCCTTAAGGTACCAAAACTATTAACATATTTGAGGCTAGACAAAACAACTGTTATTTTTATAATTTCAAGTTTTTCTTTAAGGAGATTGTCCACATACTCTGGAGAAAAAAAGGGCTGCTCTTTGAGCAGTCACAATGTCAGAGGCGTCGGCTACAGTGTGCTGCACCATTTGCGTAGCTTGCGTGTGCTTGCGTAGCTTCAAAATCATGACACCCCTATTAAAAACTGTGAAATTATTTAAAGAAATACAATTTTAAACATATTTTAAGTGTAAAAGTAATTTAATGGCCCCACTCATGCTCAACCACTGATATATCTATAGACTGGGCAAGCCAAAAGTCTGTTTATGTGTGGACAAGCATTATCCTGCTAAAAATTGCCAGTTGGAAGCCCTGTGTTTTTTTTTTAGATATAACTAATGGGCCTGCAGAATGTCCTGCATAAATCTCTGAGCTGTTGGTGTCCCCTATATCACTACTAGGGCTGACTGACTGCTGTATACTGTGACTTACCAGATCCTCACACCAGCACAGGTTGTGTGTGGTCCATATGTAGTCAGTATATTCTGTATGTTTACTTTTCTTCCTTTATAGTGATTAATTTGATTATTTTATAATGTTTAATGCTTTATTTAATGCTTTATATATATTTTTTTTATTTTTTACTGTATCTATTTTGTTTTTTTATGTCTTTGTATTTATCGTTGTAAGTACTTTGAATCTGCCAATGTCCATGAAAGATGCTATACAAATAAACATTGTCTTGCTTTGCCTAAGAGGCTTCCTCAACATTTAAACATAGCAATGAAAGTATTTCACTCACAATATATTGATATTGTAATATATTTTATCATTTTGATTGTATCATATTGTATATAATGTAGTGTCTAATATTTGATCCCATTTGACCTACTGCTTCATTACTCATTATGTGTGGAGGCGCTAATTAAATGAATAGGGTAAACCTGCGGTCAATATTGGAATATTGGTTGTCAAATTCCGTGAAACTAACCCCAAAAAAATCCATAATTCCTAGTAGGGCTACACCAAATTTGCAAATTGGATTTTGTTTTCCAATATCGTGCAGCCCTAATTCCTGGTTTCTGCTTTTTAGGAGTATTTAATTCTCTTCAGGAACACTGATGCCACAACGAATCACAGATAACTGTATTGCAATATATCTGGGTGCTCATCTAAGCATAGATTTAATTGTTTGTGTGTGTGTTTGTGTAATTCAGGGGTAGAAGAGTATATTTTCTTGCCATTTTCCCGCTGACCGTTGCCTCGAGCGAGTCGACCAGTTCGGCAGTCACTCCAATGAGGTTGTGGTAGTCCGCCTGCATCTTACCATGCCTCTGCATGTAGCTGGAAGCTTTCTTCTCTGCCTCAGCCAGCTGTGCCTGCATCTGCTTAAGGCTCTCTGTGTAGACACAGACACCGTTTAGCCACTCATTCATGGGCGTCATCAAATAAACTGAAAAGCTAATATAATAAATAATGCACATACGGTTACAGTTATACAGAAACCCTCCCATTTTTATGAGTCTTTAATTTAAATGCCCGTTTATCAGTACCAGCTGCTCTCTGTATCATGTACTACTTACAAAGAATGCAGCAACAGATGTCTGAACATTTTCTTGCAACAAAGCTGCCTTATATTAGATTGTAATATTTTTTTAATCCACTCCAATTTTTATTATAATTATTAAATGTTTCTGTAAAGTATTGAACAGGTTATTGTGCATTTTATAGACAGTTTAAATGTAGTTATTTGGACTTTGTTATGTGTGGTATATTGTATGTCCTCTGAGTTCCCAAACCAACATTTTACAAGGGGTATCCCTAGATTTCCCACAGATCAGCTGCTTATCATTCATCTTACTTTCCACTACAGAATACATCCAAGCCATTAGTGGCGCTATTATACTCCTGAATATATAAAACCTATGTGGATGTATAAAAGACGTTTTAAATTTTAATTTAAAAGCCGTTTGACCAGTGGTAGGATGGTCCCCCCTTAAATGTGATTCTTGGTCCTCCCAAGGTTTCTTCCTCCTCCTGCAGCTCTGAGGGAGTTTTTCCTTGCCTCCGCGCTCACTGGGGGTTCTGTATTCTGTATTTTCTATGTTTAATGTTTTGCCTTATTCTTTGTCCTGTAATCATGTCTCTGTAAAGCTGCTTTGTGCCAACACCAGTTGTAAAAAGCGCTATACAAATAAATTTGATTTGATTTGATTTAGATTTGCATCAAATATTTTTCCAGCTTTTTTAACTTTTCCCAACTTGTATCTATTAAATTGTATATATTTTTAAAAGGAACATTTTACATGAATTTACTTACAATTACATATATTTAAAAGTTAACTTTTCTAACTTGTACCTACTTAAAATGACTACAATTTGAAAGGTTAAGAAACTCCATGTTGGAAAACTTATATACACTTAAAATGAAAGAATAAAAATAACTTTCTTAATATTTTCCATCTTGTATCTATTAAAACTGGCATTCATTTGTACAATAAAGCAACATACTTAACACTTCATCCTACATAAAATGATCTAAATATAAAATGTTTTATATATTTTTATATCAGGTTTCTCAACATTTTCTCTTTTTTTGAATTAAATTGGCCTTAAAAAATTGAAGACAACAAAACTTTTTTAAAAACTTGTATCTCCTTACATTGACCCAAATTAAGAGATAAGACAACTTTCCTCAACTTGAATCTACTTGAATCTACTTGAATTTACCTAAATTTAAAAGATTATGAAACTTTCTCAACTTAATCCAACTTGTTTTTATTTACATTAGTCTGGATTTGAAAGATCAGGTAATGTTCTCAACTTTGTTAACCTAAATGTAAGCAATAAAGCAACTTTTTCAAATCTACCTACGTTGTATCTACTTAAATAAATCTACATTTAAAAATAATGAGTTGTCTCAAAGTATGAAGAGTGTGTGGACTGATGGGATGAAAATCCAGTTTCTCTTTCATGGGAAAATAATGAAATAGGTTACTATAAGTTAAAATAACTCATTATTTGCTTTTACATAACGTTCATGCCATTCATTTTAGAAGTATGTGAAACTTATAAACTGTTATTATTCCTAATATAAATCAGAATGCTGTTGAATCATCAACACAGGTGTGGTGACAGATTATGTGTTATTTTTTTTTCTAAGCTTAGAACTGGGGATGCTGGTATATATGTACGGTAAGTGTTTGTTTGAATTATTCTGCCATAAATTGGCTATTGTACATTTGCCTGTAGCTTCAGATCAGATTTACCATTTCAATAATACAGTACTAAACAGACAACAGTAACCAGACGCTACTCAAAGAAGTGGAATTCTACAAAACATAAACAGCAAATAACATCAAAATAGTAAATAATGATGAGAGATGGTCACCTTTGCTGCTTTTTGTGCTCTCTCTCTGTTGAGCTATTGTTAAGGAAATGCTACAAGAGTTTACAGCAGTTCATAGAGTAAATAAAAACATCTCAATCATCACGATCAGATAATTCACTCATCTGGAATCACTTTACATCCATTTACTCTGACACATAATACAAATGAATACAGTAGAAATAACTAGCAGCAATAGATCTAATAGAGAAATGCAGGTTTTAAATGCACTGAGATGTCTAGTTTTTACACTGTTTTTACACTAGAGCAGATAAGTGGAACTGCTAAGAAACTTGTGAAGTAAAAGGATACGTATAAACTGAGCAGCCTGGGTGAAGATAAGGAAGTCAGTATCGTAGTCAAGAACTTCTCAAGCTTTTTCCTTAAATCTGGAGCCCAGGAGTCCTGAAATCAACAGAGACAACAATTCAAATTAAAACCCTAGACAGGTGCACAAATCTCCAAATCAACACATCTCAGGTTATGTTATTTTTGTTATGTATGGAATCCAGTTCGGAGCTCCAAAAGAATTTGGATTTTAAATGATCTTTTTGATAATAATGGTATGTGTAGTTTCCAAGATTGTAGATTATATATTTATACAGGAAATAATACTACTCCGGAAATAATTAAGAGACCACTTTAGTTTCTGAATTAGTTTCTCTGATTTTGCTATTTATAGATATATGTTTGAGTAAAATGAACATTGTTGTTTTATTCTATAAACTACAGACAACATTTCTCTTAAATTCGAACAAAAAAATATTGTCATTGCCAAAGAAACAGGCTCATATTCATTAAGTTTTAAGAGTTCAGAAATCATTATTTGGTGGAATAAGTTTTTAATCACAGTGAGTTTTCAAGCATCTTGGCATGTTCTCCTCCACCAGTCTTACACACTGCTTTTGGATAACTTTATGCCTTTACTCCTGGTGCAAAAATTCAAGCAGTTCAGCTTGGTTTGATGGCTTGTTATCATCCATCTTCTTCTTGAATATATTACAGAGTTTTTCAATTTGGTAAATTCAAAGAAACTCATTTTTAAGTAGTGTTTTATTTTTTTCCAGTGCTGTATGGAAAATAAGCGCTAATGTAGCTCCATATTTCAGCTACAAAAGCGCTTAAAAAGAGAGAAAGAAAAAAAAGAGAGAGAGAGAGAACATAAACCATACACTTCAGCATAAATAAAAGGTAATCTATCTTCTGTTAGACAGTAAGCGTTGCTGTATTATATCGCTACATAAAAATGCTAATACGTCACCATTTACTATCTTTTTACCTCACAAGGCCTCGGAATCAGGAAGGTCAGTGTATATACAGTCATGGGTTTTTCCTCCTTATCTTAGTGCTGTGAGGAGAACATGACCCTGCGTGGCACTGAAGCTTTACTGATGTTCTGCTGTCCTGGGACCAACGCATATGAACTAGGAAACAAATAGCTTTCTGAGCCAAGTGATGGAAACATGTCCTCAGATAGGCATAGCATGCCTGTTCTACACGGCGTGAAAGGTCATACACATGCCAGAAGAGCTTTCCATTTAACCTAGTCTTCTCTTTCTCCTTCTCAGAGACTTATCTTAGATATAGCTTTAAATGTTCGGCCGAAGACTGAACGAAGGCTGTGTTAGAATAGAGGAGGAAACACTTAAGGAAACTCTAACTCCCTCACTTAGCTTTTGTCTTCGTTAACTCTGTCCCTCTCTCTTTATCAGAGTTGTGAATCTGTTGAGATATAATCGTACTTAGTATTAACCAGTTGGAAGTCCTTCTACTCTTTTCTAATGTACCTCTTTATTTATGTTTTCTCTGAAGAATTTTTCAAGTGAAATTTAATTTCTTTTTAAATTCTGAACTTTCAGATATATACTGTAAACCCACAACTTGTTTATGTGTTTGTTTAAGTTGGATGTTTCCAAACATTACTCTTAGTCAAACCCATTAGTTAGATGAACATTTGTGGCCAAATATACATACAAACAGATATCAGACAGGCCTCTGGCACAATCTATTTACATTCTAAATGTATCTACCTGTTTCTGACACTCACCATCAATGTATTGTGTTTGGTAACCATTTAGCTCTATCATATATCATAATCAACTGCCTGACCTTATGTTGTAGGCTGTAAGAGCATTTTTATTCTCCAAAATGACTAAATAAAAATATATTTTATTCACCTTTCCATAAAACTTAAAGTAGAATCTTAAGCCCTATCCGGATGGGACTCGTTTCTCAGGAGGTTTTGGGGTCCTCTGTGATTTTATTCCTGTCCAGAATGACCATGTACATGTTTTCTCAGACGTACTCAGAGAAAACTACAAGCTAAATTACAGTATATTAGGGGCGATATGGCCCTAAAATAATTCAATATTTCATGGTATTTTCACGATAACAATATTTTTGGCAATAGGACAAAACACTGAATTAGAAAAATTATTTCGAATTGTATTATTGCATGCAATATGATATGGCTAACTGTTAAAATAATTTTATCAGATTTGTAACAGAAGTCAATTATTCACAATGCCATGATACTAGTAATGCACTCCAAATATCTCAATATATACAGGATTAAAGTTATATAATCTGTCTCTAGTAGATATATAATGGGAAATGAGAACAGTGTGAATTTTCCTTTTGCTAAAAACAGCAAAAAAGTACTATTCTGATGCAATAATTAGGGGTGGGTGATATGGCACGTTATTTCAGGGTATAATATCGTTCACGATATTAAAAAGTTTTGGCGATATTATCACGTACGATGCGATATGGCACACCCATACAGTATATATTGTTTTTTGCTGAATTCCGTGGTCTTCCGGTAATTTTAGTCCCATCCGGATGCACATCTCTGAGTTTTGGCTCCTCACATTTAATAAAATAGCTTTTTGTCCACTGCCACGCACCGTAATTACACTTTGAGTGTGCGTTTTCACTGAGATCCACGTAAAAACAACAGAGCGTGCTATTGAACGTGATGTCATGTGACCGAGAAAGCCGACCAAAACTCACTAGTCATCCTGTTTTTTCAATTGCAGTCCGGATGCAAGAGTTTTATCATTAAGTAGAAGTGTGAAATATTTATCACAGACGTCCCCCTGAGAAACTAGTCCCGTCCGGATAGGGCTTTAGTTTGAAGTTTTCAGTAAACATTACTTTTAAAACATGAGGCAATGAATAACCTCTTTAACATTTAAGTAAATTCAACTTACTATAAATTAGGCTTACAGTGTTGAACTACTGCATACTGAACTAGAGAAAAGGTCAACAGGTCGATGGAAAAAAAAATGTTTGTGTGTTTGAATATATTTAGCATGATTTACAATCATACTGATAAAAACAAACTTTCCTCGTGGCTTTTCCACTACAGTACAGTAGTGTGTTTTGCATCAAAAGGGGTTTTCCAGAAAAAAGGAAGTTCCAAAAAAATGTGAGTGTGTGAGAACTGTCTGCGAGAACTGTCTGCCAGCAGATAGATTAAAGAGGATGATGAGAGGATGATAAGAGGTCTGTACTAGTAAGAAACTCTGGGCACCTGGAAGAGTTCCTGAAAGGACGGGTGAACTGCAGGATTGGGTACGAAGGGCAGAGCGTAAAAGGGCAGAAACTCTGTGGTCTGGCTCAGTGCTGCCCCCCGGGTCTCCAGGTAGTGCTTAAAGTGGCTAATCCGCTCATCAAAGTCAGCTTTATCCTGCAGACAAACGTCAAACAAAAGTACATCATATCAGAAATCTTCTCATGTTCATTTCGGCAAATAAATAAACTGATTTGTGCATGCGTAGACAAATTAATTATAACATGTAACAAATCAACAACATATTTGAAGATATAAGGTTATAATGGCTAGATGACAGAGCAGAGTACAGAGCATGTCCAAAACATTATGCAGGTCTTATGAAGTGGTACTTATATAAACTAGTCAGGAAAGACAACATAGAGAACCAGTGACAGGGTTATGGAAGCTCATGGCTCACTGATGTTCATGGACCTCCTACCTAATATCAAACAAGCCTTAAAGGGGGTACACAATTGGCCTGCACAATATTAGGCTGGTGGTTTTAATGTTGTGGCTGATCAGTGTGAATGTATGCTATATAGTAGGTAGTCACAGCTGAAAAATGTTTTATTGTGCAGTGGGGACACCTGCTGGCTAGAGAAGGCTAATATCATGATACCAAAGCTAGTAAATCCTGATCAGGATGGATTAGCTTAAACTGGACACATCATCCTTGCCTATAACACAGTTGAACCTGAGCCGGTGCCGCAGAGGCAGAAATGACCACAATAAAAGTGTTTTTTAAAGATTAGGAAAAGCAGGACGGGTATGTTTCACAATTTCAAAGTACCACATTTCAGATGTTAAAGAACAAAAAAATTGGTTTAGGTTTTAGTGCCTCTTTAATCCCTATCTGGAAAACCAAGCCTTAAATTTATTTTTAATTTTTCTCACCTGTCTTCCAACATTGTTCTTCAGTGGGTAGATTACAAAATGAATGTGTAGATAGAATTCCAGTTTCTGGACATTCGGATCACTGTCCCGAATATCCACAGGGACGTTTTCTGCCCACAGTTCAAAAAACACCTTCATATCACCATCATCGAATGAGCTGATCAGATCCTTCTGCAGACAAAACACATTTTAAGAAGTTAATTTATTGTATTTTACTGCAACAATGAAACTCTGTGTTACTAACAAAACGTGATCTGGTCATTATCAAGTCATAAGGATAGACAAATACTATCTAAAACTATACTGAAAACCCATATAGCTCTATGGTACATGTTTCTTTAATTCAGCACATTGATTGAACATTCATGTTAGAAGGCTAGAAAAAGTGACCACCAAACCCAGCAAATCCACCAAATGTTTAATTCAGCTCTAAATAACTTTTACGGAATTTCAAACCATTCCTCCCTGTAAATGTGTTTTAGATCATCAATATTTCATGGACATCTTGCTTTTCAAATGTACTGACATTTCACACTATGAAACACTCTCCCAGCACTCTAGCAATGTTTCAGAATTAGCCTTACCTGGATGATTAGGATTTTGGAGTCTACAGGAGGGCTGCTTGGTGTTTTTGGCACAGGTTTTCCTTTGCTCTTGCATTCCTTCTCAAAGATCTTCACCGTATCCTCAAACTCAGAGAACTTCAGGTACTGAAAATAATCAATTTTACATTGAGCATATGCTTTTGCTTATGAAATGGCTATGAAAATCATCAACATACAGAGCATGCAATCAGAATTCATATGTGTCAAGCTTAATATAAAAGAAATGTGAAGTCCAATGCTGCAAACTAAAGGGGTTATAGGGTCAAATAAATTTAAAAATGTGAATCAAATGCAGACATTTTAGTGTGGTAGCCCATCAAAAACCTCTGCATTGGTAAGTGACCATCCAGTCATCCATTTGAACAATCTAACATGCAGACAGACTGACCTCTTTTATCATTAAAAGGAGATCTGCTTCATTTGCCAGAATGTCCCCCATCTCTTGAGCCTTTCTGGAAGTCATGTATCCTCAACCTGCAAAAGAAGAGACAGTGATCAATCATTTAGCTCACTTATCAGTTAAATACATAACTGTCCTACTTCAACACACCATTGTATGAAGAGTATGCTGATAAACTGCATGAAACTATTTGGGAGATTTTTATTGTTTGGCAACTTTTTTCAGACTCTTGTTTATTGTTTTGATAACAAGCTGATTTTTTGAATCACCCATGCGTTATCAAGAGGGCCCTTACAAATGTGACATAGTTTTGCCCAAAATCAACAAATAGTAGTGCATTTCAAAAAAATAGAATCATTAAAAAGTTGCTTTATTTCAGTAATTCAGTTTGAAATGTGAACCTCATATATTATATAGATGTGATACACACACAGTGATCTGTTTATTTTACTGTTGATGATTATGGCTTACAGCCAATGAACACCCAAAAGTCAGTGTCAGTTTTGGCAGTGTGCCAGGTCCTGCTGAAAAATGAATCCGCATCTTTATAAAAGTTGTCAGCAGAGGGAAGAAGCATGAAGTGCTGTAATATTTTCTGGGAAAACAACTGCACTTTAGACTTGATGAAAAAAAAAAAAAATGGTTTCCAACACTAGCAGATGACATAGCTCCCCAAACCATCACTAATTGTGGAAACTTCACACTAGACCTCAAGCTGTTTGAACTGTGTGCCTCTCCACTCTTTCTACAGACTTTGGTCTCTTTATTTCCAAATGAAATGGGTTGGAGAGGACTTGGCACATGGATGGATGGATGGATGGATATTGTGTCTTTAGGAAAACTGATGTCAGCCACACAGAAAGTGCAAATACACAGTTATATAATAATTTAAATTTAGCAGTGCAAAAGATACGTAAACAGTAGATGAGTGAACTAGTGAATGAACTACTAGTGCAAAATAGGGTAGAACTATAAAAATATTATTATAGGCATTAGTAAGTCTAAAAGTGTGTCCATAGCTGAGTGTGTGTCCATAGCTGAGAGTGTGTCCATAGCTGAGAGTGTGTCCATAGCTGAGAGTGTGTCCATAGCTGAGGGTGTGGCCATGGTGTGGCCAGAGTTACCAGAATGAAAAGAAAAAAATACAAATTTCCTGAGACATCGATTTTCTTTTTCTGAAAGCCATAATCATCAAAAGTAAAAGACAAACGTTTAAAATAGACCACTCTGTGTGTAATACATTTCTATATAAGCTTAACATTTTGAACTGAACTACTGAAATAAAGTACATTTTCAATGATATTCTGATTTTCTAGGTGCACTAAAATACTAAGAACATAAAAAGGCACATGTATGTCTTTATTTCTTCACATATACATATTTTTATTTATGGTCCACTTCTATGACTCACTGTGTTGGAAGATTGTATATAAAAACAAAAGTGATAAATAAATACATAAAAATATAAGAATTTAATGAAATGGTGTAATAACCAAAATATGTTTTTTTGCCTGAGGATAACACTGCCATAGAGAGATAAACTGCTCTGTGTCTGCAAACGAGAGATATAAGCTGTATTACCTCAGCTTTTAAGGTTTAGGTTCTCCACTTTCTTGGAAATAGGAGGATAAACCCTTGCCTCCATGAATTTTTAACAACCACGTGGATACAATCCAAATGCAGCAAGATAAGATTAAAAGAGCATCCTCACATTTTAGGCACAGTTTGATGGTAAGTCTCGAAAATGTAGTCTTGCATTTTATTTTTCAGCATAAGAACAGAAAAAGAACCAAAACCAACAATACTAGCTTGTGTTAACTACCAAACTACAGCCATCGACATAAATACTAGTGAGTTTAAGTAACCCAGCTGGCCAGTTTAACCAGTTTAAACAGTTTAGCAGCGCCTTCTTAGATAGCTTATGTTGTTTTTGAAATAGATAACATGCTAGCAAATTAGTGTAATATAACGTTTAGAGCTCAGTAAAGCGTGTAACAAACTCCACACTCTGAAAGAAAGCATTAAAAGCATTAGCTGCACTGTTAGCTTAGCCCCTATGCTCATAGGTAAATAAACACCGCGCGGCACTCACCTCAGTCAAAAACACCCTTAAATGCAATAAAAATATCACTACTCATTTCTCAAAGTGAAAAATGTCCTTATATTATAAAACGGAAGGGTTAAAAAGCCAGAAAATGTTTGCGCAGGTCCGTAAAAGCAGCGAGTGGAGTTTAGCTTAGCCTAGCCTCACAGGCGCTGGTGCTGTTAGTCACTATAGTAACAGCTTTTGGGACGCTCTACACCTGGCAACACCATCCGGCAAGAGGATGTAAGTGTCGTGAGGATTTGTAGTTTTTGTCCGAGGTGATGTAGTCCAAGCCAGAGTTCGGAGACAGCATTATTATTATTGTTTTGTGTTAAATTACACAAAGATTAAATTTTATTGGAGCTGCAATAATAATAACGATAATAAGTAAATAAATAATAATTAAAAAATATATACAAATATTTAAAATGTATGTGTAAATAAAAAATGCTTTCGGCGCCACCGGAAGTACACGTGAAGCCGTAAAGAATCAACAGTAAGGCGCGTGTTCCGCTGGAGTTCAGTAATAAATGAATGAAACCTGTTATCAGAGGTTTAATTTAGTAGAAATTCACGCGGATTATCGCCGTGTCTGAACGCGTTTCAACATATTTGGTGACTAAAGCGCATCAGCTTAAAAGTAAGTGACTTTTAAAGACTATTTTTTTTTTACCTAAACCAAGCAGAACTGAAGGGAAATACCGGCGAAGCTAGCTTAGCTAGCTTGCTAGGGTGCTAACTAACGTGTTTAGAGGAACCAGTGTTTAGCTAACGTTACATTCATCCATAAACCAAGAGTCCCCGTGTGTTTCAGACTGAATCAAACAGCGTTAATTAACACATAAAACGAGTGGGTAAATATAACCTATGTAGTAATTTAAATAAAAGTCTGGGGTTAAGTTCATGTCCAGGGTTTTATATCTAGCTAGGTTTGTTAACCTGGGCAGCCAACTATCTGGCTATCTATTTACCTGTTTTCTTCTTTGGAGTTAGTGGTAAAGTGAACGACTTATAAAGAGTTTTTTTATCCATCCAAAACAAGCTGAACTACAGTAAAATGTTGGCTAAGCTAGGTTAGCTAGCTAAGATTCTAGCTAACTTGTTTAGAGTAACGTTACAGGAACCAGTGTTTACTTTTATCCATAAACCAAGAGCCTAAGTATTGATTTAGCCTGAATCAACAACCATTAATTGATATATGAATAAGACTAGGCAAATATAACCCATATAGTGATTTAATTGAAGGTCTGGGATTAAATGGCTAAATTCATGTCCATAGTTACATATCTAGTTAGGCTAGCTAACCACGGCAGCCAGCCAGCTAGCTACTAACATGTTTTCCTCTTTGGCGATAGTGTTAAAGTAAGTGACTTATAATAAGCAGTTTGTAGATATCGAAAAACAAGCAGAACTGCAGGGAAATGTTGGCTAAGCTAGGTTAGCTATCTAAGATTGTAGTTAATGTGTTTCCTAGTTACTTTTGTGTCCAAAATTTCCCCTCGGGGATCAATAAAGTATATAGCTATCTAGCTATCTATCTAGCTAGCTAGCTACAGTACATGACATGTTTACATTCATCCATAAACCAAGAGCCTGATTGTGTTTCAGACTGAAACAAATAATCAGTTAATAAATTAATAAGAGTGGGTAGATGTATAGGGGGCTGTATATGGTGGTTTAAATAAAGTGCTGGGGTTGAATGGTGAAGTTCCTTTCCGTGAAGTTTACTAGTTATATAGTTAGCTAACTATACTGAGCAGTCAACTGGCTAGCTTCCTGCTTTCTCGTTTACCTCTTTGTAGATGATCTTATGTGTCTTAAAGTTGGTTAGATGTTGATTTATATGTTAACTAACCAGTACAGCTGTGTGTGTGTTTTTTTTTATCAGAGTGAGCTTCCTGGGCAGATCAGCAGTGGTCTGTAGAGATGGCTGGAATTCTGTTTGAAGATATTTTTGATGTGAAAGATATCGACCCAGATGGGAAGAAGTTTGACAGAGGTGAGACCAACCTGCAGCAAATCCTAATTTTAACCCATTTATCGTTTGTTAGTGATGCTCCAGTATGGGAATTGTGACAAAACAAACAGTTCTTGTAGAAACTGTGAGTTAATCCATCTGGATCACAAACACACAGAGATAATGCTAATTTTATCTGTTCTCTTCCAGTGTCTCGGCTTCACTGTGAGAGTGAGTCTTTTAAAATGGACCTCATCCTGGATGTGAATACTCAGATCTATCCTGTTGATCTTGGTAAGGGAGACGTGTTGTTGTTGTGGCCCAAAATGTGACTAGATGTGTTGAATGACATTTTCATTTCCTAAATGGGCCACGTCAATTTGTGGTATTAAATTGCTATACATATCTAATGCATGGCAATGTGGCACTATATAAACATATAGACTGAAATTAATGTGACTTTTACAGCAATGTATAGGAAAAAGGACTGAGAGTAATGGCTGTGAGTAGATTAAAATAAAATGGAATGCAGCAGTGATTTAAGGGCTTAATTGGCAGATAAACTAGGTAACAGATCTAGTATCTGAACTTATGTTTGTAATAATATTGGAAGACCCAGGTAGCAGCCACACCGTGTTCCTAATGAATTGGCCAAACATGGCTGCAGAAAGCAGCTGCAGCGTAGAAGGAAAAAAAATCTAAATAAATTAAAATTTAACCGTCCTTTTTTTAGGAAGGCTCCAGTGAATTTTCAGCTATAAACCAACAGCCTGAACTATAGCTCCTGAAATACTGACTGGGATTAAAGTGAAACTTAACATGAAGCATTGCTCTGTGGTGCATGCGTGTCTCTTATAAAACGCAAACCGTTTAGACAGAGTCGGATATGGGTAACATAAATAAATAAATAAATAAATAATTAAATGAAAGTAGTGTGTGAACATTTACACACCTGTTCTGTGGGAGTAAAGGAACATGTTTAATAATCTTAAATAAGTTAAATAATATATTGTATCTTTATTTCAGGGGACAAATTCAGATTGGTAATAGCTAGCACACTGTACGAAGATGGCACTCCAGATGATGGAGAATACAACCCTCAAGACGACAGACCATCCAGGTAAAACCTGTTTACATATTAGTATCATTTTACTGTACATAACAATATATGGTATTTGTTTTATTAAATTAGTCTTCTGCAAAAAAAAAAAAAATAATAATAAGTTGGCAGAAAGAAATGTTTAATAAATGATTACCAATAAATGCATACTCTGTGCTGAAATGATTACTTTTTAAATGTTAAGTCTGTGTTCTTTTTCTCCAGGGCGGATCAGTTTGATTATGTGATGTATGGCAAAGTATATAAAATTGAAGGTGATGAGACTTCAACAGAAGCAGCTACACGACTGTAAGTGTCAAGTGTCATTATTGTCATCTTTCTGTTTCCTATAAAGTTACACATACTTAAGAATATATTTACAATCATACAAATGTTTGGCACCCCAAAATGCGACATATAGTTGATTTCTTAAGTGTTCATTAGTTTACATATCAAGAAACCATCCTGCACATTTTAATGCATTTTAAGTTCTGTGTAAAAATATTTTCTTTCATGTTATTTTGAAACTTTTTCATTTATCACATTCACACAGCAGCTGCATGCATAACACACAGATATGCAATATTTTGCTGTTATAGCAAAACCTATCTACAAAAAAAACTATCTACCTGCAAGGTCCTATTAGGAAAATAAATGTTTATGCATCAAAAACACCACAATTGTCCAAACTCTCTATATAAAAATTAAGCAGACTATGCATTTAAGAGTCAGATACGTTTGGCTGCCTTGTGTTCTTTGTCTACAGCAGTCTTTTTGAATGTAAAAAAAAGCAGGGAAAACGTTCTACGCTGAATTCATTAATATAAATGTATATCCAATTGCCTTTGTGACATCACAAAAACTGAATTTAGAACAGGCTTAGTTTACCGACTTGGAAACTAGCAACTAGCTATTTTTACACACTAAATCCATACTATTGCTCTTTTATTTCAGAAAATGAGAGAAACATTCAAATTCCATTATATGGCCAAATAAATATATGTATTTGTAATATGTTTTATTTTAAGTCTCATTGGCCCCGTTCTATTGGTCTATTCTTGAAATACTCTCACAATTTGAAAGGCAGCTGATCTTTTTAACTATTGTGAGTTAAGCAGTATGAATGGTAGTGGTGACATGAAAATCTTCTAATCCTCCTTCTTTACCTTTCTTTATTCTGTTTTCCACAGCTCAGCTTATGTATCATATGGTGGTCTACTCATGCGACTACAGGGGGATGCCAACAATCTGCATGGATTCGAGGTGGACTCAAGGGTCTATTTACTCATGAAAAAGCTTGCATTCTAACAAAATTTGCCTTATGCTGCCCTGAGGAACGATATTGCTCTCTAGTGGAAGAACGATGGACACTCAACACTTAGGATTTTTTTTAAGCTGGTGAAAAATAACATCAAAATTATGTAAATAAAACGTTTTATATGTATTTGTTTGACTTGTGTTTATTGAATGTTGGATTATTGGATACATTATGTTTTAGAAGAACAGTGATATGTAATTGAAACTGCTACTATTACTACTAAATTTTATACATTATATTATAATTTAATGTAATTATTATTTACTGATATTATTTTGGTGATCAGACATATATTCATTTACACATAAATAAAAATATAAACATAATTCTAAAAATAAACACATTCAATAATTTGTAAAAGCATTGTTAGCTGATATGTTATCCATTTACAAGTAAAACCAGAAGACTACTAGATGTGACCTTATTGTGCATAGTAACATGAATTAAATGGTTTATCCCTTCTCTGTCCCTGCTGACTAAAACTATGGGACAGTTTGCTTGAGCACAGATATAAATTGAATTTAAATCCAGTCTCAAAGTAGCAGCGTGTGCAGCTTTGCCTACAATGTCCGTGCTGTGGCTTAATGGGAGTCACAGGACAGAGAGCTCATCCGTGATTCAGACATTTACTGGGATAGTTTCAGTATTTAACCTCTGAGTGGGTGAATATCAGAGGCTGTACAAAATAAATAATTTTGTGCTTCATTCAGTTGTAATAGAATTTGAAGGGAAACATAAAATATTTCTCAAA